>NC_083282.1:53166075-53469105 GCF_963506605.1 Zootoca vivipara | reverse complement strand
CACTAAGTGAAAATTAGGGTGCTTTTAATAAAAACAAAGAAGCAAACAAGCCAGCATTATTATTATTTTAAAAAATACAAGCTCCAACATTTTTTGTACAAAAGAACTTGGCAATTGGCCCACAAGGCAAATAAAGCAACCAGGCATTTCCTTCCAGGCTATTTGGCAAACTTCAAGAAGATGTAAGCATTGTGCACGATGCACAAGAAATGCAAACATGTTGTGCTAAAAACTGTATGTAGGGAAAGGTAACCAAAACATCAGCGCAAAACATATTGACTTGAATATGAATATTGAATTGAAACCAGTAGCATTTACTTCTGAATCGGAGAGCTGAGCTGTTAAATTACTCAATTCATGTCAATTCCTCATTTTTTTCTTTTTTAATAGACGGAAGCTAGACAATGTGATGCCTTGGAGAATAACAAGGTGGATTTACAGGAATATACTTTAAAATACACATTTGAGAGCTCTTCCCCTATTTGCATAAAACTTGCCAGAGAGAACTCCCTAGAATTCACTATAAATAAGCTAAAGGGGCTTTCCACACCTCATTCAGCTTTTACAGTTTCTAGTTTAATTTGTCTACCGGTACTTGCAACTGCTGTAGTGTGTAGAGAATGAATGGGCAGATCATGGGCAACTGGTTGGTGGATATGGTGGATAACTTAGGGTTCACTGGTTGCTCGGATACTTGCAAAGAATGCTGGATCAGCTAGATTTTGATCTGATCCTTCACCACACTTCTTAAGTTTTTTAAATGTTCTCTAAGTGTGCAATTAGGAACATATAAACAAAGATTACTGTTATGTCTCAATTGAGAAGAGATGCTTTACAACAAATACAACTATGCACAAATAGCCTCTTTAAATTCTCCAGAAAAATGGGTGGTTGATTTGGGGGGGGGTAACATTTCACTGAATTTTCCAGGGAAAGGAGAAATTATCCAACAGCAGCAAGTAGCACAGTGTCAGCAACTATCGGTATATTGGCTTGACAGCTTGGCCACCATTTTGCATTCCCCACAATATTCTGGACATAATGTCATTCTGGAACTGTGAGAGAAAGATGGTGGCCAGCACACACGCGCGCGCACACACACACACACACACACACACACACACAAATGGTGGAAAATATTGGGGGGTGGGGAATCTCGCCAAACGTCTTTCTTTGGGGACGGGTTGAGAAAAACAAACATCATAAATTTTCTCAGAAAAATGTCTTCTGAGAAATGTTGACACAGCTACTGGGATTCTAGTTTTTAAAAGGTAGACCCAGCAAGACTGAAGTCCGCCCGCTCCTGCTGCAGAGAAAACAAATAATAACCTATACCGTAGTTATGCTTTTCAAAAAGAGAGTCAGTTACATTTCTCAAGTTTTCTTTCTCACCCCCAACAAATTGCTCTCACTGCAAATAAATATTGAGGATGGGGCATATTGATTGCTTCATCAGTACAACACCCCAAGCAAGATGTCACAATAGTGATGCAAGGATATTACACCACACCTCTGAAAGATCAGATGTACAATCTAGAGAAAGGAGTACACAGCCTTTTAAAAAAGAAAATGGGAAGCAATGTGTTCATAATAATACAGCATTGCTAGGGTGGTTGCTTCTTTTAAAAGTAAGGTTAAATGTGCATTCTCACTTTTGAGGGATGCACTGAAGGAGCACTCACCAATAACAATGTAAAGCATTTTACAAATGATAGTTGCTGCTTTATTCTTGTGCATTGCTTTGTGTAATCCCCTACACCCCTTGGGAAAGCAATATAAATGTGTTTTGTTTTTTTTAAAAAAATACATTTTATGGGTTCATTGGAGCCCTGTGTGCATGACTGTGTGTGCATTTCCTTTTTGCAGAGGAAAGCCAGGCACCTTTCTGAGTACTTTTGTGAGTGAAGCTCACAAAATGATTGTGTCCCATCATTTTTTTTACTTTTTACTATTTTTATGCCTTTCTGCTTTTGCAAAAATGCAAATAAATAAACAAACAAACTTTTCAAAGCCACAACATGGCTGTGGGTGTTCATAGGTCAGATGGAACTGTGTCAGTGTAATGGGCAAGGTTTGGCTATTGTCTAAGAATCACTTGCCACTGATGAAGTCTCAGGCATGGGCACAAACAAAGTGGGGCGGGCAGCTGTCCCCACTGGATCAAGTAAAACAATAGAAATACTAAGCTACTGACCAATCACGTTGGTTTCCCCACACACTGCAAAAAAGTCCTGCCCCCTCTAACAAAAAAATGCTGGCTATCCCCACGATCTCAGGTGCAATACAATCAGTGTTCTTCATGATAAGGCATGCAACTGCATTCCATGTCCATTGTCCTTCAGGTCAATTCACCACTCAGTCGTTTAAGCTTCTTGGAAGACAGACTGCTTGCAGCTCAAAGCAAGTCCCCATATAGCTGTTTAATATGGCTAGGAAGCTTCCTATACCTCCATTAATTCTCCATTGTCTACAAGACGTTCTTCTCCAAATCACTGCCTTTCCACATTTTCCACTCCCTCAACCTGGATTTTCTTTTACTCCATTTCAGATTATTCCTGGTATGGGAATATCTGGATTGAGGAAACAGAATGTGTGGAAAGGCAGAGGAGAACGTCATATGGACAAGAGAGAATTAACGAAGGTAAGGAAAGGTTCCTAGGGACCCAGGTGGTGCTGTGGGTTAAACCTAGGGCTTGCTGATCAGAAGGTCGGCGGTTCGAATCCCTGCGATGGGGTGAGCTCCTGCTGCTCGGTCCCAGCTCCTGCCCACCTAGCAGTTCGAAAGCATGTCAAAGTGCAAGTAGATAAATAGTTACCGCTACAGCGGGAAGGTAAACGGTGTTTCCATGTGCTGCTCTGGTTTGCCAGAAGCAGCTTTGTCATGCTGGCCACATGACCTGGAAGCTGTACGCCGGCTCCCTCGGCCAATAATGCAAGATGAGCGCCGCAACCCCAGAGTCGGTCAAGACTGGACCTAATGGTCAGGGGTCCCTTTACCTTTTACCTTTAAGGAAAGGTTACTAGCTACATTAAATAAGAATACAGTTGCACACATGAATTCTTTGAGGGCAAGAACTAGCACATGTTCTTTGATTCATTCCCACCACCCTAAATCCTAATCTTGTTTTGATTTCATGTAAACCACTTGAGGAGCCTTAAACAGCTGAGTTGCAACTGTTCTCTGCTGTCCCCACAATTTTGGAGGATGTGGAGGGAAACGGGGGTTGTTTCATTCCTCCAATATTTTCCTGCATCCATAAGGGGTTTCTGCCCCAGTTCCATGCTGTTATTTGCTGTAATCTGTGGTGGAGGCACAGTTGTACTCTGCCATCACCCCTACATGTTGGCCAATTTCTTTAAGATGAGCATCACAAACACCAGGGTCAGCCAAATACATTTTGCTGCCTGAGGCAGAGCTGCAAATGGCCTCCCCTGTCCCCAAGGTGAGGTCAAATTATGTTGGCAGCTGAGGCAGACAACCATGCGAGCACTTTCCCCCTCCTTGTCATAAATAATAGTGGCAATAAATGTACTAACAAGATGCTGCTCTTCTAAGATACCCTAAATCAGTTGCCTGAATCACTCTGCTTATCCAGAACCATGGCTGGGGGCAGGGAAGGAAGGTGTGAGAGGCAAATTAGCAGAGGAAAGTAGTAGATGGGGGCATTGCTGCCAGCTGCAATTTGTCCCCCTGTTGCTGTAGTTACACCCTTAAGGTGCAACCCTGAATGTACTTGCTAGGACGTGAGTCACCTGTCTAAGCAAATATGTTTTAGGATCCATCTGTCACTAAGTTGAAAGCAACAGGAAAAAGTATGAGGAATTACTTTTTTATATATAACTAGGGTAGAAGACTTCTGCTTTTAATCATCAGCTGGGAGTAAAACCTCCTGACCTGAGTTTTCAATAAAACAAGCATAGGCATATATGTTAGCTTTCCCCTTCCGAGACAGCTAGGAAGTTCAGAGTCAGCTTCTGTTAGATGCGTGATCACCTGTGTGATCTCTTTGTGAAAATTTGTGGATTTACACAAATACAGGCTGATGAGGAACGGTGATAAAGAAGACAGTAGATGGAGGGTTCAGAGTCTTAACAAGCTCCAGGCATACTAATCAATAGAAATATTCATGGGATCAAGGCTGTCCCAAGACATTTTGCTGCCTGGAGCAGAGCTCCAATTGGCATCCCTCCCCCTGCTGCCCCAAACCAAGGGCAAACGATTCAAGGCTGGGCAGGATATTTTGGCACCTGGGGGGGGGGGGAATCCCACAAGCACACCCCCTTCCTTGGCGGTAAAAATATAATAAACTAAATAAGTAATGATTTGCCACCTTTTGATAATACTCGGAATCTGACTGCTCCACTCTGTCTAATGGAAGGGAGAGCCAGGAAGGGGGACATATGATACAGTTCTTGCTAGTATGTACTACTGCAGACTTCAGGGGAAGGGGCTGCAAATTTAATAAACAAGTAAATAACAAGCAGCACACAGAAAATTAGAATGTCAGGTAGAGAATTCCAACATAAACGTCCTTCAAAGCAGTTTAGACAAGCCATATACAACTTATCCCCATCCCTCTACTCTGCACTTGCATGCAGTCCCGGGAATTACTTGAGAAAAAACTGCATGCAACTTCCACATCACCAGATAGCTCAAATGACAGGCAGTAAAATTTATTAATGAAGTGGAGGGTCCCACTCTGCATTAGTTATACCTTGGGAAAATGTCATTTTATGTTCCTCCCCATCAAAATATTTATTTAACTGGAATGGGGTGTTGAGATGAATTGATCTTTTTGTTGAGATGAATTGATTTTGTGATCCTGTGCCCAAAGTGGAAAATTATAAATAATATTACAAAACTACCTGTCTTTTTAAGAGTCATCTGGGGTATTTCCGACCCTAGTCTTCATAATATGATGATGATATGTGTGGGCTAGGTTTTCATGTTGATATATTAAGAAGTTTCAATATGATATTGCTAATGATGTTTTAGTCATGCTTGTAACAGGGAAGGATGAACAGAATGTGGACTCTGAGAACTTCATGAAGAGATGCCATGAGACTTCCGGTTTTGCCGCGGGACGCGCTACACGCTCTTGCCGAGAGCTCTGCAGCCTCGGTAAAAGTTATTAAGGAAAAAGGGGTGTCGACGGCATTTCGCGCCCCCACAAAAAAAGGTTGGGAAGGCGATTCTCAACTGAAGAAGCCGGTGGTGTCTAAAAGGAGCTCCTGGCATCCCTCGCTGGAAAGCTGAGGAGAGGGGGAGACCTGGACACGGAGGCGCTGAGACCAGTTTCCTTAATACAAGCCTGCAAGAGCGACGCGACCAGGGTCGGTAAAATTTCCCTTTTCTTATTCTTACCTCGAACCGGAGCGTGGGTTTAATCAAGAGCTGCGGAGAAGATCCCCTCCCCCCTAATGAACTGAGCTCTAGAAGGAACTTAAAAGGAATTTAAAAAGGAGGAGAGCGCAACGTGAGTTGGAAGCACAAAGAAGGGGGAGGGAGCCTTAAGAACGTGCGAAAAAAACAGTAGTAAGATCTAAGGAACGCTGCCGGGATAAGACTGAAGTAAGACAAAGATTTTTAAGCTTATGAAGTTCTTTTAAGCGAAGTCTTCCATATGTTGAGATTAAACTAATGCATGCAACTGAACCTTGCCTGAAAAGAAAGGGTTGAGAAAGAGACAACTGCGTGAGAGGGGAGCGATTGGAAGGCTGGGGAAAAGCAGCGATCGAGTGGGGCTCTGACGGGCTGTGGCGCTACTTGAGAGTAAGACTGATAATTAGAAGTTCTGAGTTTTAAAATGGTGGATGCTTTTACAGTAAAGATGACTGAGCAAAAGAGCTAAGAGAAGAAGCAGGAAGTAGGGGGAGAGCTGAAGACAAAGAGAGGTGATTTAAGAGAGAGCTAAAGTCCGATTGTGACTCAAACAGCGACGCCAGAGGAAGAGTCTAAAAACACAGTCCTTTTTGAGTGAAGTAAAACAGCGACGCCAGAGGAAGAATATAAAAAGACAGCCCATTCTAAGTGACTCAAGGGGCAGACTCCATCTGGTGGACAAAGAGAGTAACTGCAGTGGAAAATAATTAAAATAATTAAAATGCCACCAAAACTAGCAGGAACAGGAAGTCAACAGCAGAGAAGGAGTTCCACAATGGAGGCGGAGCTGGATTTGAGAGAGCTTATTTTAAGCTTAAAAAGTGACATAGGAGATGTCAAAAAGGACTTGACTGAGATTAAAAAGGAAATGAGTGATAGAGTAAAATCTTTGGAAGAAAAAGTAGACAAAATGGAAGAAAAAATGGACCAAGGCGAAAAAGAAAGAACTGAAATAAAAAATGAGCTGAAAGAAGTGGAGGATAAAAGTCGAGCAACGGAAGCAGAAATTCAAGAGATGAAAAATAGAATTTTGGCACTAGAGAACAGCATCCAGAAAGCAAACAAAGAAAAGAAAGAAGACAGAAAGGAGATGGAAAAGATGAGAAAAGATCTAGAAGAACATAGAGCATTACAGGAGGCCGCTTTGGACGCACTCGCGATGATGCAGTTAAAATTAAGAGAGAAGACGTTAAGGTTTCGAAATATCCCTGAAAAAGATAATGAAGACATCGAGAAATTAATTGTGGAAGAAATAGCAAGCTGGTTGGAGTTGGAAAAGGAGGGGATTGAAGAAAGAGTGGAGAAAGCATTTAGAGTGAATTCAAAGAAGGCGAAAGAGAATAACTGGCCGGGGGACTGTCTGGTGACTTTCACTGCCGGATGGTTAGTGGAAAAAATCCTACAGAAAAAAGGGAAAAAGAAGTTGAGAATACATGGAGTGGAGATAGTGATCCTGAAGGAAATTCCGCCAAGGCTGATTCAAAAGAGACAGAAGTACCAATTTCTAGCCAAACCATTAAAAAGGAAGAGAATAATATTTCGATGGGAATATCCTGAGGGACTATCTTTTTATTATAAAGGAAGGCGGAGAAAGTTTGAATCAGTAGGACAAGCGGACATTTTCTGGAGAAAGTACTGGCAGGAGCTAGGTGGCGAAAGGGTAAGACCAGGAGAAGAACAACTAGACAGTAGCCTGGAGGACGAAGATGAAGATAGTGCCAAAGTCGAAGAAGAAAACGTTGCAGAGATAGAAGAGGAAGAGGGGCAGATATTAGAGACTTAAGATGCTAAAGGAAACGGACAAGGGGAGTCACAATGGGATGTAAGGGAAATAATGTAACACGCCTCAAGGTATAATGGGTACTGGGAACTCCCCTGAAAAAATGCTTCTTCTGTTGGGTACTGTTGTGTTTTTTGTGTGACTAGTGAATGATAAGAGAAAGAAAAAGTGGGAAAGTATATATATCTTTTATCTTTCATACATATATAAAGGAGAGAAACTCCTCTTCTTTTTTGATAAATAAATCGATAATAAATTGAAAATTTGAAAATAAATAAAATGAAACTCAAAACAATTTCATGGAATGTGAATGGCTTAAATAATAAGAAAAAAAGAAATAAATTGGGACATGTGCTAAAAAAACCTAATTGGGATATAATCTGTCTCCAAGAGACGCATATTAACAAAAAACATGAAAAAATTCTTGAAAATGAGAAATTAGGGAAGACATTTGTGGCGGCTGCGGATAAAAAAAAAAGAGGAGTTGTACTTTATATCAAAGGAAAATGGGAACCGAATTTAATTTGGAAAGATCAAGATGGGAGAATAATAATGGTAGAGATAAAAGTTGAAGGAGTAAAATGGTTAATCGTGGGAATATACGCACCCAATGGGAGAAAAAGTAATTTTTTTCAAGTTTTGGAAAGGAAATTATTTGAACATATAGAAAAAAATATATTAATCATGGGAGATTTTAATGGAGTTCAGAAACCAGAATTAGATAAATCAGTGAATAGAGGAAAAAAGAAAGAAATTAAACTTCCCCAAAGCTTCAATAATATGGTGGAAAATTTAAATCTGGTTGATGCGTGGCGGCATAAATACCCAATTAAAAAAGACTTCACTTATTATTCTTCCGTGCACCAGACAGCGAGCAGAATCGATGGAATTTGGATTTCCAAAGAATTAACAACTAAAATTGGGAGAGTAGAAATACTCCCCAAGACATTAACCGATCATAGCCCAGTAACACTTGGTCTAGAGGATACAGAACAAGAAAGAAACAGGAGGTGGAGGATGAATATCTTCCTATTAAATGATGAAAAGATTGTACAGGGAGCGCGCGAATTAATGAAAGAATATTTTGAACTCAATTGGAACGGGGAGGTAAATTTGAAAACAATATGGGATGCAGGAAAAGCGGTGGTGAGGGGCTATTTCATCCAGCAAAATAAAATTGATAGGAAATTAAAGGAAAATAAGAAAATAGAATTAATGGAAAAGATAAGAAAGAAGGAGAAATTATTATATAAATTAAAAAATAAAGAAATTGAACAAGAAATTAAAATTTTGAGATTAGAGTATGAAAACCTAATAGAGCAAGAAATGGAAAAACAAATGCAATTTTGGAAGTATAAGTATTTCGAGTGGGCCAACAAACCAGGCAAGTTGCTCGCGTGGCAATTAAAAAAAAGGAAAAGTGAGAGGATAATCAATAGATTAAAAATAAGGGGGAAGATGATAGAAAAACCCAAGGAAATAAGGAAAGTATTTGAGGATTTTTACACAGAATTGTATCAAAAAGGAAATGAAAATGAAAGGGAAATAGAAGAATATATAAGTAATGCAAAACTAACAAAAATTATGAAAGAGAAAATGGAAAAAATGAATGAAAGCATAAGTGAATTGGAAATTAGAGAAGTAATACAAAAAATGAAAATCGGGAAATCTCCAGGGCCTGATGGTCTACCAATAGAGTATTATAAAAAATTAGAGGATATATTAATAACACCATTGAAAAAATTAATTAATGAAATCTTAGAGGAGGGTAAGACACCAGACACCTGGAGAGATGCAATTATTACCTTATTACCTAAGCAGAACAGTGACCTGGAATCCCCAGTAAATTATAGGCCCATATCACTTCTAAATAATGATTATAAAATTTATGCGGGAGTCTTAGCTAATAGATTAAACTTAATACTAAAAGAAATTATACACGAAAACCAGGCTGGATTTATCAAAAACAGACAGATTAAAGATAATATAAGAAATATTGTTAATATCATTGAACACCTGGAGAGTAATAGAGGAAAACAAGCAGCATTATTAACAATAGATGCTGAGAAAGCTTTCGACAAAGTGTCGTGGGCTTTTCTCAAGAAAGTATTAGAGGAGCAGGGATTTGGAGAAAGGTTGAGAAGAGCAATAGGGGCAATATATGAAGACCAAAGAGCTAGAATTGTGATAAATGGGGTAATTTCTGAAGAGATTAGAATCTATAAAGGCACGAGACAAGGGTGCCCATTGTCCCCCCTGCTATTTATCATAGTGCTGGAAACCGTGTTGAAAAAGATTAGAGAAGAAAAAGAAATAGAAGGAATCAAGCTAGGACTGAAAAGATATAAAATTAGAGCATATGCGGATGACATAATCGTCACCACTGAAAACCCCCTACAAAGCATCCCTAAAACTTTGGAAAAGATTAATGAATTTGGGAAATTAGCCGGATTTAAAATAAATTATAATAAGAGTGGTATCCTAACAAAAAATATGGAAGAAGCAGAAAAGAAAGAATTACAAGAGATAACTGGCATTGAAATTAAGAAAAAAATAAAATATTTAGGAATCTACATAACAGCAAATAATATAAACTTAATCCAAGACAACTATGAAAAAACCTGGAAAGAGATCAAAAGAAAAATGGAAACGTGGACAAAGTTAAAAATCTCACTGTTAGGTAGAATTTCCGTCATAAAAATGAATGTGCTACCAACGATGATGTTTTTATTTCAAAACCTACCAATCTTGGGAGGGTCTAAATGCTTCGATAATTGGAGAAAAGATATTAGCAAATTTATTTGGGATGGGAAAAAGCCGAGGATCAGATATAAAGTATTAATTGACAAAAAGGAAAGAGGTGGATTAAATTTACCGGATTTCAAATTGTATCATGATGCGGCTGCCCTATTTTGGTTAAAAGAATGGATTGAGTTAAAAGATAGTGAAGTTCTGGACCTTGAAGGTGCTGGGCTGGGGTTTGGTTGGCACTGGCATTTGTCAAGAGAAAAATTAAATGTACACAATGCCTTGTGGAACAACATTATTAGGAAATCAATCTACAGAACATGGATAAAATACAGGGGGATATTGGAGCCGAAGACACCGTGGTGGATATCACCTAAAGAAATAATATCAGTTAAAAAAATAAATATGGAAAATAATTGGCCAACATATAATGAATTATTAGAAAAGGTAGATGGGAATTTAAAATTAAAAGATTATAATGAAATTAGAAAATATTGTAATGTGTGGTTACAATATTTTGAAATTAATGAAAGATTTAAAAAAGATAAGATAATTGGCTTCGAAAAAGAGATGTCTAAATTTGGTAAAATAATATTGGAAGGGGGAAATAAATTTATAAAAAATTTGTATGAATTGATTTTGGAATGGGAAACCAAAGATGAATTAACGAAAGATGTAATGGTTAAATGGGCACAAGATGTGAGTAAACCAATAATGTATGAAAATTGGGAAAAATTATGGACAAGGGATATCAAAATGATAACTAGTTATGATTTAAAAGAAAATATCTATAAAATGCAATTTAGGTGGTATCTAACCCCGGTGCGCTTGGCAAAGATATACAAGGGAAATGATAAGTCCTGCTGGAGGTGCAAGGAAGAAACTGGAACATTTATACATGTCTGGTGGTGGTGTAAAAAAATAAGAAATTTTTGGGATGAAATATATAAGGAGTTAAAAAAGATAACCAAAACATCATTCAAGAAAGATCCGGAAATATTTCTTTTGAGTATGTTAAGTGACGAAATCAAGGCTGAAAACAGATGCGTGGTAATGTATAGCACCATAGCCGCCAGAGTCCTAATCGCACAAAATTGGAAAAGTGATAAAATTCCAAACATAAAGGATTGGTTACTGAAAGTAGTGGGATATAAGAATTTGGCTATTAAAAATGGGATTTCAAAAGGATTGGGTAGAGAAAAAGCGGGCAAGAATTGGGAATCCTTCGAACTTTATATGAAAAATAAGGTCGAATAAGCGAATCTTGTGGCAGAGGTAGGAAAGGCAAGGAAATCAGAGAGAAGGAAAAAAAAAATCAAATTGAGTATGCATCAGAAGAAAGAAAGATAATCAACATATAGGAATGACTGGAAGTCATCAGGGGGAGAGGGCAGGGGGAGGGCAGTTAGCGGTTAGCTTTTTAACACTAATGGTCAAAATGATTTAGATTAAAATTTGGGAAAATAAGGGGCCAAGTATGGATGACCCTCGGAAAGAATGATTTGTCTATCCTTATCTGGTCCTATTATAAGTTTTTATGTTCTGTTTGACGATTAGGGTTTTTTTTTTTTTTATGTCAGTTTTTCTATTTTTGTTATGTTATAATTATGATTTAGAGATATTATAATATTATTATATATTATAATATTGTTCTGTTTAAGTTATTGTTTTTGTTAAGTTTTGTCTTTTTCTTTTTTCTTAATTTCTTTTTCTCTATGTTAATATTATATGTGTAAATAATTATTATTAATAAAGTTTATTTTTAAAAAAAAAAAAAAAAAAGATGAAGAGATGCCATGAGGCAGATTTCCTAAGTGACACGGCTGTCATTTAAATTCCGAGATAGGGTTCAGAAAGCTGAGTACAGTGGTACCTCGGTTTCAGTACACAATTGGTTCCGGAAGTCTGTACTTAACCTGAAGCGTACTTAACCTGAAGTGAACTTTCCCATTGAAAGTAGTGGAAAGTGGATTAATCCGTTCCAAACGGTCCGCAGAGTACTTAAACTGAAGCGTACTTAACCTGAAGCGAACTTTCCCATTGAAAGTAATAGATAGTGAATGAATCCATTCCAGATGGGTCTGCGGAGTACTCAACCTGAAGCGTACTTAACCCAAAGTATGAGTGTAATTGGTTCCAGAAGTCTGTACTTAACCTGAAGCGAACGTTCCCATTGAAAGTAATGGAAAGTGGATTGATCCGTTCCAGTCGGATCCGCGGAGTACTTAAACTGAAAGTACTCAAGCCGAAGCGTACTTAAACCGAGGTATGACTGTAGTCAACAGTCAAGAAAGCATTATTTCTTCTTGTTGATGTAAAAGATGGAGTTTTACACCTATACTATAGAGCAAAGGTTTTCTTGCTTTAGTCCAATGACAACTGGTTGAACTACCCAGCTTGGGGGAGTTTTATTATAACCATTTGCCAGTGGGAAAGAAACTGTTCCTTCTCAGTCATGGATGCCCCTAGCTCTCCCCCCACACCCTGACTTGATATTAGCCCATAGCTGCCAAGTTATCCCTTATTTTAAGGGATTTTCCCTTATGCTGAATAGGCTTCCTCGCGAGAAAAGGGAAAACTTGGCAGCTATGTATTAGCCAAAGGACAAAAAGTTGTGTTTATATATGTCTGTACTCTGTACACAAAATGCTATGGCTGGAGGTGGATGCTGAAATGTCTGTCTGTCTATTATTATTATTTTTCAGTACAGACCGACTCTATCACCAACAACTCATAGGCCATGCAGTTCTTCCCGCAGTATGTGTGGGACCACACAGCAGCATACCCTTAACAAGGGAGCAGGGATCCTCGTTCATGGCCAGGCTCTGTGTGTGTTGCTTGGTGCACACAGGAATGGAATCTGAAACTTCTCTTTTTCAGCACAAATAGCTGGAATTTATCCTGTAGACAAAAAAAAGAAAGAAAAGAAAAGAAAAGAAAAAGTAGAGATCATTTTTCTAATTCAGATCATCAGTGAGGACTATGCTTGCAGAATAGGCCACTGTATGTGATACCCTAATGTTGAGAAGACCATTTTAACACTTGGGCTGTGTACACATTGCCATCTTAAAATGCAGCTAGTCCAGGGCAAAGACCATCAAAACGCAGTATTTAATAAGAAACGACAGGATAGATGTGAATTGTGCCTAGCGTCATGTGTTCACTGCTTCCCAAACCAGCAGTGGGGGTACACTGGATATAAATGGGAATGTGTGTAAACAGCCTTGTGCTAATTCAAACCATGTTAGATAGTTAGGAGTCGCGTTGCTCACTGTTTGATTAGTTGCTGATATGAATGATAAATCTGTGATTACCTTCCTCCACAAAGCGGGGTTTGATTGTGAAATTTCTTGCAACTTGCAAGCATAGGGGCCTCTGGAAATAATGAATCATAGTTCTTTCTGCTATATTCTTCATATACTCCATACAGTACATTGTTTTTATTGTAGGGTGAATAACTTGGTTCTTTCTACAGTTGGGGTTACATTTATGGGGTGGCTGTAGGAAGCTATAGGAATACTGTACCTGTCATATCTAGCTTTGGGTCTGTGAATGCTGTCAGAGGAATTACCCATTGGGATCTCTGTCTAACTGCTCGATTTTACAAAACAAAAAACCCCACGGAACTGAACATTCCTCAGCATTTTGGGGATCAGCTCTGTGCAGCATTTAGACTGTGACAGAAGGGAAAAGATAATCCCATTTGGGGGAAAAATCTCTAATTTTGTCAGATCCTTATTTATTGTAAATCATCATAATTATACACATAAACAGGTTGATTTACGGTACATTAATTGTGTATTCTACTTAAGAGGCAGCCAGCATCCTCCTGACAGATTGCTAAACCCGGCCACTTCAATTGCTCAAGATCTGTCTGTCACCCTTAGTTAAGCTGGCTACTATTCTTCCAACATCCACATACCAAAAGATAATTCTCTGTGATTCATCAAAGAAAAACATAGCTGTTATATTGGAAGCCCAGAAACCCCCAGTGCCATTTAAAAAAATCTACAAGAATTTCCTTTTCTGATTGCCAAGTTCTGCGCCAGGAAAGCCAGGAAGTTGTCCATCCTTAGTTGACAATGAACAAACTCTTGTTTCCTAACATCCTCTCCCTTCCTTCCAAATAGCCATTCAATGGGCTTTTCAGGGTTGCTGCAGTCTGTAATTTGCCATCTTGGCCTGATACTGTGGCTTTGGGTGCCCTGGTTTTGCCAAGTCATCATCTGGAGGGAACACTTTATTTTGCAACAACCTTGCTTTTTCTCCTCCTTACTGTTCCCCTAAGTGTTGCTAGCTTTTGCTTCAGAATATTCCATGCTTTTGTAAATCAAGAAACCTTTAATAAAAATGCTTTCAATAAATAAATAAAGAATATTCCATGCTGAGTTGGAGCCAACCCTGGATAAAGCCAGGGATGACTGTGTTTAGTGTGTGGCCTTCCCCTTCAGTTTCAAAATACATGATCTAGAAAACCTAAGGAACGAGGATCCAGTGCTCTGGTTTCCCAATGTTTGGCAAAGAATACAGGCTCTGCCTTTTTTCACTGAATATGTAGAACTTGATGTCTTTGTGCAAACCAAGCAATGTCGGCCAGAAAAGTGGAATGGTAGGTAACCATAGTTTAAATTCAGCTGACTGGCCTGCACTGGTGAACACAGATATTTGGCTCATGGATTCTTCAAATATTTAATGGCCACAGAGACTGGAAGATTTTATGCAATCCAAGTATAAGCTATTAAAGATGGATTCATGAGTGTGATATCACCTTCTGAAATTCTTTTGACACAGCACCTGCTAATGGAGTATTTTTATTTGTTTGTATTTGTGTTCATATTACTTTGAGTTTTCTTGATTATTATTCCATGCTTTTGTTACTTGTTAATTACTAAGCTTTCCAGAGAAGCTACATGAGTTAAGTACACAAGATGTATTCCATGAGTTTGGAATACACAAGATGTATTCCAAACTCTGTCAGCAATATTCCATTTTGTTTTTACATATAAAAAACAACAACCATCCTTTCTTACAGGCCACGTAACATTTACAGCAGAATGAAATAACCTTGTTCACTGAAGAATTGCCAGTAACAAACAAAATAATGTTAAGAAACTTAAGTTGCAATACAAAAATGTTCCATCTTCAGGTATGTTCACATTCTCCTCTTCTGTGTACAGGTACTTATATACAAAACATGTTTCCTCTGATGAAAGCATCCCCGTATTTATTCTTTAGTTGTCCATTTACATACTCCTCTGCCTGCTCCAGAGCTATATTCATGTACCCATCCAAGCAAGCCAGAACACCTCAATAATCAACTCCAGAATTCAACTTTACAACAACTGGTCTTCCAATGATTTGTTTCAAGAAATCATTTGGGGTTTGTTTCCATAAACTCATTTTGACGGATCTGGGAGGCCGCGCTTCTTCCATGAGGAAAGTTTTGTCATCATCACAGTAATCTCAATCTAGACCAGACTTTGACCAGCTGTCACCCCCCATCTCATATTTTAGCTCTGAAGTTATCATTTAAAACTGCTATCAAATTTAAGACTTGAGTCCTAGTTATTATTTATATCCTTCTCAACTTGACCTGGATTACATATGCAGGGGGGGGGAGGCTTCACATGGCAAATTATTCCCATTCTGGCCATAATATAGAGAACTGGTTATTGCACAAATCTCTCCCCACAAGCATCTTCATGCTTTTGTCATCAGCAGCCAGTTAATTGGGGCAGGGGCAGAAAGACTAATTATGTGGTCCATGTGGTAAATATTTAAATGTGTTATGGCATGATCCTTTGCCAAAGGGAGATGGATTTCACAGGTAGGTAGCCATGTTGGTCTGACGCAGTCAAAACAACATAAAAAAACCTTCCAGTAGCACCTTAGAGACCAAATAAGTTTGTCATAAGTATGAGCTTTCGTGTGCATGCACACTTCTTCAGATACACAGTTTGGCCATTTTTATTTATGCTTCATCCCTGCATATCTCCTTAAGAACTGTGAGAGTGACATTGGAGACAATGTCCCCAAGTATGCACACACTCCTATTTACTTGATGTTGTTGATGTTGTTGTTGTTGATGTTGTTGTTGTTGTTGTTGTTAGTACCATGCCCATCTGACTGGGTTGCCCCAGCCAATCTGGACAGCTTCCAACAATTGCACTCCCACCGCTGGCTTGGGAAATGGTGTGTATACACACTAGCTAGTCCATTTCTATCCTGCATCTATCCTGTTGTTTCTAATGAAACACTGTGTTTTGATGTGTTTTCCCCACAAACCAGCTTTGATTTGAATTGAGAAAAAGAATGACCTAGGTGTGTTCTAAGCAGGTAATGAGTTAACAGGTTGCGTTTCCAATTAAATAGTTTCCTTTGTGACCATTAAATTCTCTGGAATTGCCATGCTTAGCCAACATAGAAGGGCATTGTTGACAGTGGCGGGGTATGTGTGTGAATATATCAAACTATCCGAATAAGTCCTTGATTGCATAGCAAATGTTACAGGTAGGTACCGGTAGCCGTGTTGGTCTGAGTCGAAGCAAAATAAAAAAATTCCTTCAGTAGCACCTTAAAGACCAACTAAGTTTATATTTTGGTATGAGCTTTCGTGTGCATGCACACGAAAGCTCATACCAAAATATAAACTTAGTTGGTCTTTAAGGTGCTACTGAAGGAATTTTTTTATTTTGCATAGCAAATGTTCTTAGGTCCAGAAGATACTGCCAGTTGGCTTTATTCAGTACATAAGATGGTTAGTTCTGTCCTAGAAACCTTCTCTCTCTCTCTCTCCTACAGCTATTCATATGTTCAGTGCTCTAGTATTCAAGGTCTGTTCAGTCTTCTAAACCTGTCCTCTTCATTTCCAAGAAATACTTTGTCTAAGGAAGCAGGCTATTGCATGTGAAAGCTAGTGCCACAGTAAAGCAATTCATTACATTGCATATGAAAGGTAGTGCCACAGGACAATTATTTGTTTCTTAGAAGTGATTGTCCTCCAAGGCAGGCAAATACTTTTGCTGCTACAATGGCTATTCTTCTGGAATTTGCCCCATAATCAGTGGGTCCCTCCTTAGTGGTAGAAATGAACAATGGGAGAGAAATAAAGAGCAATGTGTCAAGGATCTGTGCTGAGGACTAGTGCTAGTTAATATTTATAAATGATCTGGAGCTGGGGAAGCAGTCAAGTTTGCAGATGGTGAAAATCCAAGTAGACTGTGATCTACTCCAAAAGGATCTCTCCAGTTTGGATAATGGGCAACAAATTGGCAAATAATGGCAAGTTTCATTGTAAGGTAGTGTATGCACATGGGGGGAGCAACTTAAAATACAGTATAGGCTGATGGGATCAGAACAGGATGCGACTACTCAGGAAAGAGACCTTGGGACATACGGTAGTTAATGAAAACATCAACTCATTGGACAGCAATTGTTTAAACGGCAACTTTTGTGTTAGAGATGCTTAGGAAAAGGGTTGAGAATAAAATGCTTAGTATCATAATGCCATTACAGAAAACTATAATATAATAACATAAGATTCTTTTCTGATTTTGTTTCAAGGGATAGGTAACATGACTAGCCTATATCTGTGGAAATTTAGAATCTTGTGTGCAGTACTGCACTGTGCAGAGATGGTTGCTCTAACTAAAAAACAATTGTATTAGTGCTGAAAAGGTGCTTCATAAAAACTGCTGTAAGCAGCCATGTATAAACAATGGAAAACAGTGTCCCAAACATAAATGCAAATAAGTCATGTTTATTTCATCACACTTGCTTCTGAATGAACTAGCTTAGAATGAACTGTGCTTTCAGACTGTGTATTACTCTGTATCCAGTGCAATCCCACTACTGGTTTGCAAGTGATGCACACCATGACATTAGCCACACTCCATGTCTATCCTGTGTTCATCTTGTTTCTTATGAAATACTGGCTATGTGCACACTAACAGCTTCAAGCACAGCAAGGTAATTTCCATCTGCTGTGTTGCAAGTTACACATTTGCACATTGCTGTACGAGGAGCAGAGGTGTCTCTGCCTTACCTGTTTAATTTCCCTGCACCTGCAAGCAAAAAACAAAAAACACCCACCCTACAAACTCCTGTTCATCTGTGCACACGCAATGACGGTCTCAAATGTTCACACTTCAGCTTAACTGCAGTGATTATGGATTATGTTTTCAAATTGGATGGAATCTGGTTTGAAGGGAAACACATCAAACAGCATTTGTCAAGAAACTACAGGATATGGGCTATGGGTAGCATCACTACCTTCAACACTTCAACACTTCAACTTCAACACTAGCAGCAGCGGCTAGTGCAATGTGTACACATCCACTGTATTTTGATGCATTCCCCCCAAACCAGCTAAGCTTCAATCTGAATTGAGAAAATGAAAGACTTGTGTTTTAAGCTAGTAATAAGTACATAGCCATTGCCCACTTACTTGGACACCACATATAACCAGTGCTGGATTACCCAATAGGCAGACCCAGAAGCAGGGGTGCAAAAATAATAATTGTGTGTGCGTGTGTGCATGTGCACAAGGAAATCAGATCCTGTCATATGCTGCTATAAATTTATGGGATTTTTAAACTTTCATTTCATTTTAGTTTAATTTTATTTTGTATTACATATGGGGGGCACCATAATATTTTCAGTGTTTAGGGCCCCTAAAGGTCTTAATCTGGCCCTACATATCTCTGAGAACAAGATTCCCTTCCCTGCATAGATTCTGCTTTGTTTCCCTAAACCAGCAAATTGGCTACATTGCTGATATAGATGCCAGAGGCTATCACAGTATTTTCTGCTGTTTTTGCTTTTTGCAGCTGCAAACATTTAGCCATTGCACCACTACCAATTTACAACCTCTTTTTTTTCTCACAGCCTTGAAAAGAGGCAAAACAGCAGCTGCAGAATGCAATGGGAGTATTGCAAGATAGCATGGCAATACGGAGCCTTTATCAGCTCCATTGAGAGATCTGGGATTCCACAGGGACATAATCCTATTCGTGGGAACCCCGCCTTTGGAACCACAGTGGGCGGCGGGGCTATTGCAGCCAGAGCCGTCCTCAAGGCCCTTCCTTGGAAACGGATGTTGCGCCTTGGCCATTCTGCAGTACGGCGCTTCCTCCATTCATATGGCAAAGCGATGCGCAACAATGCCTGGCGGCATTCCTCTCCCTGCCAAGCGCGCACTGCGTGATCCCTAGGAATAGAATATACCCCTGGCTTGTCAGGAGGAGGCAGGAGCGTGAGGTGCAAGAGGTCATATAATGACAATGGAGAAAGGGGGGGTGCAGATCTGAAAGCCTCTGTTGCAAAGAACATTCTGGTAGGGGGAAAAGAAAGTTTGCAGGGGTGGAGTGGCAAGGAGGTCTCTCCTCCCCTATGATGGCAGCTGCCTCGTGTGGCCTGGAGGGAGGCATCAGTCAGCCTAGCAGACCAGACCTCCTCCTTCCACCTTCCCGAGGAGGAGGAGGATCCGGGCCCCAGCTCCGCCTCTCCGCAGATCTCTCCGCCGCATTCATTCGCCTCTGTGCAGCCGGGAGCCTGGAGGAGCCTAGCCAGGGGGAGGGGAGGCTGCTTTGCTGGGCTCGGTGTTGCCGCTGGGTGATCCAGCCTGCTCCCGGGCTGCGAGCGCGAGAGGAGCCCTCCCCTCCCTCCCTCCGAGCTCCCCGCGTTGCAGCAGCCAGATCCCCCCACCACCGGCACTTCGGATCATCTCCGCTCCTCCGTTCTTCCCATCCCCGGATCCGGACACATGGAACTGCTGTGCGTGGAGGGGGTGATCCGGGCCAAGCGGGATCCGCAGCTGCTAAGGGATCGCCGGGTCCTACAGAACCTCCTGAGTCAGGAAGAGCGCTACAGCCCCCGGGTCTCCTATTTCCAGTGCGTGCAGAAGGAGATCCAGCCCTACATGCGGAAGATGTTGGCTTTTTGGATGTTGGAGGTCTGTGCCGGGATCCCGTTCCCCCCTCCCCCTCATGCCTTGCTTCGTCCCTTCCGCTCGCGGGATCAGATCCCGGCTCGCACGACACCTTTTCCCTTACTACTTCCCACTAAGGCCGGGTTTACTCTGGAGTAAGGCTCTCTGGGTTGCCCTGGGCGAGGACATATAGGAACGCAGCCCGATCCTGGGAGTGCTTACTCGGGAGTAAATGTGCAGTTCAGTGGAACTGGCGCCCCTAGGTGAAGTGCGCGTTGGATTGAGGCCTTGCGATCGGCTTGATCCGGCGGGAGAGCCGGGATGGGGGAATTCAACCTCTTCTGAAAACGGGGTGGGGGACGTTTTGGAGGTGAGGGGAATCGAAGACGTATTATAACCGGAACCGATGCGTCTTTAAACAGGCGGGTACGTGGGCCAGCTTGCCTGGGTTGGAGAGAGGCCGGTGGGTCGTGATGAGAGTGGATAGGAATGACTGAAGCAGAGCTCAAAGAGGCCCGTGTGTCCCTCTCCGGTTCTGTCTTTCGGTGCAGGGGCAGTTCAAAAGCACCCTGGCATGCACCTTTCCTCCGCAGTGTGCAACGTGACCTCTAGGGGTCGCCAGTCGCTCGCCCGGTTCGTGCGCAAGATCATGGGGTTGATTAATCTCCCCGCAGTTAAAATCTACAAATTGACAAAACGAGGCCAGGATGAAGGGAGGCTGCGAGTACACGATGCCACAAATCTTCTCCACCTTGACGTGGGAGGGGGGCTATTTTAAACGTATTGCATCAAAAGTAAAAGTCGGGTAAAGGTTTGTTCCGTATGTCAGGCAAATAAATGTTGTGGGTAGTATCAGAAATGGAACTGGGGTAGGTTCGCTGCCTTTATTCATGTTGGACTGCTCTGCAGCTTTGCCGCAGGCAGAGGTTCAACAGGCAAAGCTTTCCCAGATTTGGAAATGGAGAGAGCAGTACTTGTTGAAAAGCCTGTGGGAGACAGGGCTGTTATGCTTGCCTTGCAGTTGGTTTATTTAAGAGACAAGTGCTGTGTGGATGCATATATTCCCCCCTTCCCCCCTCCTCCTCCCTGAAAACGATTGCTTTTGAAAAGTATTCAGAATAAATTGTCATTTGTCCTGTGTGTCAGGAAGTTAATAAATTCAGGCTTGTAAAAAGTAGCTTTCCCAATTGCCTGTGGCAGGTAAGAGTAGCCTCCATAGAGAGTAATTGATTCCCCAAATCACACTTTTTAGGCTGTCCTTGTGGGCAGGTAGAGTAATAAAGAGTTTTTGGTTTCTGAAGTATGAAATTTTGTTGGTTTATTTGTAGGGCTGGGCTATTGTTTTTAAATTTCATAGATATTTAAAACGGATGACAGATTAATATCAAAGGCTTAGAAAGTTCCTCCTCTATTGCACCCATTTTACAGAAGTGTAAATTCCTTCAATGTCACTTAAAGAAAAATGATGAAGCAAAAATGGCAGCAAATCCATACAAAAACTGCCTCATAGGATATAGGAAAACTGCCAGCAAAGAATAATGGGCTTCTGCAAAAGGAGAAACCTCAATGTTTCATTTACTAAGCTGATTTACCAGTAATTCAGTGTGGGCAGCGCCTTGGTAACAGTCTAGCCAGTGGTCGGAATAAGGGACTGGAAGTCAGAAGTTTTTTTGGTTTGCATTTGAGGAGAAAGGTCTTAGTTAATACTGTACTGTCTTCATCTGATGGCTTCCTTTGGGCAAGCACCATTCAAATCAATGGCTCAAGTCTTAAGCAGTTGAAGGTTGGGCTCATATTGTTTTGCAGCCTGAGGAATTTGGGATAAGATGGGTCTGAATGGTTGGGCTCTTACTCATTGTGTGTGAAATGCTACCAGCATTTTCAAACCCCAACTCCTCACTCTATATTCAAAATCTGAAACATTTCGACTTCTGCACTCTGTTCATGGAACTTGAATATATGGAATCTGAGGGTGCTCAATGCCTCTGCTAGGTAGATGCTCCAGGGATTGTTCTATTGTTGTTTTTATTAATGTTTTTAGTTCCCTTGCGTTTGATTGGTGGAAGTATTAATAAAAAGAGAGGCTTACTAAGTTGGTTTGTTAATATGCCTATTTTACAGAGCAGTAAATTGCCTCACTGTCTCTTCAAGAAAAATAAAGAGGTAAAATATAAATCAATAAATCAGAGTGCAACATCAGCCTGGTTTAAGGCATTAATATCACAAATTCACCATATGACATGGATATTTCCTGTTAGAAAATGCTATGAATCCTTCTCTAAAGAACTGAAAATTACAGTACCTGAGTGTCTTGATTGTGTCGACTTTTGTGTGTTTTTTCAGGTTCCTATGGAGAAGGGAACTATTCCCATTTTATAGAAAAGATAGTATGGCTCAGTGAAGTCCCTAAGTTTGTCTTGCTTTATCTTTGCACTTTGATAGCAACTATTTTTGAAACCTTCATACAGAGGCTACAGTGGATGGCTGTTTTTTATTTATAAACCCTCTCTTTTGTTGCTTTTGTCAGGTTTGTGAGGAACAGAAGTGCGAAGAAGAGGTTTTCCCCTTGGCCATGAATTATGTGGATCGTTACCTGTCCTGTGTCCCTACCCGCAAAAACCACTTGCAGCTTCTCGGGGCTGTGTGTATGCTCCTGGCCTCCAAGCTGCGAGAAACCATGCCTTTAACAGTGGAGAAACTCTGCATTTACACAGACAATTCCATCACCCCACGTGAAGTTTTGGTAAGCTGCTTCTTCCTCTTCAGTTACAAGATTCCTTCTCCCTGTTTCAACACGCCTACTTTCGCTGCCACTTAATCATGGATTGGCACTCTACTTGCTGTTTTCCATGCATCCTGTATGTTTCCTTTCTCCTGCTACACCCAAGTAGACACGATGCTTTTCCATGCCTGTGGGAACCACCATTTTTCTATTCTTGATTATGTCCCCATTGTAATAACTCAGCTGTTGATTATTTTGTATGCACAGTTCACCTGAGATTTCACTAATCCCGTTTAACCAGGTTTGTTCCCAATGCACAATTTATATTGGAAAGAAGCCTGTGCCTCTCATATTCTCTTGCAATGAGCAAGGAATTGTGCGGGATGCAGTGTTTGAAGAGACACACTAGCTAACCAATTCTATGTGGGACAGAACACGCTACTCTGAATCTAGTAACTGTTTGCACTGTCCCTTTGATGTTGGCTGCCCTGGAATGTTTGGGACAAACACTGCATTTTGCAGAGGAAGCAAAATCTGATTTACCAAACTAAACAGTCATTGTTGAAATGCAGACATTATAGCAGTATCACCATTGCCAGTAGCAGGTCTAGTTGTGAATCAGTAGCATAATGAACAGGCATAAACGTATCCTATGGATAATGGTACTTCTTCAGTTAGAGCTTCCATAAGTATGGACAGGATGCTCTGTTCTCAAGGTATGGTCATATTCTCTGGTGCTGATCTGATGGCAAGTAGTTTCTCTACTGACAGGTAAGTCATCAGTTGTTAGACTAAGGCTGGAGTTCTGTACCCACTTACCTGGATGTAAGCACTGTTCAACTCAATGGGTCATACTTCTGAGAAGACATGCATGGGATTCTGCTGTGAGCACTAATCTAAATTTTTAGCCATTGATGGGTGCACTGGTTAATAACCTAACAGTTCTTTCAAACTGCAGACTTCATATTAATGCAATGCATGTTCTGAAAATGTTAAAAAAGGAGTCCAAAGATTCTCTGCTGCTGAGTTTTCACTGGGTCTTCTGACTGAACCTTTTGGATTGAATGTGGCGCTGAACTTCTAGAGACCAAAAGCTTCTATTAGGAGGCACATTAAGTTCAAGCATGAGTTGCAGTGTTACTTACAGCGCTATCTTATGCATGTTTGCTAAGTCCTGCTGCGTACAGAAGGCCTTCCTCCCTAATAATTGCATTTAGGATTGAGAGCCTAATTAGGGGTGAAAGATTGGCTGGTGTGTCAGGGCAATGAAGAGCAAATCCCCTTGGGAAAGGAAAGTTGTGTCTTCTCATTGAGGGACTTCTGCAGGACTGCACTCCTTTGACATCAGCAAGATGGATTGATTTAAATCAGGGATGTTTAAAGCACCAAAGCAAAGGTACTGAACAACTGATTTAAACCAATTTTTCAACTTCCCAGTTCAAATATTTCCTGAACATTGGTTGCTTTTAAACATTAAAACATAATCAGTTTGCCACTAAATAGGGCTTCTGTACATAATACAACATCTCTAGTCTTGTTTTTATAATCTTTAGGACAGCAGTTTCTGTTTAGCTTCATAAACATGTAAACAAAATCATGTACATAATACAAAATCTCTGGTTTCCCATTTTCCACTACAGAATTTGTTTTTAGGTATGATTTTCTGCTTTGCTGTCCTTGTGCACATGTAAGGAACCTAAGCAAAGTTGTTTACTTGAAGACTACGTAACCAGGATTTTGCTTAAGCAAGGGCTGGTAATTTTGCTTGAAAGGCTGGGGGTAAATATTCACAATTTGCACAATAATAAATATAATGCATGGCCCATTGGGTCATGCTTAAATGTTTGGTTTCCAAAGTACAGTGTTTTGTTCTTGGGTCATTCTTAATAGAGAAGTAGGTTAACAATATTCTTCATAAAATGTGGTGGATTTACTTTTAAAAGATGATGAGTGTAGCCTTTTTATGTGCTTGTTTGCATTACATTCAGATACCATTTTATATTGTGTGTGTTTTAGATGATACTTAATATAACTGAAATCCAGGCAGAACAATCCTAAGCCTAAATTGGAAATGTGGGGGGCCACCACATCCCAAGCTCTGCTGCTTCTGCTGACCAGGGCAAAAGGAGGAGGCAGGTTGTCTTTCATTTTTTGCTGCACCATCTCTAGACTGGCACAGTTGAGGGCCCCATGCCAGGCCCCTTTCATGAGAATGGAATTGCTTAGGATCCAGCCCTATCCCAGCCCTGTAACGCTCAGTTTCAGGACCCTACCCTGGCGACCCCTAGCAGAGTAGCATTCAGTCTGCCATGTTTTGTGCAACAGTGGCAGCTACATCCCAACCCACAGATTGTGGGGCTAGGCTTATGAAGCTAATTTTTTGTAATCTGATTTAAATATTTTAAAATCTGGCTTTATATATACAGCCACTTTTTTAACTGCAGTGCATGTCACTCAGTGTGCCAGATGTTTTTTTTCAGAAAGGTTGCCTATAGAGGCAAACATTGGTAATCACCACCTGGTTGGAATTTTCTGAAAGGAGGCTGAGATGATCTGTGAATGACCCTGTCTCTGACGAATTAGAATGTGTGGGCAGAGAAGAACAGAGATATGATGTCAGAGCAGTTAGGATTTTTCTTAATGCAGATGCAAGCAGGGGAATCCCCATGGCTTCCATGGGCCTTCCTTTTTGGTACAGGCTAGGTGGTTGCAGGTTTGCTTATACAGAAAGCATTGCTGGGTTTTAATACACCGGGGCTAGTCAATGTAGTACCCTCCAGATGTTTTGCCCCAGCCAGAAGGCTGATGAACAGGGATTATGGGTATTGTAGTACAGAACATCTGGAGGGCACCATGTTGGCTACCCCTGTATTACGTATTCATGGGGGTGGGGAGGTTCTGCCCCGTTAATGTTCAAAGGTTTCTCTAGCAAAGGTATCTAGGTCTGCTGTGAATATAAATTTCATACTTGTCTGTACCTTTGCTCCTAATCTTGTGGGATGGGCCATGCAAGCAGTTCCTGTTCACTCATGAATGTCTCTAATTCATCTTGATATCTGACTGGTTAATAATAATAATATTAATAATAATAATTAATAAATGCCACCCACCTGGCAGGGTTGCCCCAGCTACTCTGGGCTGTTAATACTCCTTTGAACCTGTAAAGATGGAGGATGTTGTAAAAGCAACAGATAGCCAAGTATAACCATTGCTGCTAAGACAAAGATTCTGCTCATTGGGTACTATAGAGCAAGAAAATAGTTGTAAGAGGAATGAGAAGCTTCCTCTTGACTCAGCTTCCTCCCACTTCAGTTAGGAGTCCAGACTAGGCAATGTTCTTAGGCCAAGTGTGTCGATCAGATATAAAGAAGCAGCTTTCAATGTTTTGAGACTGGCCACCTTTGCCCCTTTGGAAAAGTCTGCATTGTGGCCATATTTCTGGTTGTGAGCTACAGCTGCCTGTCTCCGGGAGTAAGAAGAAAAGGTGGGTTTCTCTATTTAAAGGCATCACACATGCTAGGAAGTGGATCTTTAACACAAGATGAACCCAGAGTCGCTGTACGTTGCCTAGTGCAGAAACAACATAGATTTCCATTATTAGAAGCCAGTGGGTGAACAACCAATGCGATGGGAATTTGTCCCTTGATCCTAGACCTGCCCTTGAAACACTCTCTGGTCTCCAGGAAGGGACTCTCAAGTGATTCCTGTTCTGCTCTTGGAAGATCATAAGTCCTGGGAAGGGTCAGTGACTCCCTTGGGTAATGCTTGGGTGGCATCTGCCCCTGGGACTGAGAGTGTTAATGCTTCACTTACACAACCGCAAAGATCTGCTACTTCCCTCCTGTGTGCTAATAATGCCCCGTGCTTCTCTACTTTCACAACGGGGCAGTGAGAGTGATCCAGGGATAGGAAGGAGAAAGCGTCTTCATCAAGGTTTGGACAATGGCTGCATCCTGGTGACTATCAGGATGTAGCATCAAGCCAGCTCCTCAGCCGCTCCTGGAAGGAAAGCCGCCTCACTTTCCCAGTAGGTCAATTTCCTCTTGCAGAAGAGGAGGATGCCTGCTTGACAGCCGCTCAGCATTCAAGATCATGATGAAGTTATTCTTAGCAGAAGGAAATGATGCAACAAGGAATTTATCCACTTGAAGGAAGCTGGGTTTCCGTCCATGGCTATTATCTAAGTTGCCTTGCACTTCATTCATTCAGCCAATTTGCTGCGTGCACATTTAGCTGCAGAGATGGCCAGAGGAGCATTTCATGTCAGCAGGTCACAAGGTCTTTGGCTTGATGGGATCTGCTTTCAAAGTTCATTCAATAACCATCAGGTGTGCCTAGCACTTGGGATTTTTGCTCTCAAAGATGCTCTGGACTGCTCCATAGATATCAGAGACTGTTTCTTCCCAAAGATCGTAAGCCAGGGGTCCCCAAACTAATGCCCAAACCAATCACCTTCTAAATCCGGTCCGCGGATGATCCGGGAAGCAGCATGTTTTTACATGAGTAGAATGTGTCTTTTTATTTAAAATGCATCTCTGGGTTATTTGTGGGGCATAGGAATTCGTTCATTTTTTTTTTCAAAATATAGTCCGGCCCCCCACAAGGTCTGAGGGACAGTGGACCGGCCCCCTGCTGAAAAAGTTTCCTGACCCCTGCGCCGTAAGCCATGGCATCACTATGGGGAGCAACAAAACTTTCCCAGTGTTTTAGAAATCTGTTGGGCTTTGATTGGCTCTTTATGAACTTCCCTGGGCATGAAGTGGTAGAATGAACGGTTCCACTTCAGGTTACAAAGAACGTGTGTATGTCACATTTTTAATGCTCCCTGATATATAACATTTCCTACAAATAGGGAACAAAGCATAAGACTAAGAGAGGGCTAACTTAGGATGTTTTCTCTCTGATACGCTAGTATTTTTATCTATAAAGGCACCACATACATTTGAGCAGAATATTTATTTGTGGTGATTATTTACATTGGAGAGCATTTAAAAAATGGCACCCCTCTGCCTGCAGCCTGACGGTCCACTCTGCTTCTTCAGGATTCTATCACTTCATTCATCTGCCTGCAAAAACCAGACAGCTTCTGTTTCTTAAGGCTACCCAGTAAGCACACTTCTTTTTCAACTTGGTAATGTGGGTGTGCTAACACTACCCTAAGCTATGAAGGGTACTGCTTGAAATTGTTTCCGTTTTCACCAAGGATTATAGCACCTTTAGCTTTCCTTTCTTGCAGAAGAGGCAACAGTACACATTCAACTGAAGTTTCCTATTTCCACAATGGACTCCTTTCCTCCCTGTTTCACTATCCCTTGCTGAGTGGGTTGGGTGGCAAACTGCATCTGGGACAGTTGTCCTTTTCTGCAGTTTTTTTCCCTGCTAGTGTCATGTGTAGATATGCTGTTTTTGATGTGAAGAAGGAATCTGTTCCATAAATTAACGCATGGTGTAAAATTGCACTGTCAGGGTGCCTTTGGGACATCTTCAGAATCAGGATTTTAAACCCAAAGAATTTAAGAGGCACCTCTGTGACGTAGTGCTGTCCATATATCTGTGGCTTACGGTAGCTGCTACCAGTACTATCCCAGTCCTGGCCACCATGTCTCCCAAGTGGCTGATTGTGCAGCTGTAGGAAACATGGTGGCTGGAGCTGGCCTAGTGGCAGCCACTGCAAGCTTCCAGAGAAACATGGGAGAAAGAAAATGGGTGGTGAAGGCAGGCAAGAACCAGAGAGCCAGTTGGAGATGCTTTAGAGGCCTGATGCAGCTCATCGGCTGCCTATTGAGAAATGTCTATAGAGGAAGTTGTGGTATTGAAAGTAAACTAAGGGTCCCATGGAAAAAGATGTAGAAAAAAAACCGATGAGAAAGCAGGGGTAGGCATGCGCCGAGTATATTCCAGAACGTTGTGTGTTTAGCCCTGTCCAAGATTCAGAAGGGTTCATGTGCAAATTTTACATAAGTTGCCCAGGTCTGTATTTTCCCCCCTCCAGGGATTTTGATACAGAAGAAATGCAAAACTGCTCTTGAATCGCTCTGGGATTGATCCAGAGTAAATTAGTTGCCCTTGGGGCCCCAGTAAAATCAACACGACTTGTTCCCATTGAAGCGAATGGGATCTAACTGCAACGTACTCAGTTTGGATCCAGCTCTCTTGAGTTTAGAATGCAGTTTGGGCTTTAGGCACAAAATATGCTGATAGGGCAAATTGGAGAGGAGACACATGCATGCAGAATGCCACAATTTCTCCCTTAAATGGCTTTTCTCCCTCAGGGAGAAAGTGGGTGTTTGGGGTGGGGGCTTTCTATTCACAGCTATGCAAGCATTCAGGTCCCCTGTCTCTATCTGAAGAACTGCAGTGGTAGTTATGTAACATCACTGCTGTCCGGCATGCTCCGCTTTCTGTTCTGTGTTGGCGGTTGTTTTCTTTTAAGTGACCCAAACTGAGCCTGTGAAGTGTCAGGGGAAAGTTCAGGAAAAGGATGTTTGCTGTTTTGAGCAAAGTGCAGTAGCTCCTCTGTTCCATTTCCATTTGCCAGGGTTGCTTCTTCCTACAACTAAAGCAGTTTGGAAACTGCCATGAACTGGCATTGCTACAAGTGGAAGGAGGCGATAAAAGCGGGATACCTTTTTAAGCAAAAGGGGAAGGCAGCTTCCTTGCTGCTCACCCCCAAAGCACCTGAACTTCTGAGGTGTTGGGTCTTAATAATAATTAAAATAATAATAATTTTAAAATACACATGCACACCTTGCATCACGGAGTTTCTGTGGGCATCATGGACTGGTGAATGTTAGCCAAAAGTGAAGTTTGCTCTCCACAGGGCTAGTGCACCAGTCCACTTTGATGTGTCTAATTGACTGTATTCTGTGCTTAGATGGGAAATCATGGGTGGGTTTGGATGTTGTATAGCTCTGCTTTCTCCTTAAACCTGTAAATTCATTCCTTAGGAGAGTATGTAGAGGGGAAGAGAGTGGTCACTGCATACCATGAGCAATAGCAGAAGACATACTTGCCTGCAGTTCCAACTAAAGGGCGGAAGAGGGCAGAGAGCAATAGGCCACATTCTCATGTCACACTCACTATAGTTCTGTATGACATGTATGGGACAGAGTGAGCCTCATGTTTGGCCATTCTCCTGTCCGGCCATGTGGCCAGGGGGAGTTCAGAAATGTTTGCCCTCCACTCTTGCTTGACTCCTGTTTGTTGTGTCATCCAGACCAGCAAACTGAGGTTTATACTAACTGCAGTTACTTTCAAACAAGCCAGCTAAAAACCACGGTGGCTGAAGCTGGCTTGTTTAAACTAACCATAGTTCTGGGTCTGGACAACATAGCATTCTGTGGTTAATTAAGAGCAGAAGTTATGAAAGGAGCATTGTAGAAGCCTGCAGTTTTTGGCTAATACATCAAGCCACTGTGTGATCTCTGTCTTGCAACAGGATTCAATATATTCCTATCTTTATGAATAGTAGCAGATTCCACATTATCTCCACAGGACTATCCCAGCAAAGCAGGTCCTTTGCATCCCCGATCATTGACTGTTGTGACCTTTTGTTGATATGTCTTACGAAATACATCATGTGTCTTTTGAACCACTGTTTTGTAGTGTGAAGTTGGTCAAAAAGGCCCATTCTGTTTTAACACTCTCTTGTGTTTTCATTCAGGACTGGGAGTTTTTAGTCCTCGAGAAGCTAAAGTGGGACCTAGTGTCAGTGATAGCCAATGACTTCTTGGATCATATTCTCCAACGGCTCTCACTTCCCCAGCAGAAGGTGGACTTGGTGAAGAAGCATGCACAGACGTTCATTGCATTGTGTGCTACAGGTATGTGGTGGCCTTCCCTGGAATGGTGGAGCATAGTTAAATTACAGGGCTAAAATGAAACAGAACTTGATTTTTATCCCTAGCTATACTAAACAAATTATCAGTAGCATCTTAGGATGTCATTTTTCAGAGAGACGCAGCTTATTCCCATTGATACCAGAACCCTTGACCTCTTTGGTTTCTCATGACTGAGAGGCAAGGATGATGAATATTAGACAAACTATTGTTTATAAGGTTTCCTAGTTGAAATATGTCACAAAAAGCCACATTGCATATTAAAGACACATCCACCCCAGCACTCTGCTCACAGAAGCATCTAGCATTTGGCTACTAAAATAATTAGCTCTCCCTTTGATAGACTATTGCAGAGTGCTGTTTTTGTTTGATTTGAATGAGAATGCAATGTGTAAGCCCACGAAATAGAATGGTAAAATCCATTTGTCCATCTGAAGTTAACGCCCCAACACAATGGGGGGTGGGAGCTCCTCTCAACTCACTTTCTTCCTTCACATGAGAAATGCCTGAAGAGGACTTAAGTGTTCCTTGGCCAGGCCACTCCTGGAAAACCTGCTCAAAATGTTCTGTTGGCAAACTATTTCCGTAAGTGTAATGGATTGCGTGTTTTTAAGATACTGTAGCTGGATGATGGGAAGCGAAGGCCTAGGACCTCTCAGGGGCAACAGGAAAGGCCTTGATGGTAATGTGTTTGCTTGTGGGGTGCTGCTGTCATCACACCTTTGCTGGAAGCTGCAGTGAGCAAAGAATTGGGGTCGCCCTTTCTCCTGACACCCTCTCGTCTTCCTCCTGGAATTTGTAGATTACACATTTGCTATGTATCCCCCATCCATGATTGCTACTGGAAGCATTGGAGCAGCAGTCCATGGCCTCTCTACCTCATCCGATGATTTTTCTGGCGAGGAGCTCACGGAACTGCTTGCTAGCATTACTGGCACAGAGGTGGTGAGTATGTGCTCAGTGGGAAACAGGACTCTGGTGCTGGGGAGTTGATCCTGTCTGTATTTTGCTGTTTGACTCAAGGGAAGTTTACTCTGGCTTCATCTGCCCCAAGTCCAGAGATCTTGCTTTTACTTATGAAGTGGCATTTGGCATCTCTGCAGAAAGTATTGCATGGACTTAATGTGCTGCATCTTCTACCTGCCGACCTCTTTGTTTTAGAGGCACACAACAGCCATGAAATAATATGATGATGATTATTTCAATCCAACCTTTACATTAATTAGATGTCCAAGGCAGCTAATAAGGCCAGGAAAACCTGCAGCAATGAATAGAATCATAGAGTTGGAAGAGACCACAAGGGCCATCCAGTCCAACCCCCTGCCAAGCAGGAAACACCATCAAAGCATTCTTGACATATGGCTGTCAAGCCTCTGCTTAAAGACCTCCAAAGAAGGAGACTCCACCACACTTCTTGGCAGCAAATTCCACTGTCGAACAGCTCTTACTGTCAGGAAGTTCTTCCCAATGTTTAGGTGGAATCTTCTTTCTTGTAGTTTGAATCCATTGCTCCGTGTCTGCTTCTCTGGAGCAGCAGAAAACAACCTTTCACCCTCCTCTATATGACATCCTTTTATATATTTAGAGGATACATTGTAAAAGTACTAGCATTAAGTCCAGGAAGTTCCTGAGCTGCAGCCACCTCTTTTTTTAAGTGTACAAAGCACATGAGGAGACATATGTTTGGGGAGAACCTCTGCTCCGTTCATCTTGGTGGAGTAGCTGCTTTTTTGAGAAGAAAAGCTTCAGGACTGAAAGTTGCTGTCTTATTTTATAACCTAAGTGCACACCTGGGGCATGTATCTTGAGCACTGCACTGTGAAGCAGGAAGGGCCCATTATAACAGAGAGAAATAAAACGGGGAATGGGACAGACATATGCAAGATCGAGCAAGAGGGTCTGTGGCAAGGTAAGGCAATTTGGGGGCATATTTCCTTAACGTACTCCATGCCAGTGACTTACAGTGTAATCCTCTGCAGAAGCTGGCCCTCCTTAGTTCATTGGCCTTGCTCTGCAGTAAGTGTGTCTTAGAATTGTATCTTTAACCAGCCCCCAGGGCCCCTTGCCATATAAAAATCATTCATTTCATCTGAGAAGGGTGCCTTATTAGCAAAATTTATAATTCATTTGATTGTAAATAGAACCCCCCTCGCGGTTTACCAAAAACAAAAACGTGGAAATTGTTGATAAAATACAATGTCAAAACAGGTATTTAAGTACTTAGAACCGTAATTAAAGTTACACTAAAACAAATTAAAATATATGTCAACAAAATTGGTTTTAGCAGATACGCTATTTCTTTTTCCATAGAAATTCACAGCTGTACATGTGGAGGGCTCTTATTATTACATGCAGGCACCAGAAGGGCATGGTCGGTGGGAACAGGGCTAGCAGATGCAGGTCCTCCTTTCACTCATTCACTCACTTAGTGCATGGAAGGGGAGAGAGAGAGAGATGTCTGAAAACCCCTATTGTATCATGTATTGTGACATTCCCCCTTGGGAATGTGTCAGTCCCCCTTGGATGGATACAGCGTGAAAAGTTGCAGTGGAAGGAGCAGGCCCGGCTCTAGGGGTAGTGTCGGTGGCGCCGGGCCGGCAGTAGGGCACTGCGCCCGCCCACCAGGGCGGGGGCGCCGGAGCGATCTCCGTGCCAGGGCGCCCGACCGGTTTCAGACTGCCCTGGGAAGGAGAAATCTGGGCAGCCCAGAAGTGGCACGAGGGCAGTTCCATAACCTGTGTTATCCCATTAGACAGAGTGGGGAAACTTTTTCAGCCAGAGGGCTGTGTTCCCTTTATAGACAGCCTTTCAGGGGCCACATAGAAGCGCTGGCCCTGGCCAGAGGCAAAATGGGTGGGGAACCGAATGTAAATTTCACTTTTGTACTGCAAGCTATAGTCTACAAACATTTGTAGCCCTCTTTATCCTCCATCCAGACAACCAGGAAGTATTATTAAAGGATGCACTCCTGCAAATGCTCAGGATACAAAGCAGGGCCAGCTAGGGGTGTGGCCTGAGGAAACTCCTAAGGACCTGGCAGAGAGGTCTGGAGGGCTGCCTTTCTTCCCCACCCCACCCCTGCTGTAAGAGCAGCCATTCCAGCTTGTGACGTCAAGGACAATGAACCTTTTTTCAGCAACTTGGAGACTAATTACTTAACTTGGCATGAGATTCTGCACGGAACAGCTTATTTCATCATGTCCGGGTATCCATTGAGAAGAGCCCATTCTTTCTTAAACTCCAGTCTGATGCGGAAGGGCTGCATCCTCCAGAAACGGAAGACACCATTGGCTTTCTTCGCCTACTCAATGCAAAGGCTGCATGGTTGGCAGGCTTTCCTCTCTATCCTTCCCTTCCCTCCTGATTCCCAAGCTAGTGTTCACTTCTTGGTCCAGAGCCAGCGCAGGTTTCTCTAAAGCCCAGCCACGTTTCCCAAATGTGCCGTGCCAGCTCCTGGCCCGCTGCTGAATGTGTGATGGCTGCATGATGCAGGTGGCTCTCCCACCGATGGCTTGCATGAGGTCCCAGATCAATTGCTCCTCTTTGTCCCGGGTACACAGGAGGCCTTTGAAAAACAGCCATTCACCTGAACGGACAGGTGTTAGGGATTGGGCTGGCCAATGGGGAAGGAATAGAACCAGCTTAGCATCTGTCCATGTGGCATGGTGTCAGATTCCTGTCAGGGGCAAGTATGGAGTCCAAAGAAGTTCATTTCAAGCAAAATTCCAGGGCCCTCCCTGGGTGCCAGAGGGGCATCAGAGAGGAGGGGGAAGCTGGGCTTTTCATGTCTTCCGCTACCTGGCAAAAGCTGAAAGGCGCGGAGCAAAGGCTCTGGGATTGGACCCCTCCCGCAAATCCAGCCGTCACCGCTTGACAGTCGTGGAGCAGAAACTTGTCTCTTGCTGGGTTTTCTTTGGCTTCTTGCCCTAGTCTCTGAATTGCCCGCAGTCAGCTGCTTGCAAGCTGCTGCTGTGAATGAGGCGGAGTTTGAATGCTGGTCCTGTGAGCACAGTTGATCGAAGACAGCAGAGAACAGGTGGGAGGTGAGGAGAGGATTACAAAAGTGACCCATAAAGAGCAGATTAGAAGCACTAAAAGTAGCCAGGGCTTGGTGCCACAAAGAAGCTTGGGCCTAGCCTACGTTGGAACGCTGAGCTTATCTTGCTGGTTGGGTCTTTCCCTTGCCCAGTTCCTTTTGGCTGCTCTTCCGCTCTTTGTGTCTTTTTGAAGTTAATTAGAAGGCAAGCTCGGGGTGAAGATGCCACTGTGGTGTCCCCTGCCATCTCACCTTCCATGCGTAACAGGCTTTTGCTGAAGGTTCAGTGGGTAGGGGCTTCAAACTGTGACTGTTCTCACTTGGTTGGCCCTCTTGAGGTGAAAATGCTACTTCATATTAAATAAGCATACATCACTAAAATCTGGGTAGGCTTTCTGGTATTTGTATTAGGCCTGCTTCATTTTAATAGATGCTTCCATGATGTTTTGCCTCCAAAGGTACCAGTCCAGTTAAGATGCTGTGCTTGGAGCCCACCAAGAAGTTTGGCTAATATCAGTCAAAGGGTTCATGGTTTGGTTGTTTTGCTGGTTACCTCTTGAGCTGTTGGTTACTGTGCAGGTTCCAGTGACCCAGATAGTACCTATTTTCTTCTCTGCCAGTTCATCTTCCATAGTGAACATGCATCCTCAAGGCTAGATAACATCTTCAGTCGTAATCTTTGATTTCTGCTGCATTCCAGTTTTGCTTGATTTTTACTTGGAGTCAGGAGAACATGCCCTCTGCATCTACTTCAGAACATGAGTTTAGGTTGCTAGTCTGGGACTTTGTACATACTGTCCATAGCTATTCAATCTTCCTGTTTGGGGTATCTGTCTGTTGCAAGCCACATCACCCGGCACAACTTTTAAAATCCCAAGACTTGAGTTTTTGTTCTCATGTTTCTAGTCCTCAGTGTCAAAGAAAGTTAAGTGTGAGATTGAGGGTAGTGGAGACCGGCTCACAAACGAAAAGGATGCAGAATAGTACTTGTGTGATCTGAACTTATCTTATGCCTCCTATATCTTCCCCACACCTGCATGCTTTCCTTTCTTATCAATATGTCAGTTTCATCCATTTCATTAATTGCTTTTCAGGGTTAGCTGAGGATAAAGATATTTAGATACGAATTGCTTTGTTCATTGGTGTTACATCACATTAACTAGCATGTTACTTCCCACTCTCCATCCCCGAGTTGCCCCATGTCTTGTGCTGGCATCTCTTGCCTGCAACTCACCAGACACTTCCAGAAGCTCAGAAACATGCTTTGGAGGGTCAGTTTGAATATTTATGCCTGGCAATAGGCCATGCTGTTCCTGTAGACATACAGTACAGCACTGGTTCATCATAGCCACATTGCAAGGTCACAAGTTCTTTAGAAGGATGCCTTCCATCGGTTCATCAGTGCTAACCCGATGGCCCTCCATATGTTTCTGGCCTTCAGCTCTCATTCACATGGCCAGTGGTTAGGGATAGCATTATCTGGGGCGCCAAAGATATTAGCTGCCTTGTTCTCCACTGAGCAGTAGCACCTCTCCAAGGTACAAGACCGCCCTGAAGAAACTGGAAATTCAATTTGGGGTTTTCTTCATACAACACATGCGTTCTACCGCTCTTAAAAGTCCCTCTGTTTCTGAACAGTGCTGGAATCCCCTCTGCAAAACAGACTTGCAAGGTTCAATTCACAAAAAAAGCAGCTTTTGGTTCCCATGCACAAACCCTTACAAGTGCTTCTGAATTCCTTTAATCAATCCTCCTCCTTTCATAGCGTTCCTTCCCTTGCACCCACAAACTGGCCAATAAATTTAGAATGGCCTTTGCTGAGCCCTGGCTTCTGTTGGGTGGAGGTTTTAGAGGCCACAGTTACTGGAACTGTCTTGGGGAAGGAGTGTTGGGTGTTGCTATTTTTACTTGCCACATCCTCTGTCAATTTCTAAGAACTAAACGTGGATTCTTTGCAAGATTATGTATGTGGCAGGATCCTGCAAACGGACCCAGCCTCGGGGAGCTGGCTGGGGATCCAATCAGAACCCCCGATGCTCTGCAGTGCAAAATGTCAGGTTTCTTGTAAGCTGGGGCAAGAGGGCGAACCCTGGCCTTTAGAGGAGGTGGTGCAGCAGCGATAGGGTCCATTGGGGCTCACCACCGTGACTCATTGCAAAACAAGAGGGGTTTCCTCATCTCAAATCGTTGCTGTATGCAGCTCCTCCCAAGCATAAGGGCAAGATTCCCCCTTGCATTAACGCAATTGCCTTGGCAGTAGCATTCTCAGTCACATGCAGGCTAGTGCATTCAAAGTGGGGTGGGGTTCAATGTGCTGCTGAATACTTTCTAGTGCTATGACGTAAAAGCAATTAGCCTTCAAAGAAAGTTCTAGAACAGTGGTTCCCAATTAGCTAAGTAGTGCAGACCCCGTTTTCCAAAAGCCATGCCATGGACCCCCTACGTTTGAAAATTTTGATATTTCTGTGGTAGTTTTTGTTTATGTGGGGGGGGGGGGAACAGGACACATGTCTTCTGACCCACATGAGAGTCAGAAGATATCCCGGACAATTGACAAGTACGTTCCATGGACCAACCAATTGAGAACCACTGTTCTAAAAGGGTCTTGGGCTTATATTCTAAGACAGGTTTATAGATTATAATGGAAGCTTTGCATGGTTAGGGAGTGGGTGAATGGGGGGGCTGAACATATTGCATGTGTGGAGTAGCTAGGGTTGAAACCCTACATCTTTCAGGTACTTAGTACAGCAATCAGTTGTTTGGGGAGGGAATTTTTTTTGCAATGCCTTACTTGTCCATGGAAATGTTTCCATTTTCTAAATTCCTTAGTCACAAGGATGGGTGCCAGTTGCAAATAAGTAAGAGGCAAGCTTGGCAGTTTTGAAGTTTTTAGCTTTGCATAATAAATATAAGTAAAATAAACACACTAAATTGGATCACTCTGTAGGATAGGGTTGGGGAATTGGGTCTGGCCAGTGGGCCAGATCTTTATCTCCATGCCAAGCCCCCCCATGAGCCAAGTTTGACAGGTGGGTGGGGTAATGCACTTGTCAATCAACTGATGTCACAATGACACCTGGTGATTCCCTTTTTGACTGCGCAGTTTGAAATCAAACCACAAAGGTAAAAAAAGTGGACAGCATTTCCCTCTCACTGACTATCAGCTGATTATTGTTTCTTGGGAAGCACTGGATGCAGAGCTTGCAAATCCCCTTGCACAGGACTTCCCAAGTGCCAGCAATCAGCTGATTAGCACAACTTTGCAAGCCCTGAGCAGAAAAAGCAATGATAATCACTAGGGCAAATGCTGACTTCACATAGAAGTTTGTAAGGCGTGAAGTGGTGGTGACCGACCGGGAACAAGATTTTGGTTGAGTAAAATGTTGACCCCAAGCATACAGAAGCTCTAAAAGGGGAAAAATCTGTATTAGGGGGCACTAGAAAAAAGGACTGACAAACTGCCAATATCATAAAAGTGTTACACAAACACATGTTGTCACCGCACTTGGACTGCTATATTCAGTTCTGGTGGCCACATCTCAAAAAGGGTATCATAGAGCTGGAGAATGTTCAGAAAAGGGCAACTCGCTAAGTGAGGAAAAATTACAACATTTGAGGTCTTTTATGGTTAGAAAAAAAGGCAAGTAAGGAGGAGCAGGGTAGAGGCGTATTAAATTTTGCAATGTGGAGAAACAAAAGAGGTTGCATGTCTCAGAGTTACAGCTATGATGTTGCTCTCCCGTCCTGCTTGCAGGCTTCCCAAATGCACCATGTTGGCTACTGTGAGATCTCGATGAGCCTTTGGTCTGATCTAACGGGCATCGTAGTCTTGAGAACTGCAGACTTGAGACTATTGCCATTGAATTTTTTAATAAATATTTTCAAAAGGCTCCAAGGGACTCAGAGAAGCCACATTCAGACTCAATATTTGCTAGATGTGTGGAGGCACAACTGTAGGGTAATTTAACCTGCTGGAATTCATATCAAAACACTATTTTTTTCAAGTAGAGGCATAGTCTCTGCCATCAGGTACTGGTCACCTATATAGAATGCTTGAGCCTGGTTTCAGGCTTAGGATACAGAACAAGGAAAAGGTATTTTTAACCCTACTTTATAAGACCTTCCCATTCATACATATCTGAGAATAATAGAATAATCAGAACTCTACTAGGATGCTAGTTGCCCCGCAAACCCCTTTGCATAAGCTTGAAGAAGGAATTCACTGTGAATGTGCTCCTTCCCTGGAGTGAAAAGCCTTTCCTCAGAACCAACCAAAGCATAGACGTTTGAAGGAGCTCTGTTATTGCTGCAGTGAAAATTTAAATGGAAATGAACAGCACTCCCTTCCTCTTCTCTTTCCCAGGACTGCCTGAAAGCTTGTCAGGAGCAGATTGAGGTTGCCTTAGCAGAGAACCTGAAACAGACCTCACAGACTCGGCAAGAGTACAGCCCCTCCAAGGATGCCGCTTACCCTGACAGCCAGGATGTCAGCCTGACCAGCACACCTACGGATGTCACAGACATCAACCTGTGACCAGCCCCTCCCTCTAATCACCCAGCTCCCAGCAAGTAGAACTTAACGCAGGAAAAGAAGCCTCCCGGAACATTCTGCCTGTGCAATGTGATCACTGAAGAAGAAGGGGAGTGGGAGAAAATGACCCCATGAGCATAACCTTTGGGTCTTGGAGGAATGGCGTGGGAGGGACTCCAAAAGGGAACAGGCCCCTTGCAGTTGGACTGTTTCTGCCTTGCTAGCCTGGTTTTTCAAAGGATCGGGGGACCTTCCTGTGGTGTTTTGAGCCATGCTTGCACTCGGGAAGGATAGGTGAGCTTAGCGTCAGTTCAAAAGTTCTTCAGTTTGGGTTTGCTTTGTTGGAGGACGCGCTGCTGATCACTGCTGTTTTGTCCCAATCTTTGCTGCATGCCTGTTGCATGTGTGTCGAGAGAGAAAACGCACTTTTGTTATATAGACCGCCTTCACCTTAACATGAGGAAGTTGAAACATGGACCTGAGACGTCCTTGGCTGAAGCCGCTCTGCTCATGCAGCCATGTGTGGGCACCTGGGAGAGAGAGAGACCAGGCTATATTTAAAGTCCAGAACTGGAATCTCTTTACCAGTCCCAAGGAAGTCTTAGCTCTCCTTTGATTATTAATAGCAGCACAATCCATTAACCCTTCAGAGTCTTTTAGCCCGTTCAGGACAAATCAGTGGGTTTTGGCTCGCTTTTTGTAGGTGCTTGTCAAGTGCTGCTTTCCATATGAAACATTGGGGGTTGGGGAGAATCCCCTCTTCACTAGATACCCAAGGGGGGAATTTCTACTTGCTGCACCAGTTGCCTTCTCTTACTCCTGTGAGACCAGAGTTACTTTTATTTATTGTAAGGATCAAACCTTACAAAGCCACAGAGCACGATCAGCTCAGTAGGGTATGTTGTCCTGATTCATCCCTTTTGCCATATAACAGAGTGCCTTAATGTCCTTCCTCGTCCTCCTTCATGCCTCTGGGCTGCTTACTTTGATAGTGTCAAGGTCATTCCCAATCAGAGTACACCCAACAAGTGCTGCTATACTTGTATGTACAAATCCCTCCTGTCTTCACTGCCAAAAAAGAAATACAAAAGGGCAGGAGAGCTACATGCAAGGGGTGGGTGATGGAGGAGAAGGAAGTCCAGCTAGACGGAATATATTCTGAGCAAGTAATAAGGGGGTTAAGAGTGATCTCTTTCCCCTAAAGAGTTTACAATATAATGAGCTGCAGACTGCACTGGACGAGAGAGTTGTATTGTTCTTGTGTGTTTTGTTCAGGAAAAAGGTGTGTATGTGTTTTTCCTAAATGCTGCTTTTATGAGAGACTTTAGAAACCTTTGGTGTGGGGGAACTGTAGCAATGGGAGCAAACTTTGTCTTTTGAATTCTAGTGGCATTTCATTATTCGACCCTCCAGCTGGAAAAAGAAACATGAACTGATGCTACCTAAAACACCACTGGAGACCTTGTCACCTTGGCCAACAGGAAAAAGCCTCTCTTTTACTATGTTTTTGCCTTTTCTTTTCCCTCATTGTGCTTACGCCGATTAGTCATAATTAATGTGCTATCAGCATTTCTGATAAATAAGTCTATTGGAACAAGTTTGAAGACAAGAGGAATGTATTTTATAGATACATCCACCCAACTATATATTAGAGCTTTGAATAAAGTTTGTCAATATGAGATAGTCACTGTCACTCGAAACCCTCCTGTTAAGGAAATTGTACCTTACTGATATTTTACCATACTGCAATAAAGCATTTTTTAAAACTGGCACTCTTGCCTTCTTTCCTGGGTGAAGGAAATAAGACTGAAAAGAACCAAATGCATCTAAAAATACAGCTTGCTTGACTTGTTCCTCTAAGAAAACTGGCCTGTTACAACAACAATTTATTATTTATACCCCGTCCATCTGGCTGGGCTTCCCCAGCCACTCTGGGTGGCTTCCAACAAAATATTAAAATACAGTAATCCATCAAACATTAAAAGCTTCCCTAAACAGGGCTGCCTTCAGATGTCTTCTAAAAATCTGGTAGCTGTTTTTCTCTTTGACATCTAGTGGGAAGGCGTTCCACGGGACTGGTGCCACAACCAAGAAGGCCCTCTGCCTGGTTCTCTGTAACTTGGCTTCTCGCAGCGAGGGAACCACCAGAAAGCCTTCAGCGTGGACCTCAGTGTCCGGGCAGAACGATGGGGGTGGAGACGCTCCTTCAGGTATACTGGACCGAGGCCATTTGGCGCTTTAAAGGTCAGCACCAACACTTTGAATTGTGCTCTGAAACTTACTGGGATCCAATGTTGGTCTATCAAGACTGGTGTTATGTGGTCTCGGCAGCCGCTCCCAGTCACCAGTCTAGCTGCCGCATTCTGGATTAGTTGTAGTTTCTGGGTCACCTTCAAAGATAGCCCCACATAGAGCGCATTGCAGTAGTCCAAGCAGGAGATAACCAGAGCATGCACCACTCTGGCGAGGCAGATGAAATTGGTAAGCAGCTGCCCTGAACACAAAAGTGACCTGCACCTTCATGGACAGCTGCGAGTCCAGAATGACTCCCAGGCTGCGCACCTGGTCCTTCAGGGGCAGAGTTACTCCATTCAGGACTAGGGAGTCCTCCACACCCACCCGCCTCCTTTCCCCCAAAAAACGTACTTCTGTCTTGTCAGGATTCAACCTCAATCTGTTGAGAATAAAAGAACGCTTTCTTGATTTCTGCCTTGCTAACGTAATCCACTTTTAACAATTCGATTCGGACAAGCTGATTTCCTTCATAATTTTTCCAAGGACGACCACACAGTTGCTGCTTCCTACAAGCTATACAAAAGAAGTGACCCAAGACACTGATGCAGTCAGCTTGCCGGCCATCCTTCTGCTCTACCCCAAGCCACTCGCTGCCCTGGCATAAATAAGAGCTTTCTCCTTAGCTTGACTTCTTTCTCCAACCCGAGACCCATCCTTGCAAGTTTGTCTTAGGCACTAGGCATGGGAGATCTCCAGCTGTTCCAGCACTAGGCAGCTTCAGCAGGCTCATTTACCAGCTCTGCATGGAGTTAACAGCTTTCGCCTGTGACCGCTTCGGCTAAGTGATGCCAAGTAGATAGATGGGAGACGTGCAAATTGTTCTGTAATCTGCGCTTGGGCAAGAGGCTGTCCTAGGGGACATCTTCCAGCGCAAACAAACTTGCTGCACAGAGGAGCCACTCAACCAAATCTCCCCTGGAGCTAAAAGCTGTTCAAAACCAATTGCTCTTCTCTACCCAGCTGCTGCTGGAACAGCACACAGCGCGTCTGCTTCGTGAACATGAGCATCAACGCTCAGACATTTAATGCAGCTCTAGGGCTGCAAAGCACAGGAGGCCAACACTGCTGGCACCTTACCAATAGGAGAGGTTTGCCCTCAGAGATCCTCTCCTTGTTAACAAAGGTTAGAAACTTGGCTGCAACAGGACCCTGAGCATCTAGAGCAGGCATCCCCAAACTGCGGCCCTCCAGATGTTTTGGCCTACAACTCCCATGATCCCTAGCTAACAGGACCAGTGGTCAGGGATGATGGGAATTGTAGTCCAAAAAATCTGGAGGGCCGAAGTTTGGGGATGCCTGATCTAGAGCAAGGATGGGCAGCCAGAGGGCAGCACAGAGCCTTCCTTCACTCCACCAATGGCCTGGCAAGTCCCCAGAGAGCTGTGCCCACTTTTCCCCACTGCCTAGCTATCAAGCTGGGAAAAGATTGCTGTTCCCATGCTGCTAATAGAGGGAAGCCAAGGAAAAATATACCGTGGAAAGCAGCCATTATGGGAACAGGCTTATTAGAGCACCACAAGTGATTGTTCACAGCTGTTTGTAGTTCTCAGGGGACACCTCGAATTCAGCAGCACAAGAACCTAAATATTGCTGCAACTTGAATTGTGGTCCAATTTACCAGACCATTTTAGTAATGAGGGAGGAGGGAAGTGGTGGGTGGGGTGGGCACACACAAGTTGTAAAAGACTAGAGCCACAATCTTTAGTCACCAAATGTGGTTGGCGTATTTTAGAAGCTTTTCATCACTTAACAAGGTGCCCTTGATTAACTAGGAAGCAATTGCATTTAATAGTGCAGGAAGAAAGCACCATCTTTTGAAGTGGCACTTCTCTCCTCCCACAGAGGAAGGAATAGGCAAAGAGCTTTGAGCCACAAGCCTCCAGTGGAGATCCTTCACCTTGAACAGTTGTGTGACAGGCAGAAATGCAACACTCAAAAGGCCTTGCAGCTGGAGATGTGGTTTAAGAGCCATGAATGCTCTACATGTATTCTATACTGGAACACCCAGGGCTTACTTTACACATATGTTCTGTCACAACGATGTGTGTACTGAGCATGTTACACTGATCCTGGCCAGACCACTGGCTGCCAATTAATTTCTGGGCCCAATTCAAAGTGCTGGTTTTGACATATAGCGCCTTAAAACAGCTCAGGATTGCAATACCTCAAGAACTGCCTCTCCCCACATGAACCAACCTGGACTCTGTGATCATCATCTGAGGCCCTTCATCATCTGAGGCCCTTCTTCTTGGACCTCCACAAAAGGTCCAAAAGGTGGCAGTACAAGAACGGGCCTTTTCTGTGGTGGCTCCCCATTTGTGGAATGCTGTCCCCATGGAGGTTCACCTGGTGTCTTCATTACATATTTTTAGGTGCCAGATCAAAACCTTTCTCTATAAACAGGCCTTTGTCTGATTAGCATTCCATGGCCTTTTAAATGTGTTTGTGAGAGCGGGATTATTGACTTGCTTTTATTATGTATTTTGTGTTCTCATTGTTCATTTTTCTGTTGTGCTCTTTGGATGAAGGACAATATACAAATTTAATTAATTTTCTGAAAAAAAGATTGCTGGTTACTCAGATATTTATTCTAGGCATTACATGTAATTTCAAACTTATGCATCTCATTTGGGTTTATATACCAGCAGTATGGGTATATAAGCTCTAGCACGCATTTATTTTTAGAGCTGTACTATGAATAGCCTTAGAAGCCCAGAAAGCCAAAATCTAACCTTCAAATGTATAAATACCCAGCTGACAGATCTACCTATAAACATCTACCTAGAGGGGACAGGGAAAGAGACAAGAATATGGGGTGCTCAGCTGCAGCAACCTGATGACATACATGATGGCTGCTGCTTATATGGGAAAACAATAGGAAGAGCATCAAATTAACCGAGGGTGGGGCAGCAGGGACTCCGTGCATCTCAAGTGGCAATGGCTAACTTGTTCCAGGAGTCCAAGTCTTCTTCAGCCAATCTAGCTATGTGGGGGTTGAGCAGCCCCACCCCAACGCCCGAGGTGGCTTCATATCATCACAAAAGATCCCTGGAGCATCTCTCTATTCCAGTGCTGGAGTAGCTGGACTACAACTCCCACCATACACGGCAATTTGCAATGTTGGCTGAAGCAAATGGGACCTGGGGATTCCAACAACATTTGGAGGGCAAGAGGCTTCCCACCCGAATGCAGTTTTCCCCAACCGACAACCAGGAAAGGCAAGTGGATGGCCAGTTCGGGAGTTTATGGCTCTCAGGCACACTTTGTGGTGCTTGGGCTGTGTCACCCTCAAAAGCAAAGCAGCCCACATTCATCACAGAAGGGTGACAGTCAACCCAACAGCCCCTGCAAGACCAGCAGCAACATGCAAGATGCCACCTCAGAGCCAAACCGGCCAGAAAGGCTGGATACAGCTCACAGGCCACCAAGACTGGTCCCCCCCTGCTGTAAAAGGGTAAGATTCTTGGCTACCAATACTTCCATTGGAGGCCAGATCCTGCAGTTGGTAGATGCTCTTTCCTCCCTACTAATCTGCAGCTCAACAGTTTATCTCCCTGCTGTTGATCAGCAACTTGCATCCACCAGCACCTCAAAAGGGGCAAGAGTCACTGTAGCCCTTTAACAGCAGCTCTATCGCAAAAAGGGGAACCCATTTCTCATGGGAGGGATGCTGGTTTCTAATCACCATGAATGCATGTCGAGTCAAAAGGGGGCAGGGGGCTTACATATACTTTCATCCCTACATAAATAAGGCTTCTGTGAATCAAAGCAGTGCGGGTACAAACCCTATTTGTTCGACAGTGTGCTGTAGTTTCAAGTTCAAACCAGAAGCTTCCTTTGACTCAGCAGTTCTGCCATGATCACAATCTGTGGAGTCCCCCTTCCCATCCTCTGTTCACTCCATTGCCGCTGGCTGCATCCCCTCCACGTCCCGACACTTGGAGTTCACTAGCTCCCTGCGGATCTCTGGAGAGATCTGGGGGTGGCTGTGAAACTTGAGCAGCTCTAAGAGGGCTTCTTTCTGCTCCGAGGACAGGTCCTCTTTGTATCGCTGGGCAAAGGTCAGGAGGCACTGGTGCCAGAGGACAGGCAGGGTGCGCCGGTCCGTCCGGAAGGCGAGGAAGTGAAAGACCAGGGCATCCACCACACGGAAAGGCAAGGCGTACTTCTTGTCAATGAGCAGGCGGAGAAAGATGCTGTTGGCGCCACTGTACTCCATCTCGGCAATCTTTAGCATAGCAGCCCTGTGGGGGTAGAGGAGGGGAAGAAAAGGAGGAGGAGCAAATGAGGCTTTGCTGCAGGTCCACACCAATGGATGACCCTCCATTCGTGAAAGCCAAGGGAAGAGAACAAGTGACACAAGGAAATCGCCATAGCTTAGTTAAGTACTCTCTGGCAGGTTCCTTTGATAGTCACACTGCAGACCCTCAGCCCAGCTACAAGCGTGGCTTCAGAATACAATCTGTAATGGGGAAGCCCATGCAGGCGTAGGAAGACTTTCCCCGAGACAGCAAAGGTGTTTCTGACCCCCCCCCCCCGGAGGGTGGGGGAGAGAGAGATGCATAGGAGAAAAGTCAGGAAAGCCTATCCAGTCCTAACATTCCAGAGTGGCTGGGGAAACACAGCCAGATGGACGGGGTATAAATAATAAAATTATTTTTTATTGTTATTATTAGTGCAATTTTCCTCCCAACTCGAAATTAGCCTAACTCTTCTTACCCGGAGTGAAGGACAGGGATAGAGCACTTGGTGAGGATGCTGCCCACAATGATGGCTTCTCGCAGTGTGCATGTTCCTGACTCACATATGGGGAGGAGGATCCCTGGGGAGATGACAGAGGTGTGGGGGGGGGGGGAGAGAGGAGCATCATATAGTCATTTCATACAGACACAGAAAGTATTTGATCAAAGGCTGAAACTATTTTTTAGGGGGGGGGAAATAATTCAGTTCTTTCGCATCTAGAAGGCTGGTGCAAGAATATGCAACACACACACACCTCACTAACAACACCTCAATATTATTTATCAATAAATTAAAGTTTAAGAATAATTCACCAAACCCAGAAGCAGGTTCCCCTTGAGGCTTTCCTCCTAGCCTGTCTTACTTCTGGGACTGGAGCCTGTCAGAGAGAAAACTGCCAACCGGGGGGACAGGACAGAGCAGCAGGAACGACCAATTTTCTTTGTTTCCACTCTGTGACAGGTTGGTAATAATTTCACTCATAATTCCATTCTGTATTTGGGGTTTTATTGTTGAAAAACAAACCCTCACAAAATATGCATTTAAATGCATATTTATCAAGTGCATATTTTGATAAGTTTCAACTACCGTGAACTGTGTTCCAGAGGCAGCAAAGGTTCCAAACGCCAGTTGCTGGAAGCCACAGGAGGGGAGAGGGCTCTTGTGCTCAGGTTCCGCTTGGGGCTTTCTCTCAGACCTCTGGGTAGCCACTTTGAGAACAGGATGCTGGACCAGATGGGTCATTGGCCTGATCCAGCAGGCTCTCGTGTTCTTATAGTGAAATATATGAATCCCTAGATAAACCTTATTTCCATGTATTCTTCCTCCAAGGTCAACTTTCCACTAACCTTTGAACCAGGCCCCAGGCTTGAACAAGGCCTTTTTCAACGCCATGTAAAGATGGAAGTTGAGGCGCTTATATTCCGCAATGTCATCTCTGACTCGAGGGAGAAGCACCAGATTGTAGAACCTCTGGGCCATCCTCTCTTTGAGGTTAGAGGAAAAGATCCTAGGGAAAGGAACAAAGGCATTTGGGGAGAGGGTGGAAATGGAGAAAAAGAGAAGCAACCCGAGTTAGGATAGTTGGGGAACTGGTCAACTTCCCTCCTTGTGATTGCACTATGGAATACATGTATTACTGCAGCATTTCTTGTTGTCCCCCCCCCCATCTTGACTTTATACTTCAAGCTTTTGAGGCTGCGGAATCATTTTTATTTATCTACACATTTCTATGCTGCCTTTTCGACCTAACCCTTCGTGGTTTTGGTTCCTCTTTACCAAATAAAGCAACAAATTACAACTGTATAAAATAAAAATACAATCCAAAACAAGGACAGCAGCACACACAAAAAGCCAAATCCTTAAATTCTTCATAAAAAAGAAAAGAGATGTCCAGGCAAGTTATATCAGAGTCAGGCAACTAGCCATGCACCACCACCACCAATTCCTTATGTGTAAGAGGAGATTCGTTTTAGGAATGGCCTGTGTCTTTCGCCGGAGCTGCACACTGCACTGTGTATCACCAAAGAGGAAGAGGAACCAAAGTTCTCTCTCCGAGAGAACACGGAACAAGCATCAGATGCATACACTTGTGGCTTCCTCCCAGGGCCCACTGTGCTGTATCTCAAGAGCTCTAAGTGCTAGTGCTCTGTTTGAGGTCCTCCTGGCTCAAAGACATGGTGCTAGAAAGGTCCCCCCTCCAGTTTAAATACTTTATTGAAATTCATAGATAACATAGACAATATACCAAGATGAAAACAATCGTGTACAAATAATCTTATATATGTTTACAAAAATTAAATTTAAATTAAATTTATGCAATCTCTTTTTTCCTATCTTTTTGCTAACATAGAATAGACTTCCTATCATTTCCCGATGCATATAACCTTTCTGGTGATGAATGTACTTATCATCATTACCTTACTCTTTCTGTACTTTCTAATACTTTCTTACAACAATTCGTACCTTTTTGCTAGTTTCTTAACAGTTTGTTTAGACAAGGGTCATTCAAATGCTGCCATAAATAGAAAGGTCATTTTTTAAATCAGACACGGCATATTCTCTTTGTTCCTGCTTGGATACACTTTGTCAAATAACAGGTTTCTTTTTACAAGAGGAGCCTCATGCACTGCAATACTGGGCAGGAGTAGTTGAGTAGATGGGCGGAGGGGTGCTGGTGGTGAGATCAAAGCAACCTGACTGCCCACACAATGGGGAGTGGGGCAGAATCTGATCGCGTGCCCAGGAATTTGATGGGTGGTTTTCCACTTCTGAAAAGCAGCAAACCTAAGTGCAGGGTGGTGTGTATGTGCATGCATTAAAAAGTGCAGTATAGTGCTACGATCCCCAAATGAAAGAAAAGGAGCTATTGAAAATATAAACACAAATCGCTCTGTAATCAATCCACACATTTACTTTCCCCATGTGTAGGACAGTGATATTGCAGAAATAAGTATCAGTATTATTGAAACAAGGACTTTCATTTCTGTATGTAATTGAACATAAGGACATATCTGCTGCATAGTGCTGTATTTTGGCTATTCGACCTACTGCAGGATGATCAGAGCAAAAAGCAAGAATCAAAGGAGTTGTGGCAGCTCATGGGATGGGGCAGGATGAAACCTTCAAGACAACACATTATTCCCTGCAGTGGCACAGATGGAGTCCTACCTTGTTGCCTGGTACATGGCAGCTGCTGTCCACGTTTCAGGCTCTGTGATATACAGGATCTGCTCCCAGTTGGACAAGGCTGGGATGATCTTAAATGCTTTAGGCAGTTTCCCACTCCTATATTTTGACAGCACCTGAAAAAGAAATGGGGGGGGGGGGATGAATTTAACACGGAGAGGCAGACAAGGCTACTTTATTCCAGGGTTTATACCCATTGTTTAAGAGATCTTCAGTGAATGTATTTTAAGAAACATTCAGATATGATATTCTTAATTTTCCACATACTAGCAAAACCTGTACCAGTCTATCGGCATGGAAACAAATTCTAGTTAATATTCATCATCTTAACCTAAAGTGCTAGTATGGAAACACAGCCAATAGCTGCTCCCCACCCACACCAATCATGCTATGGGTGGTGAATCAGAGCAAGCAAAGAGTTGCCCAAAACTAAGATTTGTAAACGCTGCAGCAGCTGGACTAAGTCCAACCTGATGTGTGCAGAAGCACACACACCTATTTGCACAGAAGTAGTATTACTCTTACTTCTTTGACACCCTTGTAGACTTCCAGGACACGGGGATTAAGCTGTGGCATGGGCCGACCAGATATTTCGGACATCACAGTTTCCACCTCTGTCTGCTTCTCAGTGATCTTCTCCATGATAATGTCTGCCAAGGTGCGCCTAATGGGTATCCAGAGGAAACAATATGGATCAGGGAACTTGGAAAGCTCATTGGCAAATCAAAGCAGCAAAGGCAACAATAAGTTTGATTCCCAGCCCAGCGTTTAGCAGGGGAAATGAAGTTTCCACATGTGATATCCCTTGCTCACATGGCTGCCCACCTTTGCTAAGTGGACTGTCTGCCACACTGGTATTGTTCAGTGAAAAAGGCTGTTGTGCTATACAAAAAAGCCTGAAGGTGGCAACAAGCATCTGCTGAGGAACAAGATCTTGGGGTTCTAGCTCAATGAAGATATTGACAACAAGAACAGGCAGCTCTCAAAAGTTTTAAAGGTTAAATTAAAATTTCAGTTCACAAAAATAACATGATGCCAAAAGAGAGTTGTCAGTCCAAATCTATTTTGCATGAAGAAATTCTAACATGGGTAAGTCATGTGAGGGCCATAGGGTTCTGCTCTGCGTTCCAATCTCGGAGAAAGGAAACTTGGTCATTACTGGGCATGCCAAACAAAATGGGCTGAGAATTGTGCTTCCTGCCACCAGCGCAGTATCAAAGACGGCATGCCTAAAATAATAACTAAAGCACCATCTACTGGTTAAAACAAAAACAAGAACAAAATTGAAAAGTATACTTGAGTGCTAGCTTGCTTTACTTATTGCTGAGAATCTGATGAAATCATGCCAGTTCCATAAGCAAACCAGTGCCAGAATTCTTAGATGAGATATTCCGTTAAGGGTCAAGTTCACACATAAAAGTATTACTGTAATACTAAATGGCTTCAACTCAATTGTTCCCTTCTCCGCATACATTAGCAAAAATGTGCAGATAGTCCAATATAGAAAAACACAAGGTACCTAGTCACCTGGGGGCCTTAAACATTCAAATATTTTTCCTGTACAAAGCTTGACAAGTTTTTACTCCCCTACGTAAGACTGCAGTTGTTACTGGGATGTCAGTGGCTTCAGAAAGCAGCACCAAGACATGTTGTGTGTACAGAGACTACCAGCTTATGTGGAACTCTATCAGAGGTGGGCAACCTTTGCCCCTCCAGATGTTGCTGAACTACAACTCCCATCATCCCTGGCCATTGGCCATGCTTTTCGGGGCTGATGGAAGCTGCACTACAGCAACTTCTGGAGAGTCAAAGTTTCTCCACTCGTGGACCACAGGCACATCCAACACCACAAATGATCATAAGGAAGGAAAACAACCACTGTGAAACTCTCTCATATTCTCTTTCGTCACTCAGAACCCCCTCAAGTATAACCAATACAAAATAGACACTTGCGCCCAGGGCTCATTGAAGTGATGAAACTCGGGGTGAGGGTGGAGGTAAAACCATATAACTTAGTCACCTAGAAGCTTAACAATTTCAAATAGTTTTATAGTCCTGTACACAGTTCAACGAACCTTAATCCCCTTCCAGAAAGGAAATGGCTCACAATTAATTTTACATTGGCTAACTGTCTTAGAAGAAGGAGGACATTACACATTCTTTAAAACTGCATAAACGAGAATGGACAAGGGGGTAAGGGAAAGAGTATACATATATCTTCCCTACCAGATGGCTGTCCAACAACATAGTCTAATTCAAGCTCAATTCACTCAAAGAGACAAAAACATGAACAGCTTTACTCCACATATGCTCACTCGGGCGCTTTTACAAGTCCCACACAATGTCCATTCTGTCCTTGTACGGTAGGTACTGCCGTACTGAAAGTTGGTTCTTTACACTATGGAACTCCCTGCCCACTGACATTAAGCAGGTACCTTCTCTGTATAGTGTTTTAGCACCTGCTAAAAACATTTAAGTTTAGGGAAGCCTACCCAGACATGAAAAGTTGACATGCATAATGTATATACAGTGGTACCTCGACTTACAAAGGCGATCCGTTCCACGGCGCTCTTCGTAAGTCAAAACCTTCGGATGTCGAAGTGTCCATTTTGCGCTTTGCGCATACCACGCGTGCCACTTCTGCGCAGGTGCAGAACGCGCGCATGGCGAAAATACTTCCACGTTTGCCGACTTCGTAAGTTGAAACCTTAGGAAGTCGAGGTACCACTGTATATATTTAAACTGATTTGATTTATATTTTTATTTAAGTCAATTTGCTATTCATGTCTAACTTTTTACAACTAAGCAATCTATAAATACTGCAACATAAAAAATAAAGTTCAAGCAACTGCCAGGATTTGAGCACTCCAATGTTTACCTCAGTGGTGGATTCTTGTTCATGAACATCTCAATGGCTTTTTCATCCTCTGGATTCACAGTTACCTCCTCACAGTACTCTCCTTTCCCCATGGCTGCAGCTTGCTCCAGTGTTGGCCACTCATCATCATCTGTATCTGAATCTCTGTCCTTTGAGGCAGGTCCTGGAAAGAGTAGAACAAATACAGATTTGGATATTTCATCAGAATAAACAAATCCTGGCTCAGTGGTAGAGCATCTGCCCTGGTTTGATATTTGGCATCACTAGATAAGGCTGGGAATGTCCCCTGTTGGAAACCCTAGACAGCCACTGCCAGTCACTGTCGAAAATACCGAGCAAGATGGAACAATGGTCTGACAGTATAATTCAGCTTCCTATGCAGCTATTTCTTTCAGGTCTCGGAAACTCAACAAAAAAGAGTTATAACTATAACACGTGGAACCTGCAACAAAGCACTGAAGTGTGAAATGCTCCTTCTTCAAATATCCAAAAGGGCTGTCACATGGAAGATGGAACAAGTTCGTTTTCTCCTGCTTTGGAGGGTAGGCCTCAAACCAATGGATTCAAGTTACCAGTACAAGAAAGGAGATTCCAACTAAACATCAGGAAGATCTTTCCGACGGTAAGTGGAATGGGCTCCCTTGGAAGGTGGTAGATAGACTCTCTTTCATGAGAGGTTTTAAAGCAGAGGTTTGATGGCCATTTGTCAGGTATGCTTTAGTTGAAATTCCTGCAATGCAGGGGGTTGAACTAGATGCCCCTTGGGGTCACTTCCAACTCTATTCCAACAATTCTATGTTTCCCATTCTCTCGCCACTGTTTTCTGTTCCTCCCCCACCCAAGTGGGTGAGCATTCTCTGGCCACTAAGCACTGACTATTGGGTTTGTTCACAGGCCTCCCAGAGCTTTATAAGCTACAACTCCCACCAGCCCCATCTATGATAAGTCGTTTATTTCCTTGACATCTGACGGGAGGGCGTTCCACAGGGCGGGCGCCACTACGGAGAAGGCCCTTTGCCTGGTTCCCTGCAACCTCACTTCTCGCAATGAGGGAACCAGCAGGAGACCCTCCGAGGAGGACCTCAGTGTCCGGACTGAACGATGGGGATGGAGACGCTCCTTCAGGTATAGCATAGCAAGAGCAGGTGTTGCAGCCCAGCGACACCTGGAGGGAACCAAGCGGGGAGGAGGAGGTTGGCGCTCAGAGAGGGGTCCTTCCCAGCCCCACCTGAAGGTGCAGGGGGGTTGGAGTCAAGCTACCTGGCATGCAAAGCAAGTGACCGCCCCGCCCCCCCATCCCGAGCTGCGGCCCAGCCTCCTTGCTGGCGAAGAAGAGACCCCGGCTAGCCCACGGGACGCTCACCCAGGACAGTGGTCTTCGCCTTCTCGGGCTCGCCTCCGCCCTCGGCGCCGTGCTCGGCCTCCAGCTCCTCTTGCTGAATCCGAGCCTGCTCCAGGATCCTCCGGGAGAGCCTCTCGTCCACGTACTCGTCCTCGTCGCCGCCGCCATGCTTCCCCGCTTTGCCCCGGCGCTTCACCCGCGTGACAGGCTTCACGGAGTCGCCCTGGAGGATCTGCTCGGCCAGCGGAACGGACGCCGCCTTCGCCGCCCCGCCGGAGCCCCTCGAGCGCTTCACTTTCGGCATGGTGTCCCCTCCGAGCTGAAGAGCCGGCACACGTGTGAGGAGGGGCAGTTGCAAAGCGCATGCGCGCTCATGGAGCACCCTTCCGACTACAGAGCTATGAATATTAAAGAGACGTGTCATTGCCCGGATAGGCGGTTTCCGGGCTCCCGTTGAAATCTACGGCAGAGATTTTTGCGGCATCCCCAGCTATTGAGGCATAGTCAGCCTCACTGCTTATGGCGAAAGCTTACGGTGAAATAAATTGTGTTATGGTGAGAGAGGTTGGGGTTGGAACACAAGCGAACACAAGCGACGCTGACACAAAACCCCACCACCCGACCAAAACCCCACTCACCATGCCCCCCTCCACCTCTTTCCCCCTTTTCTTCCTAAGGTAACACTAATGTCTCAACAAATGAAACTGATCTGTAGAAAATGTAACTTGAAAAAAGAGACATTGCACATACTTTTGCAAACCAAGAAATCTTTAATATAAAAATATCTTTTTAAAAAAATACAAATAAATAAATTGTGTTAGTACCGGTATTTGTGAGTTTGCTTAAGTGTGGACCACCCTCTTGGTTTCTGCTCAGAGAAGCCATTTTAAAATGCCCCTCGGGGCCGGAAGTGACAGCTGCCCAGAGCAATCAATGGAGGAATCCCAGGATCTCACGCTGGCGGCGCTGCGGTGTCCGCTCTGAGGCAAATGGCCGCGGCATTTCCCTTGCTAACGGAAAGCTTATTTCAATTCGTGTGAAGAAGCATCCTCCTCCCCCTCAAAGGAACCCCCCCCCATATGAATAGCTCTGCCTGTTCAAACTTCAGTGGCGATGCAGCCCCCTGTCCTCACACTGCAGATCCGTGTTTCAAGCCGAGGCTGAGAAAAAAAACATGCCCCACAACAGCTCTGTGGTGTTGACGTTGGGGGCTTGACAACACCCCTGTGGTGTAGGAATACTCTCAGGGTAGGTGGGGTTTGAAGCTGGAGCGGCATGGCAGCAACACAACCCTGCAGTATCATCGCAGGTTACAGCTGGTGCTGAGACTGGTTTGGCTTTGCAGACCAAAATCCCACTCAATTAATACTACGGCTTATAGCTGTAGCGTTTATTTATTACATTTTTTAATTTAAAAACCCCCGCCTTTCTTCTACCGTGGAGCTCAAGGCGGGGTTTCCTGCTGGTCCCATCCTCGGGCAGGATGGCTTCATAGATGCCCATTGCTCCTCTCTGGACGGTGCCTTCTGCATTACCTGCTTGGAGCACCAGGTGGCTGGTTCTGGATGGGGCCTTTCTCAGCTCGGTTGCATCACTTCCTTTTGACTTTCTTCTGTGAGAGCGTGGAAGGCGAGTCTGTTTCTTCGTCCCTGTTCCAGCAAGGAGGCTCCTGTGCAAACGCTCCGAAGAGCATTCTTTGCACGCGTTTAAAAGGGCAGGAAGGAAGCGCCTTGGAGGCTCGGTCGATCTTTTCCTTTTCCTTTTGCAAGGACTACCCCAGTCTGTCGTGGAGGGCGTCGGAAGCATGGGAGTCACCTGGTACGGCATTTTGACTCGGGGATTGATTCATTTGCAAAATGCTGCCGTAGAGTTTGTAGCAGGTTGGTGGTGCTTGATGGGAGACGATCAGTAGCCGAAAAGACTTCCAAAAGGAATTTGGGAAGGATAGGTTTTAGAACTGTAACGTGTGAACACGCGAACGGCGGGTTTTGTAGTAGTATTGGGTACCGGCGCTTTAAAGACAAAGCGGGTCGAGATGTTCGTGAAGCAGCAGCAGCAGCAACAACAACAGGAGACAGGGTTGTTCAAATAGATGCAACTGCCGTTGAGACGCCTTCCGCAGCGGGGAGGGCGTAAGTAGGTGACCTGGCTGTGTGAACGAATTGCGTGTCCACGCAAACAGGGGGTAGTTGCCTGATTATGAGACAGGAGGAGGTCGGTTTGTGTCATTCAGGCTGAGAAGATGAAGGACGCGGATAGTCGGGATTCTGCGAGCTGATCTCGTGTCATCATCCTTGACATTAGAGGCTGGATGCAGGCAAGAGCATGCGCTTGCTGGTACCACCACAGCTTCACTGCACCCCTGCCCTGGATTCTCAATAATAATAATTAATACCCTGCCCATCTGGCTAGGTTGCCCCACATCCTCTCAATGTACTGGTAGGTGGAAACTCAAGGCAGGAGATGAAAAGGGAGAAGACAATGGACAATGAGGTCTAACAAAGGGTCATCTGGAATCTGGTCAATTATTGCTGTTGACTTACCTGTAGATATATAAATTACAGATTTTTAGTATTTTATTTCAAGTCCACCTTTCTTCCAAGGTGGCAAGTGCTATTTGTTAAAGTGGTAAACACAGTTCTCTTTCCCCATTTTATCCCCCTGAGAATCTAGAGTCCAGTATTACGGCATAGCAATCCAAGCCTCCTTGAAGTTCTGGGGAAAGGCTGAGCTGGCCTCGGATCAAAACAGCCCCACTGCCAGCACATGACAGAATTGAGCCTGATTGCTGTGCTAGCTCCTGGCTGCCACAGCAAGTTGCCCCCTTCTTTCCCCCACCACCTTGAGGGGGACAGGCACTGGTTGTGGTTTGGATTGCACCCTAATTAATTTAAAATAGCCTTTCTACACTAGTTTACAGGAGAATGATGTAAAAATATAGACAACAATAAAAAAAATATTTTTATACTACAATTAAAATACACATATTAAAGTAGCTAATGCCACAACTGGGGGCTGCTGGATTGGTGTTGATCCATTACATGGCCTTCTCAGTGGCAGCTCCCCGCCTGTGAAATGCCCTCCCTCATTATTGACTTTTAGGAGGAATTTGAAAAGATTCCTTTTTACTGAGCCAATGGATGGCTGAAAGATCAAGAGCTAGTAAATATAAACAACAAGAGCATCCTTATGCTATCTATGATGAAAAGCTCTTTCAAAGAAAACAGTTTTACCTTGGGACCAACCTTAGCAAAAAAAAAAAAGAGGTGTCAAGAAAATATTTCTTCCTCAGCCTGGGCATGCCCATGAGAAGACGAAACGCTGTGTACCTTATTTCTCTTCTAACAACATTTTAAAAATGGTTAAAATTGTGTCTATGCTAAATGTGTTTCTTCACTAGTACACCATTACGTGTGTGTGTGTGTGTGTGTGTGTGTGTGTGTGTGTTTACGTGTACCAGCCTTGACTGCCAACTGAATAAATTATTGTCAATGTGTTTAGTTTTGCGCCTCATTGCCAGTGATACCCAGCGCATGGCACATTCAAGATGTGTAGGAAAACATCTGAAACAAGCAGATTTTGTCTGGTCTACCTCACTCAAATGCTTTATACAGCCTTGCAAATAACATCATAAAAGTTACAGGCCATAAATGTTTACTCACACACATGCAGTACCTCAGTTACTTGTGGCATATCAACACAGCCAGTGGGAGAACAGCAACTCTCTTCTAATTTCCAGTCTGTCTTCCTAATTATAACTATTGCAAGTAACTATTAATAAGTCTGTACAGTATTTGTAGTTACAGAATGCTCTTGGTTATAAAGCAGATTCCACACAGTATGAGATTTTTTGTGGCTTGAGTTAACACTCAACACTCTTCCATGTCGGTTTATCCTATATACATAAGTCCTTATTTATTAATTATTTGAGTTTTTGGAAGTGGCTTGAGATAAATTACTGTACTGTATGTGATATTCTACAAAAACCAGGTATGTCTCCCACACTATTGAAACTTAGATGGTAAGCCTCTCGGGTCAGGCATTTTTTTGTATTTATTTACTTGTTTATCACTGCCCATGAAACATTCCAAAGCAGTTAGTAATTAAAAATAGTTATAATAACAACTTAAATTTGTTTTTACTACAATCTACAGTACTTTGCAAAGGGGTCGTATGCACTGGTAGTGCTATGTTAATATTGACAATAAAGATGTTACAAACATGGGCTTCCTTGGGTAGCATATAAAGAACATAGTGGCTGTGATTTTGATCAATGAGGTTTTGGAGCCTTTTTGTTGTTGAAATCCTTTCTCCTGTATTAGTGTTTCCCAGATGCCAGTGGCGGAGGGGAAGAGTGTCCAGCAAACAGTTGAAATTTTAACAAGAAAGCTTGAGCTACTTGGAGCAGAGAAACAGGGAACCTTTTGTGTAGACTGTGAAACGTACCACACTGCACCCTCCACAATGGGCAATCAAGGTAAGCGTTTAATTTCCTACAACTTATACCTCATAATAACTACAGCAGGTCAAACCACTACTGTTCATTCTCTTCTTTATTTACCAAAAAGGATTTGAGCCCTTAACACGAGTGTACCCATTTTAGTGTCTATGCAAGCAGCAACAACCCACCCTCAAGAATCTCCCTATTCCCCCCCCCCCAAAGGATGGAAAAGCTTAATACAATTCTCCTCTCACAAACCATGTTGCTGGTAAAGTGACCTTAACTGCATTTTCCTAAATAAATACATAGATTCAAAACAACCAGAGGCTGGCTAACAGTCCTGGACTACACTACAAGGTTGTCATACATTACTCCCCCCACCCCGCAAAAAGAAAAACAAGTACAGCAGCACTGGAGTACTTTGCAGGGCTGTAACTCATGCTTTCCTCAAACACAGTATCTAGCCCAGGGGTCGGGAACCTAAGGCCCATGGGCAACAAGCGGCCTATGGGGGTCGTTTTACCGGCCCACGAGCCGCCCACTCGGCGAGTCCCCATGCACTGCGCTAAACCAGCACGGCGCAGGGACTCGCTTCCGCGGTGCTGGAAATTGCGTCTGTGTAGACGCTGGAAACCGCGAGTGCGCACTGATGTGTGCTCGCAATCTAGCCCACGGAGGGGGCTCCGCGGCAGTGAACCAGCCCAGGCAAGGTAAGCCTTGCCGACCCCTGATCTAACCCCTGCAACATGGATATACTAATGATTGATTTTATTTGTATTTGTATTAGCAGGGTGTTTATTAAAAATATACACATACTCAGAAAAATACGATTTTTGGCATGAAACTGAACCTGAGTTCGAAAGAACATGAGCTCCTTTCTTTGCTGCTAACTTTTGCAACCATCACTTCTCTACTAAGGAATATGAGAACATCACTTCCATATGAACCACTCTCTTCTCTATTGTAGGAATTTAGAGAGAGAAATTTAAGGTGGCCAAGGAAGTGCTAAAAATGGCTTCAGAATGAACCAGGAAGTCCCTTCTCTGGACAATGAAGGAAGGACTTCTTGGGTCATTTTGAAATCATTTGGGGGTCTTCTCGTCAAGTTGTATGAATCTAAATTTCTCTCTAGCACTCATTGATCACAGTGGGTTCATATCTCACCAAGCAATGGTTTTGAATGGCACCTGTACATTATGCTTCATAATCTTTGTTCTAAAAGGGATCGAGACTTACTGTACTTAAAAAACTAAAATCTCACAGTGTACCCACCCTCCACTGGCTTTGGGCTGGTATAGAAACACACACCCTTTTCAGCATCCTTGCTTGTTCCATTGACTGCAGTGGGAACAAAGTTCAGTGGATCTTTGCATCATTAGTTAGGATCCAACCCGCTAGTGTCAAGCACTTTTAGCATCATCAGATAAACCGCGCAAGTAAGTCTTTGAAAGAAACTTTTACACAAAAACCTGTTGATGAATAAACATTTCAGCGATGTTTGTGTCTTCCAAATGACATATGATTGATTCAAGGCAGAGTCGTAGCAAGCCTAGGTGGTACCCAGTGTATACCGTAATTTTTTTTGCCACCCCCCCCCCCACACACATCGACAGCTTGGGAGTCACGGGCAGGCACCGAACGTCACCCCCTTAGCGACGACACCTAGGAGTAGTCCGCCCCCCCTTCCTACGCCTCTACGCCCCCACGACTCCCAAGTACCCCAAGCCGTCGGGGGAAGGGGGGAAGCTATGCCGCTTTGCCAGGGCGCTAGCAAAGCTGCGCAGTTTGTCCTCTCAAGAACCACGGCTCCCATCCGTCCGTCCCCCTCCCTCCCCAGCTTGCTGTAAAGCGGCAAAGCGGGAGCCATTTACAGCAAGCCAGGGAGGGAGGGAGGCTGGGAGGGGGGCCCCCGGCTCGCCATAAGCGGCTCCTGCTTTGCCGCTTTACAGTGAGCCGAGGAGGGAGGGAGGGGGAGCTGTAGCTCCCATCCGCCCCTCCCTGGCTCGCTGTAAAGCGGCTCCTGCCGGCGGTGGAGGGATGCCACCGCCGTCCGTGCGGCACTCCAACAGTGCCGGTGGTGAACCGCTATTACAGCGCATGTGCAGCATCGCTACGCACAGTGCATGCGTGCAACACCGCACATGCGTTGTGTGTAGCGGTTTGCCGCCGCTGCCTGAGAGCCATACGGATGCTGGCGGGATCCTCTGCTCACGGCTGCAGCAGCAGCAGAGGGATCCTCTGCTTGCAGCTGTAGCAGCGATGGAGGCATCCCACTGCCGTCCTTACGGTGCTCGGGCGGCGCCGGCAGCAAACTGCTATGTACAGCGCATGTGCACCGTCTTTACGTACAGCGCATGTTTGCGACACCACGCATGCGTTGTACTTATCGGTTTGCCGCCAGCGCCGCTCAAACACCATACGGACGGTGGCGGGATCCTCTGCTCATGGCTGCAGCCGTGAACAGCAGATTCTCCATATGCGGCGGCGGCGGCTCAGCGGCTGCTTCGGCCGCTGTGCCCAGGCCGGGGCGGCAGGGCAAGCACCCCGCGTGGTGCCTTCTTGTCACACACACCCCCAGACATGGAACCCGGGGCGAACCACGCCCCCCCTGCCCCCACCTTGTGACGCCACTGATTCAAGGTTCCATTAATCTAAGCAAAACATACTTTACAAGCTAGGTGATGCTTGTTATACCTAAATTAAATTCATCTGGAAGCTAATTAGCTGAGCTGAGATTTTACAGAGGTAGCCGAAGCCAGATTTCCTGAAGGAACTTGGAAACGTTCAGTGTATTCCTCATCACCCTGGAATATGGCTCAGGGAGTTTGCCGTTCTGGATTGCCAGCAAATGTTCTTTGCCACTTTCTCATAAGTTAATTATTTTTCCCTCTAGATGTCAGCAGTGTGCTTGGGCGCCCATCCTTTTGCCTCAGGTCCATAAACATGGCTGGATCCATGGTTACTAGCATGGAGATACATATATTTCTGCAGTTCCTCAGTAGGGCTTGAATCAATCCCCTACTCCTGGCTTTCACTAAGCACATTAAAACTGTGGAGGAGAAACAGCAAAACACCACTAGAGCTGTACTGTAAGCATATCTGGGAGTAAGCCCTATTAAACCCAGTGACAGTGAGCATCTGAATTAAAAATAGATTGGATTAGGCTGCCTGTATAACTACTAGTTTAATCTGGAGAGAAACCCTGCAGTGATTTTTTAAAAGAGGTATTTCTAAAGCCTCATTTAGATTAGTTATAAAGATGCATCTTATTTGGAATCCTAAAACAGTTGCAGCACAGGGGACTGTTGCATCAGTTGCTAACACATCATTGTACTTGCATTTAAAAAAACAACAACTCCAGACCAATTTACAACATTACAGGCATTAAAATCAGATATAAAAACAGAACAGAATGAAGTCTAAAATCACATCCATTCCAAACGTATACATGTATAAAATACAGGTCTAATACAACCCACACCACTCAAAACTGGAAAGAAATAGGCCACAAATATACCCCAAATCCTGCAAATTAGGGACCCAAAGCATCGTTTTTGCCTGGTACAATTCCCACTGGTACAGTAGGACCAACGTTTTGCTATTACTGAATTGATCCACTGATCAAATCCATTCATTTTAAGGGGGATTGGCAAACTTTCTCTGGAGTGTAATAGAGAGGCAGATCTTAGTGCTAATGTCTACTTGGGCATGGCTAGAATGCAGGGCTGGCCGGCCTATGGACTGGATCCAGCCTAGCAAGCTGCAGGAAGTGGCTTGCCAGCCCCTACAACTTGGTCTTTGTCTCCCAATCTCAGTGCTGAGCTGGGGAGACAAAACATTCTATGTGCTCTTTAGAGGTGACATTGAGGGCAGCATTCCCCCCACCCCTACCACTGGGGTGGGAAGGGAAGGATTAGAAGCACTGTACGTATTTTGTTCCTTACAGAAGTACCTCTGAGTTCTAAAAAGCAGCATTTTTGCCCGCTGTTCCTGACCCAGAGATGGACGGGGAAGAGTGGACTCTCCTGGGGCAGGACTTCTTCCTGTCCTCCTGCCCTAGGGCTGCCATACGTCTGGATCTTCACTGGGTTTGTCCAAAAAAAGTTCAACAACTTTCGGGGTGTCCTGGTTTTTACTTTTTGAAATGTGGCAACCCTATCCTGCCCCCAACCCTCTGGAGCTGACTTTGAAGGTGCATGGGGAGCCAGAGATCATGGAGGAGGAGACCCGAGAGGGAGAGGAAGCTCTGTTGTGTGTGCAGAAGTCCATTGTGCCAGTAGAGCTGCAACACTGGATACAATCCCAGGTCTTGTGTTCATTGTGCTCTCCATAGTACTGTGCCACAATAGATTCATTGGGCTTCCTAAGATTTTTGCAATGACTGTTGCAGTTCAAATTATAGTCGAAACCCTCTTCTCTCCATCTTGCAAAATAATGTTGTTGAGTGTACTTTTGTAAGGAGGTTAAGCGGATGTGTATCTGAGTATGTACTCTAGAAAAGAACAAATGCTCATTTATCTCAAGATCATGGTTCTTTAAGTAAAATAACATTGATTGTGTTTGCTAGCATGGAAAAGCCATTCAGCGACCAGCGCCACGTAGAGATTCTGTAACAGCCCCAGTGGTTGTCAAGCAGCAAAGAGACAAAGGAAAATGTAACAGATGTTTCATTTTAAAGAGGGAAGGAATAACCTCCTTGAAGTGAAAGTAACGCTGCTCTTGTTTCAGGGCAGGCTGCCAAGCTGATGTATGTGATGCACAATTCCGAATATCCCCTCAGCTGCTTCGCTCTCTTTGAAAATGGTCCTTGCCTCATAGCAGATGCCAACTTTGACGTCCTTATGGTGAAGCTGAAAGGCTTCTTTCAGAATGCCAAAGGGAACAAGATAGAGAGCCGGGGAACCCGGTACCAGTACTGTGATTTCTTGGTGAAGATTGGCACGGTTACTATGGGGCCCAGCGCCCGTGGTATATCTGTGGAGGTAAGGATGCTCCTCAAACAGGGGGGAAGTCAGCATATGAGGTAATATATTACATGGCTCCAGCTCAGGACAGGTATAGCAAACAGTTTCCTGAGTCAGGAAACATATCTAATAAGTATATAGGAGGTGAAACAGTCTTCCTGTGGACTGCATGCTAACTGGGGCTCTTGTGGGAGCTGGAGTCAAACAACATATGGAGTGCCACAGGTTCCCAGGTCTTCCATAGGACATAACAGTACCTGGTTTCTCCCCTCAGAGCATGTAGCTAGGTGTGCACACAGGCAAGGCACCAGGGTGGTCCAGGGTTCATGAAACCTACACAAAACCTTCCCCTATCCCTGTCCAGACCCCCCACCCCACCCAACTTTGGTTAAGGGGCTGTATCTCAAAAAGGGAATTGCTATGTTGTACTTATTTTTTTCTCCACATGTGCTGAAAGGTCTGCCTTTCCCTTCATGATCTTTTATCTCTCTGCAAAGCTGTGACTATTTTAACCTGAGGGTCCACAAGTTGGTTGATTTGCCTGGCACACAGGCTTTAAAAGAAGTGATCCTGTTACAATGGGCTTACTAAGCACCAGTTGTAGCACATTAGCTGTGTAACTGTTCTCTATAGAGTGTTTTGTAGGGATTGTATAACATGAGCTTTTTTTGGGGGGGGGAGTATATGCCTAGTTCATGAAAAATGAAAACTGGGTGGATGGGCAATTCTTGGCAGAGCAGATTCAGACAGCTGACAGCTCGAGGTCACTGAGCTGTTTCAGTTAAGGGAAAGCTTGGTGTCAGTGGGGTGACATCCTTGGGCAGTTGTCAGTGCCCCAGCAGAGTCCACTGCTGCTTTTCATCAATACGTTTTAAAAAGCTAATGCATACCAGTGCTATCTTTGAGTTTATGGCAGTGCCCCAGAAGTTGAGCAGTCTTGGAGCAGTGTAATGGTGTGGGTGGGTGCTGGTGGCTGTTTTTACACTGCTAGATCCAGACTTTGCCATTTCTATCTCTGATGCCATTAGGAGCTATCAGTGGGGCAAGTGGAGCAAGGTGCCATCAATATGCTGGTGACTCTCAGCTCTAGTTGTCCATAGCATTAAAAGCAAGAGGCAGTGAAGAGCCTGGGCAATGGTGGGCTGGATGAGAGGACATAAGATGAGCTTGAATCCTGGCAAGAAGGAGGCTCTGTGGCCGAGTGGTTCTTGTGTCTGAGAAACAGGTCCATTGCCTGCTACAGATGGGGGTTTCACTCCCTCTGAAGGAGCAGGTATGTAGCCTTGTCCTTGGTGGCAAAGAGGGCAGACAGCTGTAACCATTTCTGCACTGGGTCATCTTGATCACAGTGGTTCAGGCATTAGTAACTTTACGGCTGCACTACTTGAATACTGTACACACTACATGGCACTTCCCTTGTTCTGGGGTCCGGAAACTGCCATTAACGCAGAATGCTACAACAGAATTGTTGACAGGAGTCTCTTGGCATATTATACCTGTGCTCAAAGTGTAATCCATTTGTTAGAATGGAGGTTGTGTTACTAATTGAACTTTGGCTCGGCAATCCAGACGTTTAGGTCTTTTAATTTCAACAATTAAAAAAAGTATTATCAAAGACCTAATCCTGTTTACAGATGAAACCTTTTTCTGTGAACAGGATGTGCTGTCTTTGGTTCTGAACTAATCAAAATGCATTTGAGGGGGTGTAATTCACAAACTATATTTGAGTTGTTTATGCTGATTTATAGCCATGGTTTTGATTTTTAAACAAAGGTAGTCCAATGCCGATGGAGAACTGAATGGCTAGTGGTTAGCAAGCTCTGAACATAGATATATATTCACAAAGCTTTTCTTTTGGAGTTGCAGTGTTAAACCTTTGTTGTGCAATGAATGCCAATTAAAACAAATGACAAGGTGGCCTTGATGGTCTCAGCCAAAGGTATGATCCAGTGATCAGAACCAAAGGCATATGCTTGAAAAGCTGAGACTTTCATATTGCTACCTAGTACTTATTCGCTGTGTCACTTTGTCAATTACCTAGGCATTGCAGCTATACCGTATAAATACTACTTCCTCCTCTGGGTTTAGTAATTGTCTCTAATCAGCTGAGAGTTGTGTCTCCATCTGCTGAGGATGAACAGCAAAATCCTAGAGGGAGGTAACTTTACTGGCAATTCCTCAGCTTTGGAACCATTTCTCCCCACCCCCGAGAGGTTTGCCAAAGCCTGGATTTGATCAGAATTCAGAATTAATACAACATTTGTGACATAAGCAAACATTTTGTGATTTTGGCTAATTTTAGTCTTATGCTTATTTATAATATTTAAAAAATTGCTATGAGTCAGAAAGAGGGGAGTTGCTTTATAATATTCACACTTCCAGTATTCTGGACACCTCTCCCAAAAGGCACTGAATTTGCCCTCGCTTTTGGCATTTATTCTAGTCTTGCAGTGATAAGCCCATACAAGCTTAAGGGTTGGAGCCAATGCTGCATGACCAGAGTTCTGTTTGCACAGTGGGAGTTCCCCTTCTTCACACTATGCGGTTCCAAAATCTATTCTGGAATTCCCCCGCAACCGTATGGAGCAGATTTTGAGGGTACACTGGGTGGGGGCTGCAACGGAGAGGAAATTTCCATAGTACAAATGGAAATCTTCTGCTTGAATGAAACTGCAATGTTTGATACAACCCTAAATAGAGCTAGAACTTGAGAGTGTCTGCTTGATAGTTCTCAAGCGCCTCAGGATTTTCATGATCTCCATTAACCCCCAGCAATCTTTCTTGCAAAGAACGGGTGAGCCTCGCCACTGCTACTAAACATTATGCTTTTTGAGAGGTTGGGATGGAATCGTAACTGCCTGCTGGAGAGTTCTTGTTGGCTGCTGTCTGCTTCAGAGCTTTTGTTTCTGTTGCCAGGTGGAATACTGTCCGTGTGTGATAGCCAACGACTGCTGGAACCTGTTAATGGAGTTCACACAAAGCTTGATGGGAAGTCATGCTCCCGGAATCCCTTCTGTGTTTGGCAATAAGCATGACAGCATCTACAGCTCGGCTGACACAATGGTCCAGTACATGGAACTCTTCAACAAGATTCGCAAGCAGCAGCAGGTGTCTGTCGCAGGAATCAGATGAGGAAAGCTTCGTAAGGCCTTATTTCACGGGAGCAATCACTTTGCTGAATAGTCGGTTGAAATTGCAGTTCCATCCCAGTAGTCCAGATTGCAATTGTTTCCCTTTAAATCAATGCAGTCTGTCTCCCTAAGAGAGGTAGAATTAATTCTGTCTCATCTCAAACCTCCAGGGGTATGCCTCTCTTATAATAATGGCATACTTTGCCTTAGACTGCTATCTCAGAGATCTTCCTCGCGCTCTTGAAGCAAGATTCCTGCCTCTGAGTGGAAACTGGAGGAAAACAATCATCTTGAAGGAGCACAGGGTGAAACTGCGTATAAATAGGAGAATGGGCTTTGGGGGTCCATAATTTCCTTGACTGGCTACAAGTGAACATGAAATTGCTATGAGTGTGAAAATATGTTAATATGGCTTTTATTAAAGAAACTTTAATTTTGCATAGTAATGCTGTAGATGCTATCTATTAGCAGATTTTATCCTATAATTTGTGGGAGATTTATATTTTGGGTTGAAATGTAATATCTCATTGAAGCAAGCAAGATAAATTATCTATTGGCATCTCACTATCTTCAAAAAGCATTTAAGAGGAGTGAAATGTTTGGGCTTTAGGTTCATTTCACTGAAGTCTTAGGGCTTAATTCCTCTGCCTTCTTGACTAATGCTTTCTGCTGGAACAGATAAAAGCCCTGACAGTGCAAAACTTGTACAGAGCAAGATTTCATTCAAAATCACTAAGGTATTGTTATCTTTTCAAGATGATATCTAAAAAATGCATACCTTGCAAGTTCCCAAAAATATTAAGAATGATGCTTATTAAAGAAGCTAACATTTTCACCTTATTGTATTTGTTTGTGTTTTAAAACTTATTTGTTATGTTTTGTTACTTCTAGTTTGTTGTGTTTACTGCATGTAAAGCTTCCCAAATTAAAACAAACAACTAATATAAGACCCTCTCTTCTTTATTAACGGAGTCCAAATATTGATAAATTTTTTTGGATCTCCCCACCCCACCCCCTGCCAGCTTTACAATTGCCTCTCCCTTCATCCTGACCTATTTGTGTATGAGCCTGGTATTGTGCTATTCTGTGTAGCAACAGGCTGTAGGCTTCAGCCCTAGGCTCCTTGTAATAGTGTGCAGGTAAGGAAACTTTGTACCTGTGCTCCTGTAATGGAAATTTGTGCCACTTTTGTGCTGAAATAGCAATACATTTGGTACTGTTGAGCTGATGCTACTGAAACCACTACGCAGCGTATGACAATTGTGCATGGCACTTGAGGGAGGAGCGGAGGGCAGAGGTAGGAGCCATTTGTGGCAAATAAGTGGTGTATCATAAGGACTATGGGAGCATTTCTGCCCATTAACATGGACATGCTTGCCCTGAAATGTGTTGTAGGGGAAGTGGAGTGTTTTTTTTGGGGGAAGGATATTTTGCTTTAATTTTTGTAGGGTGCCTAGAGCCAGACGGAGTACCAGCCCACCTTGGTGATCCAAAACACATTTTGATGAAAAAAGGATGTGCCATGTGTGAGTGCAGGCAGTTTTGGTTCACAGATCACACTAAGCCCAAACCTGGCTTAGTGCAAATATGCAGGCTCCCAGAGAGGAGGTGGCAGCCACTTTGCCTTAGCTTAGTGTGGCATGGAAGTAAAAAAGACTTGAGGAGGAGCCAGGTCTGGCTTAGTGTGTTTTCTGTACCTGGGGTCATGGTTTAGCTCTCTGCCCAACTAGCCACAATCTGTAAACCTAGAACAAACCTTGGATAGAGCTCGTGATTAGTGAGGAGAACGCTTGAGTTCAGATGATGCAGTAAGTCAATCCTTGGCCTAACTCAGTGCAGCTTGAGAGTAAAAGAGACTGGGAAGGAGAAAAGCAGTTATGAGGTCCTGATAAACCAGACTTTGGCTTACTATGACATGAAAATCAGGCTGCTGTGTGTATAATGTGGCATATGGAATGGTGGGGGAGGAGGGGAAAGAAGTCCAGAATGTGGTTTGCCATAGCGATTCCTCGTTTTTCAATACAACACTGGAAAATCAAACCCTTCTCTTTCCCTCGCCTCAGCTTAACTGAGTGAAGAGTGCATGGTAGCAACTGCTTTTCATTTCTGCCCATATATGGATTCTGGTGCAAGTTCAAAATGTAAACTCTGAAAATACAGTGCCTTTACTGCATGTGAGGCAGAATGTTTAATTTACAGGATTGGAAGGGGACTTTTTTTGGAGGGCCAGAGGGGGAAATGCTGCATTCCTGCTCTGAACAAAATGCAAATAGTACTTTTTGGATCCAGGTGCATTGTATTGTATGTTAACTTTTCTCCCAACTTACGTGCAGATTGATCATTTAAAAGAAAGCTATTGGTAATCAGAATTTGCATTTGAAATTGGGCAAAGTTGTAAAAACGATATAAAATATCTATTCTGAAAAAAGCAAGTTATAAGTATGATTGGAGAATATTTACTTTGACTTGCAGCACTAATTATATTTGATCTACTGACGTCCAGCCGCTAGGAAACATTAGAACTATACAAATAATAAGGAAATACAATGATCACTGTTATTCACTGCCTACAAAGAAATACTGCCAAAGCTATTAATTACATATGATTTTTATTGGTAGGCAATCATTTATTAAGCCTGCATATCTAAACATTAAGGCACTTAGAAAAGCTTCTTGGTATTTTCAACCTTATCCATTGGCTATGAGCCCAGAAAGATCTGACAAGTTGATTCATAACATGTGCAGAAAATGGTTTGTACTGCAAGTAAATTTATCAAATTAATAATCAAATTGAACCTGATATATGAACTATACTTCATTTGACTTTAATAAGTTTTGATTCCTGTGCCTACTGATTAACTGTGGTGGGTAAGTGTTCAAGGCTCAGACCTTTGGCTTGTTGATGTTGTGCCTTTTAAAGGAGTTAACATAAGCCTCTGTTCTAAAATGTGTTTGCGTGGGGGGGGGGGAGAGATTCGCTTCTGTGAGATAGGCCTGGGCGATGTATCGATATATCACTAAAACTCATAAATCACACCCTCTCAGCCTTTCCCCTTGGATAAAACATTATGCAAATACTGTAAGTCTGGGGGTTTCTTAAATCTGTTTGTTTTGCCTGTGACCACATACAGTGGTAAAATTGCTTTATTTTATATATATTGATAACGTTCTCCCAAATGGTATAAATGCAAAATTATGTCACTAAATTGTACTTTAAAAATACAAAAGTAAGCAGCATTACTTTAAAATCAGCCATTACAGTTTTTCAGCAGCATGTCTAATGAAAACATGCAAATAAAAAGACACTTTAGAGGTTTTTTAAAGCCTTTTTTAATGTTCTGCATATAACTGGATTTTCTTGCCTTCATCCTTTGATGACACTGCATCAAACTAAGCGCTGGTGGGTTCTGCAAGCATTTCTTTACCACAAGGGAAGATGCTACTACAGTATTGAATAAGTCTGGCGTCCAAGGCAGGACAGGGGGATATTTGAAAGCAATTGGCACATATAGCATTCTAGAATTGGAAGAAAACATGGGGCAGCTACTCTCAACTGTTCACTGCAAAAGCAGGCTGTAGGCCTCCCCCCCTCTATTCAGTCCTCAGTTGGGGGGATTCTAATTTAGAGACCTACACTTAGTCTTGCCACATTTTTATTTCAAAAATACCAGACCCTGGGTTAGAACTTTTGATATGGGGGAGGAAGAGAGCTGGACTGTTCCCAAAGTGGAGCTACCACAAAGCATGCCATGGCATGATGGAAGCTGGCAGGTCAGTGGTAGAAACTGACCAATTGTGGATAAAGCTTAGTGGAATCTAAGCAGGAGTCTGGCCAGGGTCTAAATAAATCAAAACCCTTTGTTGGGCCAGAACAGCAAAGCAGTGTGTGGGTGTGTATGAGAGAGTGTTAAATGTAACAAGTGAAATAGCCTACTGCAGGAAACTATAATTAGCCAAATCATAGGGCAAAACTACCCCAGATCAGATAACTTCTGTGCATTCTTTTGCATATTGTGTATTGCACACTGTATTAATCTTTGTGTGAACAAACCCTTAGATTAGCTATTGGCTTTGGATACGGGGAGAGAGTTCGGCTGCCTTACAGAAATAGAGGGAGATGTTAGAATCAGCTTTTGTAATGTAATTAAAATTCACACACACACACACACACACAAAAAAAACCTTCCCAGATGCTTTTTAAAAAATGAACGGGCTAGAAAGGCTGCCTGCTCTTCATCTCCTGTTATAGAAACAGAAACTAAATCATGCTGCTGCCTCGTGTACAATGGTGACTGAATTAAAAAAAAAATCCTTAAATTTCCACAAAGGACTTGAGTTGAAATCTCCGGCAGTCAGTCCCCCTCATTTCCCTGCCTTCCTGTCCATAATTTTGGCCGTTGCCGTGGCAGCCGAGAATAAGGGGCGGGGCCAGGCCTGAAGAAGGCGACGAAACTCCGCCCTTCTCCTCCAGTCTACAAGTACCCATTTAGAAGGGTGACGAGGCCCCAGGAATGCGTCCACCTTGCCGGGCAAGTCGTTCTTAGATCTTTGGTAGTGAGAGCGGAATCCCCCGCCCCTAGAAATTTTAGAGTCGCAGATTATCCTTCTTGCCATTGCCAACCAACTGGCTTTCCCACTCTTAACTGCCAATACAAATCGTTAGGTTTTTCACAAAGACCGCAGAGGTTCTTCCTCCGCCTTTCGCCCCGTTGTCTCTTAGAACCAGGCAACTTCTTTGCTCTCTCTCAGCCCTTAGAGTTTAGTCAGAGAGACAAGAGAGGCTGGGCTAGCATGCTTTCTTCCCTCAAGTGTTTTTTTGGGGGGACCAGCTTATTCGCTTGTTGTTATGCTACATTAAACATTTCCACTACTGCTCCAGAGCTCAAAAGGTCTGGCATTTTTTTAAAAAAAGAAAGTTTTAAAAATGCATAACGTGTTTAAAAAGCAAAACATGTAAACAAAAGCCCAAGCGAATGCCCAGTAAACACAAGTAAGAGAGTGCACCCTAAAACTTTGCAGGTTGCAGGGTGCATTTCTTGCTGGGCAACTTGAAAACAACAGTAACTGCCTGGGAGTTGGAATGCGTGCACACACACACACACGCACACAGAGCTTGGGGGCAGGGGCAGGCTTTTAAAAGTTAGGTTTCGTATGGCTCCTAATAAACTGCTACTCCTAATAAAAATGCTCAGGAAATACCCACAGTGCGCTTATGGTGAAGGTAAAGGGACCCCTGACCATTAGGTCCAGTCGTGACTGACTCTGGGATTGCAGCGCTCATCTTGCTTTACTCGCCGAGGGAGCTGGCATACAGCTTCCAGGTCATGTGGCCAGCATGACAAAGCTGCTTCTGGCGAACCAAAGCAGCGCACGGAAACGCCGTTTACCTTCCCGCTTGGAGCGGTACCTATTTACAGTATCTACTTGCACTTTGATGTGCTTTCAAACTGCTAGGTTGGCAGGAGCTGGGACCGAGCAACAGGAGCTCACCCCGTCTCAGGGATTCGAACTGCGGACCTTCTAGATCAGCAAGCCCTAGGCTCTGTGGTTTAACCCACAGCGCCACCTGCGCTTATAAACATGCTCAAAATCAAAGAGGTACTTACCAATCCTACCATTCCTGTTTATGGAACATTTATCTGATTCTTAATAGTTTGTGATTCCATGCACACATTATATGTCTTCTGTTTATGAATTTTGATATAGTATAGTGTTATAAAAATATTGTCAGTACCGGTATATTATTAGCCGATGTGTTGCTTGTCTTTCAAAATCAAAGAGGTGACTGACAATGCCCTGACTTGGTCAGCCTAAAGGAGCTTATCTTCATGGATAGCCACTTCACATTTTTTGGCACCCCTGAAGTGACATTGTTAGGGAATGGCCAATGAAGGTCATGCTGCAAGCTTGCATCCAATGTAGCACTAAGTAACTGTCCTGTCGAGAAAATAATGTATGCTTGTGCGATAAGACTTCTCCTCGCTTGAGTACTCTACTCCAAAGAGCCTAAAGAACCCCCAGAACTGTTTTAGGGCGACCAGTCAGGGGTAGGGGGGGGAGTCCTGTTGCACAACTGTAGATCCTTGCACTGACAGAAGAGTTGCTTAGCACTGTACTGGATACATTACATTTTAATACTCTGCTAATATGGCAGAAGAATGCCATGAGGGTGGAATTCCAACCACCTGTTACCTTAATTTTCCAGAGGCACCAATGCATATGCAAAATGTACACCATTTTAGGTAATGAATCTGTGACTGGAATCCCTGCATCCTTGTCACCTCACATGGTTCTTGTGAGTTTTTGGTTCACTGGAGCTACCACCACTTTATCTAGTCTGTATCATGAGGGACTTTTGCCCTGTGCATGCATAGAGTAAAGTTTATCCATTTGATGACTGGCAATCGTGACCTATCTTTTCTTGCGTTGAGGCCTCAGACAATGTAGGGCATATTGACACATCCATTTGTCATATCTCGATCCTGAGCCATTTGTTTTAAATGGCAGAATAATGCTTTAGTGTTATGAAGTGTCTCCTCCAAATGAAAACCGGTTCCTTTAATTTCTGATCTATTCTGTCAAATTATTCACCTCTGTGTAAAACTGTGGCACTTTGATAGCATGAGAAGCAGTTGTGTTCCCCAGCTGTATCACCTCACTCTGAATTTTCTGCTTGTGACCCCCCACCCAAAAAAACCACACACATCCTTTGTCTTTTGTATCTGCTGAAGCAATTCATGACACACAGAACATAGCTGCCAAGTTTTCCCTTTTCTCGCGAGGAAGCCTATTCAGCATAATGGAAAATCCCTGAAAAAAAGGGATAACTTGGCAGCTATGACAGAGAGAGACAAAAGTTTATGTAAAACAGGTGCTTTCTGCTGTTTCCCGGTTGGCTTATTTTTTAGAAACCAGCATTCTTAAGACTAAATAAACATGCTGTTTAATAAGTGTAATTTTTAATAAGAAGTTAAACCAAGTACTTTTATCTTGATTAAAAAGCAATCCCCAGGGGCTGATCCTGAACATGCCCATAATTTGCGGTGGGGTGGATTTGATCCCTGTTTCCTGTTGACACCCCTCTGCCACTTCGCCAGCAAAGGTTCAGTTTACTGTCAGTGTTTGCCATTGAAGTGCTTTATGAAACTAAATCACTTTTTAATAAATCTTCCATTCCTACTTCAGTACTTCTCCAAGAGGATTCTCTTGGCCTCCTGAGAGCAGGACCACAAATTTCATCACTACATCCCATTGTGTTAAAAATTTGAAACTGCTCTAAAACTTACGTGATATTTTAACAGTGTTATCTGCATATCTGAGAAAGCATTTTTAAAGCAGAGCAAAGGCTGAAATAACAGATTTGAAACCGCCCTCTAGCTAATATACGTAGTTTTTTAAATTGAACACACCTAGGAATTCAGATTTCTTACTTCCGTGCCCTTGGATTTATTTTATCAGCCAACTGAAAGGACGAGAGTGAGAAGAGAGTTTATGATTTTTTATTCAGGGTGATCTGTGCCCTGAACACCTCAGTTCATTAGCCTGTCAATAGTCCTTTCTTCTGCAATCGATCCACAAGTGGGTATGCAAACCCTCCTTGCATGAATTTCAGCCAAAAAGGAATGCACACCTAGATTCTTTCAAACACTGGCAAGATTTATTTTGGGGTCAAGAAAAGCCCCAAGGAATTTAAACAAGCAAAGCAATAGTATGGTAACTCAGATGTTACAGAACAAATAAGATATGTCTGGGATATTAAACCTAAATTATTGCTGTAGCTAACCAATTAACATAAAATAAAATAAAAATCAGACAGTACACAGAGAAAAAAGCAATATGTTTCATAGCCTTGATTATTGCTATTGCAGCTGTACTGCTCAGCTGGCAACCTTCTTCACAGTTGGTAGACTATGACAGGAATCTTCACTTCAGTGCCTTGTTTGTGGATGGCGGCATCTCCTATAATCTCAAACTAAGATCCACCAGGGTAGCGTCTTTTCAGGTTTCAGATAGATCTCTCCCAACACAACACCCCCCACACACCCCAAGTTGGCCTAGCTCCCCCTGCCCTCTAGTTCATATGGCAAACGGCAACCAGAACTATAATCAGCCTACCATTCACCCTGGGTTAACTTTCAGTTGGCCAATCCTCACACAAGGTTCATTACACTACTTCTCATACCTCTTGGAGAGGGAGTGGAAAGTAAAAGTATCAGGCATGTCCAACAGGTAGATCTACCAGTAGATCTCTGGACGTCTGTGGTAGATCATTGGCTCCCCCCCCAAAGAAGCTGAACAACTGTGGGTCCCCCTAAAAAAAGCTCAACATTTTACCTTCTCAATTAAAAAAGCTCAACAACTTTGACCTAAACCCCCCAAAAGGGGGTAGATCACTGCCAGTTTTTAACTCTGTGAGTAGATCACAGTCTCTTGGGAGTTTACCACCCCTAGTTGAATTAAAGGATCCTGCTGAATTTGCATTATTTTTGTATGCATACCACACAAAACCATTATCAAATCACAGTTCACATTCTTCCCCATAACAACCATGGATCTAGCAGTTTGCTGTGGTGCAAAAACATGGACCTGGAGCTCACCAGCGTGGTTTCTCAATGGAAATGGTCTAAATCCAAATCATGAGTCACATCCGTATTCACAAAATGTGCTGCCAAAATCACAGACCCATGACTTCATGTCTCCATCAGAGTGCTAAACCAAGGATCCTAGACCCTCATGGTTTCTCCCTGGAGACATCTCAAATCAACCATCACTATACATGGATCTAGTCCTTATGTTACCATCACAAAACAAGAATGTAGATCCAGGACAATTCCTCTTTCTTTCTTATTTTAAAATTGTTACACCATAAAAGTGTACCATCTATTCATAGCTCAAGCACATCCACACAGATTTCACTGTTAAAAATTACAGCTCCATCACAGTGTCATCTGGGCAGCCCAGGACCACCTCCATACACACTGCCCAGGCTTGTGCCCCAGGGAGGTTTGACTTCATCCCAGAGGCACACTCTCAAGACAGAAGGATGTCAACAATACAACAAGCACAGTGACACAATCACATGTATCTGAGACATGGCTCTCCCATAGAGGATCAGAGCTCATATCTGTGTGCACAGACTGAAGACTAAATTTCAGGATCAAGAAGTAAACCAGGACCAGATGACAAAACAGTAGGAAGAAACATCAAAAGTCATGACCAAACAATAATCAAGCATACAGGAACACACTAGAGCTCAGGAAGACCTTGTTGCTCAACAAGATTCAATTGCAACAGAAAGTTATAGCCTAACTCATTCCTTCCCTGGATGATCCAATGGGAAGCATGGGTGGATGAAGTAAGTCCAGTGCTAGAATGTTCTTAATTAAGAAGGCTGCAACAATTGCAACATGCAGTTTAGTGATCCACCACATGGGTCAAAGGAACAAGAGGCAACAACACTACCTGCAGAAGATCAGCCTAGCCTGAAGTGGATATAGCTCTTCACTTTGTTCTGACATTGAAGAAGAACTAATCTCCTTCCTATCCTGTTTACTTCCATTTACCTTGTGTGTTCTTTTAGTTTCTAGTCCTGATGACAGCTCTACCTCTTTTTAAAATTGATGTCAGCCACTTTGGGACAATAACAGTCTAAAAAGTTGCATAAAACAACAAATATATCAATACGGGACAGCAGCACCTGATATTGATAAACATCAATAGGGAGGAATTCAAATTGGGGGGGGGGAGAATAAGGATCAATAAGGGTCTGTGCCTCTGATCTTTGTTATCTACAACAATGCTAGCTCTACCAAAAGCAAAGGAAGCTGTCTTAGTCCATTACAATAATTCCAAAATCCAGTCAGGTAATACCTGGTTGGGACCAGCCCAAATATTATCAGAATTACCAGGCTGAATATTAAGGAAATCTAGAGCTGTGATTTTTATGTTGGAGTCCATGGAAATGGATGCAAGCAGTAATTTGAAAGTGGCTTTGGGAGCATTCCATGTTTTATTCTATTGTGGCCATGAAGTGTTGAATCCCTTATTTTTTGCAGTATATTATAATTATTATTTATACCCTGCCCATCTGGCTGGGTTTCCCCCACCACTCTGGGCGGCTTCCAGCAAATACCAAAATACATTAAAACATCACAGATTAAAAACTTCCCTAAATAGGGCTGCCTTTAGGTGTTTTCTAAATGTCAGGTAGTTGTTTATCTCCTTGACCTCCGATGGGAGGGCGTTCCACAGGGCGGGCGCCACTACCGAAAAGGCCCTCTGCCTGGTTCCCTGTAGCTTTGCTTCTCGCAGTGAGGGAACCGCCAGAAGGCCCTTGGCGCTGGATCTCAATGTCCGGGCTAAATGATGGGGGTGGAGACGCTCCTTCAGGTATACAGGACCGAGGCCGTTTAGGGCTTTAAAGATCAGCACCAACACTTTGAATTGTGCTCGGAAACGTCCTGGGAGCCAATGTAGGTCTCTTAGGACCGGTGTTATGTGGTCTCGGCGGCCACTCCCAGTCACCAGTCTAGCTGCCGCATTCTGAATTAATTGCAGTTTCTGGGCCACCTTCAAAGGTAGCCCCACGTAGAGCGCATTGCAGTAGTCCAAGCGGGCGATAACTAGAGCATGCACCACTCTGGTGAGACAGTCTGCGGGCAGGTAGGGTCTCAGCCTGTGTACCAGATGGAGCTGATAGACAGCTGCCCTGGACACAGAATTAACCTGTGGCTCCATGGACAGCTGTGAGTCCAAAATGACTCCCAGGCTGCGCACCTGGTCCTTCAGGGGCACAGTGACCCCATTCAGGACCAGGACCTGCCCGCCCTCTGTTCCCAAAAAACAGTACTTCTGTCTTGTCAGGATTCAACCTCAATCCGTTAGCCACCATCCATCCTCCAACTGCCTCCAGGCACTCACACAGGACCTTCACCACCTTCACTGGTTCTGATTTACAAGAGAGATAGAGTTGGGTGTTATCCGCATACTGATGAACACCCAGCCCAAACCCCCTGATGATCTCTCATCATAGTTTGTGGGTGAATGGAAGCTGTGATTTAACAACAAATTTGGCATTTGGGGAACCTTTGCATGTTAACTTTAATAATGAAGATTCATGCTTTTATGTTACAGTAGCATCACAAAACACTGGATTTCTATACTGCAGAAAAATGATATAGATGTGAACTGTAATCTGGTGGTAGATTTGCTGGGCTTCCAAACAAAAATGCTAAGGTCCGATAGGTATAAATCTTCCATTTCTCCCGACTGAAAGTGCACATTACCCCTGGTTTCCCCCCCAGAAAGGTTCATTGAAACCAACAGGATTTTTCTGAATAAATTTGCCGATACCTCTGCTGTACAATACGTTCATTTCTCCCATTATATATACAAGGAGATTCAAAACGGCAGCTACAGAACCAGCTTTTCTGTCCCTGCAGTCTCTGCCTGCCTCAGATTATTCACCTGCTGCCATGTCATCAGTTCCTTCCTGACGGTAAAACGAGGAAGAACCCCCCCCAATAATATCTGTTTAAATTATATATACTTTAAAAAGTGGCAAGTTTCACATTTTGACGCTGTGGGTTCCTTAGCCCGGTTTCTATTGCGGCGCTTGGAGCAGCCCGCGAAGCAAAAGGCGTTCCAGCCGGACATGCGCCTGGAGAGGGAAACGGGGCTCAGGATTCGGCCCCTGCTCCGCGTGGCGTCCGCCAGGCAATGACCCTGCGGGGCCGCGCGCACGCTGCGTGTGTGTATACACGTGTGTTTACACATTGGGCCATGTGAACGTGCCAGCTACTGCCCCTTCCCTTGTCCCGGGAGGCCGTCGCGGAGCAGCGACATTCGCGAGGCTTCTCTTCCCTGTCCCTTGCAAGCCCTCAGCCCCGCTGCGAGATTGGAGCTCCCCGGCCAGGCCCTCCGCAATGCTCCGGAGAGGCGGGCGGGCGGGCGGGCGACCGACGAAATGGGGTCCTGCGTCTTTAAGAGCCCCTTTGTCTCTGAAACATCCTTATTTACCCTCCTGTGATTCAACCAAACTTAACCCCCCTCTTCCTCCCCCCGCGATTCACAAAGCCTACGGATGTCACAACTCCGGGGGCGGAGCTAACGTATTCCCCGGACCCTCCTTCCGAGACTCCGCTTCTGGTTTTTATAGGATTTGGTTAACTTCCGCAAGTGCCGTAAACTAGCAGTTCGGGGAAACAAGAGACGCCAAACGCGTCCGCTTTAGCTGCCACGCCGTTAGGGCGAACTGTTCCGAAGAATCTTCGGGTTCTCGGAAAAAACGAAAAACAACAACAACCACCCAACACAATCTGACGCGTCACTAGCGTAAATCAGTGAGAGGGTTCCCGCTCTTTCGTGTTACGTAGATGACGCCGAGAAGAAAAGGAACCGTCCAAGAAAACTCTCGGGAGCCCCCTTGCGCAGGTAGCGTAAACGTGCTCGCTGAATGGCGACTAGTCGTAGGGCGGCCCAAGCCGGGGGTGGGAAGGAAATAGTGTCTGGCGGGCGGTTCAGCCAACGGCAGCGCGGGGCGGGGCGAGCTCGGCGGCCAATGGCGGTCGGGGGGCGTGTCAGGTACCGGTTGGGGTGTCTCGCGCTTGGTGACAGCTCGCGCGTGCTGATGATGGCGGTAAATAAAGGGGCCGGAGGGGGGGAGGGGGCTTTACCCCCTTGGGGGCTCAAACCCTAAATGTGGGGGAAGTGAAAGACCCACACCTGGGGTGGAGAGGGGTGCTTCATGTGCGGCCCAGGGAGGCTGAGGGTGGAGGGGGGGCTTGACCCCCGATTTGGGGTGGGAGGTTTGAGGGGGCTCCACCCCTTTGGGGCTCAAATTCCATATTGGGGGTGGGGGTTGTGCTGCTTTAAGCCCCTCCTTCCTGTTTGGAGGGAATTTCACCTCCCCGCCTGGCCAGGCCGACGGAGGGGAATAGGTCTTGACCCCTAAGCAGGAGAGGGGCTGGAGGAGGAATCCCCCCCCCGAGCCAGATGGGAGGTTGCGCGCACCGAAGGGGAGGCGGGCATGGACCTCTTGTTGGGGAAAGAGGTCCAGGGAGCTTGCCCTGCGTGAGGGCAGAAAAGGGCACCAACCTTACCAACTGGGGAAAAAAGGAGAGCGGCTGTGACAGGATTTGCCGCCTGTGGCTGAACAGGCAAAGGCAGCAGCCAACTAACTGGTTTTTTAAATGCTTGAGCCAGACTACCTCGATTGGAGAGACACGGGGTTCTTGTACAGTCTGAGCGCTAGGGGTATATCAAGCCCTTGTGGTTGGACAGGGGGAACCTGAAGGCTCAGACAGAGAAACAATAGCGAAAAGAAACCCAAGGGTTGGGAGGACTTAGTCAGGAACAATTTAGAAATTAAAGTTGTAGATACCCTTAAAAGAAGGGAAGAGGAAATTAAGGGCTGGTGTGTATGGTATAGCTGCTGAGATCTAAGACAAGAAGCTCCCCATCTTAATGCTTGTGAAATGAATAGGGCCCTTAATGGCTAGAAAGCAGCAGCAAGAGAGTTAGAAGTTTGAGGATGCCAGACTTGGAACAAGGATTGTAGTGAGGAATATTACATTGTTGCGGGTGCTAGCACAGGCAGCGTGGAAGAGAGCTAAAATAACGATGGGCAAGCAGGGTGGTGCACGTTGGTATTGCTAAGCTGCGTGCAGTTCTTTGTTTACTGGAAGATGCTTAGGTGGTTCACTTCAAGTGTGATGTTTCTAACTTCTTTTTTCAGAGCATTGTGCTCTGACCCGCATTGATCTATTATCACTTAATCCCACAGCATTTCCTTCCCTCTGCTCCAAGTTAAGAACATTAGTATGAAATCTGTTTGAGAGAAAGCATTGTACTAAAGTACTTTTGAACTAGTTTTCGTTGTTGGTTTGATTATGTGTAGCAGTGGAAGAAGTTGTTCCAAGGAAGGAACACTATGATGGAACTTGGGTGTCCCTGGAGTTAATGCAAATGAGAACACTTAGCCTTACGGGATGCTTCCAGCTTTTGTAATACGGGTTAACTCATTTGCAAACACTGGTTGTCACACAGCAACTATGCTATTGAAGTCAGTGCTGTTATGCTGCCCTGGCATGCAAAAAGAATGGGATGCTGAAGATAATGATTTTCATAGAGTGCTGTTCTCTCTCCTTTTATAAATAAATTGTATATATTACCACATTAAAGTTAAAGGAAGGTTTTACATGCTTTAAAAAGCATTTTTATTGAAAGCATCAGTACATGTGAAAGAATGTTAAAAGTCTGTTTTATGTTACATTAACTAGTTGTTTTGCCAGATGAGCATGATCTTGTAGGGGGAAAGCAGCTAGTGAGGAGCTGTGTGTCTCATGCATACTTAAAGATTGCAGTGTTAAGCCTGAGGTTCTTGCTATTTCAGAATGTTTTGGTTCTTTGATCTTTGAGAGAAGGAAGTAAGTCTTTTTGTTTACTTCATCAAAGTTTTCCATTTTTCTACCCCCCATTGTTAGTGGAAAAAGGGGTGGGGCTAAGTATTAACTTTAAACTAGGTGGTTTGTTAAATGATGTTTAAAAAATAAGAGATGTCAAGTCGGGCATCTCTAGTTCCTTTTAATGTTCCTAAGCCTTTTGAGAAGCTTTGTGTTTTTCTTTGGTTGTGTTAACTCCAATTTTATTGTGAAGAAACAAGTTTTATCCCTCCCCCCAAAAAGCAAGTTTGAATTTCATGCTAAAATGCTGGAAACTTTCAATCACACACACAAAAAAATTAGTAATATTTGTCAACGAAATTTTTAATGTTTGAAATCTATTTTCTCCAGTTTATTTAGAACTGAAATGTTTGTAGGATATAGGTAGGAAAATGTTTTATTTCTAAATAAAGTGCAGAATGTGAATGTACCATGTTTTTAATGATACATGTTTTTTCCTTGCCCCATTACTAATCTGAAAAATAAATAAATCAGGATTTCATGTTATGTTCGTATCTATTCAAAATATATAGAAAAATAAGGGATATCAAACATAATAATTTTACATAGATTCATTTTTAGGTAGTCTTTTAAAAGGCTATAACAGCAAATACATTTTAATATAATTTCAACTTATCAAATTTAAGTTTAGTTCTATCCCTTACCCCATATCAACTCATTTAAAATCTAAAACTTTTCTTATATAAACCTCCCTACCACATTATACAGAAATAAAGGAGTCAAAACATAGAATATGGACTTTAAAAAATATAGTTTTGTTAATTTACAAAAAATAAATCTCCAACTGTTTTTCATTTCTTTCTCTTTTATTCCTGTAAAATAGTTGGCTTTACCTGTGAGTCATTTGTATCATTGGCTAAACTTCTGTGACATAAAAAAAACACCTTGAATTGCAGATAAGAGGTTGCCTGATAAAGGAAGTTAAGCACTCAAGGAAAAGAAGTGAAAACAGAAGAATCTGGGTTTTAATGTTATCAGGGACATGTAAGAAGGAATTGGCAGGAAGCAGCACAGAGGTGCCCGCCTCCCCCCCAATAATTTGACAGTCCTATTAATTTTAAAATAACTTAAATAAAATAACTGTCTGACTATATATCACCCAAACATTTGTTGAGCAGTTGTACCCCATAATATTTTAGAAGAAAAACCTAATATAGCCTAACAAACCGAAGGAACTTGATGCTGTTTAATGGGAAGAAGCAAGCAGGACTGCATTTGCAATGTACTCCTGAGTTTCCCCAAGGGTGTTCTGTCATCTTTTGATAGCAAGAAAATGCTTCAACATCTGCACATGTGCTCTTGTTGGGAAGGGATGTGGAAAAGACTGAATTTAGATTAAACCAATTAGACTAAATGTTTCTGTCATGCTTTTTGGCTTCTATTTTAAATACCAGTATATTAAAACCTACAGAAAGCAGCTTGCTATCTACGGTAGAACTGAATTAATATTGCCAGTTTTAGGTGCCCATGTGACTAGGCCTCTAGGATTATTTAAGCCCTACCTTGGTGATTAAAAGCTTGTTCAGTATATTTCCTTACTTCCTGAATAACCAGGTTAGGGCACTGGGAAATTTCTATAAAATGGGTGTTTTCTAGAGCTGGACTAACAGCACCAAAAGCCCATGGTAGACAAGATGTGGAAGATCTCTCCACTTCTTTCTTCTCCTTAAACAGTCACAGGGAGATTTTAATTCTTCCCCCAATGCCATTTTCATGGATTAAATTATCCCCCCCACCAAAAGGTGCTATTTGCCCACTGGGGAGAACATACATGTGTGTTTTGCCCAGTGGGGAAGTAGCAGCTTTGTGTGTGTGACAATTTGAGTTTGCAAAAACAGCATGAGTGGTTAAAACCTCCTTCAATGCTGTGGCCCTTATCAAATGCTGCCAGCACCCCCCTCCAGTTGCTTTTAATCAAAAAGGCAATGGCAGGGGGCGTGAGTACAGATATCTCACATCTCACCTAGTTTAGTCCTGCAAGTACATGTACATGTATTGTGTTGCCTTCTGTGTATATAAAAATTGACATTATCAAAGGATCATACCATGAAATTTTAGATATAGTTCCTATATTTAAGATACTAAGGCAAACTTTGCTAACCTGGTGTCTTCAAGATGTTTTGGACTACAACTTTAATTAGCTTCAGCCAGCAGAGCTGTGCTAACTAGGATTGATGGGAGTTGTAGTCAAAGACATTTGAGGGTACCCAGGTTGGGGAAGAGTCTGTTGAAGAGCCCAGATGTTGAAGGCCTCTTGCAAGAAAGCCAGCATCTTGAACTGCGTTGTGAAAACAACAGGCAGCCATAATTGTTCTTCACATTGTTATAAGCAGTACCTACATAAGGACACTCTACGGCAGGCATCCCCAAACTTCGGCCCTCCAGATGTTTTGGACTACAATTCCCATCACCCCTGACCACTGGTCCTGTTAGCTAGGGATCATGGGAGTTGTAGGCCAAAACATCTGGAGGGCCGCAGTTTGGGGATGCCTGCTCTACGGGCTCTTGGGTACCTCATAAGGGTTTTTTTCTTATAGCAACATGTTGATACAGCATGTGTCTAATGACTCTTCCACATCAAGACAAAGGCTGTCATATTCCATTCCAGCTGTAACTTCTGAATAGCCTTTAATAATAATGATTCATCATACACTTAATTAAATCACTTCAGTAACCTTGTGTGGTTATATGTTAATAGTTACTAGGTCTAAACTGGAGAGAACACATTTCAGTTTTGTGCCCATGAGTGCGATTGGTGAAAAGTCTTCAAGGCTGCCACAGGAACCTAAAGATTTAGCAGCACCCAAAATCCCCACACACATGAATTACTAAGGGAGGACAAAGACTATCAATAATGGTGTGCCCTGGGACTTCTTAATTGGGGTAGGGGCTTTGCCAATCAGTAATTAGATTTCTTACTTGGATTTCACTTCAATCTGTTCATCCTTTCCCAGTCCTCACTAGCAATCAGATCCTATATAAGAACCATGATTTTAAGCCCAAGTCTTGGGCAAACTTGGATGGTTTGAAAGCTCAGAGTACTATATAAGCACAAAACAATAATAAATAACAATCATAGGGAGCCAGGACTGGCACACTCACTCAGCAAGTGGATGCCCTTTCCATTCCCCAACCTGACTGTTGTTAATCCATGTTGTTAATCCATTCTGGAAGTCCGGTCTTAAACAGAAACCATTATTAAACCGAGGCGCACTTTTCCTAATGAGGCCTCCTGCCGCCGGTGCTCTTCCACCGTTCGGCTTCCGTTCTTAGACGAAGGTTTTGCGGAGTTTGTAAACCAAATAGTTTGTAAACAGGGCTGTTCTTAAACTGAGGTACCACTGTATAGGATGGATTTGCAGTACAGATTTAATGTAGGAGCTACCTGTGCAGTATTACAATTTCAACCTCTAAATATGAAGCTGCAGTGGAGGAGAGATGAAGAACTCTCAATTTCCCCCCTGTAATTTTCTGGTGGTACACTCCATTTCACTTTAGCTTAACTGTAAACATTGACTGTCTGTTGCCTGTCAGTCCATAAGCTTCCATAGCTACTGGCTGAACTGCTGTGATGTTACAGTAGCCTGGAGGAGAACTGGATAGGCATGGAGATTAGTGGAGACTGAAAGGAAGGTTGAAAGGAAGTACCAGGTCCTAAATATAATGGATTTGGGGGCAAAGGGGGGCAGTGAAAACAGCAGAAAGCAGAAGGCATAGAAAAGAAATGTTGGAAGCAGGGGGACTAAGAGAACGATGATGAGAGCAGGCAATATGCTTAGGGAAGTGGGGACTGATGAAATTTTACTAAAAGGTCAGTGGGTGGAATCCTCCCTACCCCCATCTCCATTGTGGATTCAGTTGCTATGATAACACAATATTCTGGTGGAAGCTATTTCACATGGAGAAAGGCACAGAAAGAATTATGTTCTTTGGATGGGAATGGATATTGGAAAGGCAAAGAGGACTGTGGAGACATCCATATTTCTGAGTAACTAGCTGTGGATGAATTAGCCCCAAATTTAGAAGAGTTCCAAAAATCTCAATTATAGTATTAACTTCTCTAACCTTCATTTGTTTGGGAAATGAGTGTATGTGAGTTTTCGATGTGCTGTACTTGAGGCAAATCTGAAGAGTTCCAGGTGAGGAAGTAGAATTGAGATGGTTCAATATATAATTTTGCGGCGAGAGTGAAGCTGGATGCAGTGAGAGTAAAACAGGCTGTGTGCTGTACATGCACATGCAATTCTTTTAAAGCAGCTGACACAGGAGGAAAAGAAATTTCACTAATCATTGACCAAGCGCCAACTTGACAATGCATGTTCTTGGGAAGAGTACCGTTGCAGGCCCTGTATACAGTATATCCAGACGGTAAGCAGAAGTTGATGCCTGACCAAAAGGAGAGGGGGGAAAGCATAGAGGCGTGGAGGAGGCAGAGCCCCAGCAGCCCATTCTCAGAGAAAGCATTCCTTCCAATGTTTCATGGGCTTCAACTAATACTAACTTGTGAAATGTTTAGCAAATATGTAGTAAATGATAATGTACTACACCACGGGTGTCAAACACAAGGCCCGGGGGCCTAATCCGGCCCGCCAGACCTCGTCATGTGGCCCGCGTAGCCGCCACCGACAATAGCCGCTGACAGTAGTTCTGGAGCCTGCAATTGGCCGAGGGTCAAAACCGGGGGCGGAGCTGCAGGCGGAGGCCGGGGCGCTGGAGCCGCGCTGACGGCCTTGGCCAGGGAATTTCAATTTCGAATGAGGCTGAGGGAGGCGGTGGCACAGCGGCCAGACGGGGAAGTGAGATGCAGGAGGAGGAGGAGGAAGCCCACCGAGGAGGTAAGAAAGCCCTACAGGCGCCACCGGCAAAGTTGGTGCCAGGACGGAGCAGCGCTGGATTTTTGGGGGGGCGGGCTTTGCTGTTGTCTCCGAGAGCGAGTGAGGCGGCACTGGGGAGCTGCTGCCCGCCGCTTCCCTTCCTCTCCTTGGCTGCATCCGGGAGGTGGGCGAGTGAGCGGGCGAAAGGGACGCGGAGTGAGCCTGAGGGGGAAGTAGGCGAAGCGCAACAGTCGCTCTCTTGATGGAGCCGGGTTTCTCTTCCCTCTTCCCCCGTTTTCTCCTCATAGACACTCGGGAGGGTGCCTGGCTTTTGCTCTGCCCCCCACCCCGAGCCGCCCTTTGGCTTCTCAGTTCCGGTGGAGCTGCTCCCCGGGGGGCGGCCGGGAGGGAGGCGGCAACGACGGCACGGGTTCCTGCTCTTCCCGCTCTGCCGCCGCCTCCTCTCAGCCCCTCGTGATGTAGGGCTCCAGATGGAGTCGCCTCGCGGTTTGAGTAGGTGGGAGGGGATTTGGGGGGGGGAGGTTTTCAAGCCTCCTCTGCCTGCAGTCCCGGTATGGAGAGGCGGCGGCAAAGACGACAACAGCGCGGGTGGGGGGAAGAGCAGCTCTGAGGCGAAGATGCACGTCCGCTGGGGCTGCCGCCACCTTCCTCCTCGGGAAATCCGCTGCCCTCCCTCAGCGCGAGGGGAAGGGACTCTGGCGCTGAGGAGGGAGGATGCAAAAGCAAAGCAGGGAGTTGGCGCTGCACCGCATGTTCCTGCCCCTCTCCAAAGCATGGGGTGGGTTGCAGCGTGTGGCATCCTGCCTAGCGGGGTTTGGGTGTGTGCAGGGCGGGAGAGGGAAGCCCTCTTTCCATATGCAGGTTTTTAATCCCAGCAGTGGCTTTCTCCTTCCTGCCGAAGGTTTAGTTGAGCCCCCCCCCCCCCCGGAAGCCGTCGATCCCCACCTTTTGTTCAAATTTCCCTCGTTTACATCCCCTCCCACACACGCGCCACGACGCAGGAATGTGATCCGCGTGGGGGCGGGAATGAGCTTACATTATTACAAAAAACAGTAATAATTGAATGCAGTGACAATAATTTATGATAATAAAGAGTGGACACATAGTCCTACAGACACAACCGGCCCTTTGAGGGTGACCAAACTGCTGATGCGGCCCCCGATGAATTTGAGTTTGACACCCCTGTACTACACTGTTAGGTTGTTGCCAAGGTTTCTGGAGGTTGATAAACATACTTTTGACAGGTTGCCTAACTTTTTTGAAGCATTAGCTGGATGTTTTTAATAATTGGTAGAAGGAATTGTCTTATGCTTTATGTGAGCTAGTGTCCTGTTAGCAAGGCTCGCTGGGGCTTGGCTTGAATGGCATTTGCAACTGATGTAGCTTCTTTGAGGGTCCTGTGGTAGAAAAATGGGATCTATTTACATACCAAATCCTTCATTTGGTCATTTGAAATTCCTTTAGCATACCCTTATTGACCCTAGCAGGGTTTTGCTGCTTTTTCTTTTTAATTAGGTGTTCACTGAACACCTCTTCATACAATAATCTAGGCACATTGTCAGCTCATCTAAAGGTAATGGGCATGCACACTCAAGTACTAGAGAAAGGATGAAACCCTGAATGTGCTGAAAGCCAAACCTTGTTTTGGTAGTTAGAGACAAGTTTCTGACCAAGGATTTGGGGCGAGAGGTGGGGGAACCACACACAAGCATTTCAAGCTGCTACAATATACCCAGGTGGTTATGTGAACAAAGGTCCTTAATTGTAAGCTATTTTTACTAGCTATGTTAGAGGCAAGATATTTTAAGAATGGTTTAAAATAATTAAATTGGCCAGGATAGCTTAAAGGGGCCTTTTTCCCTTGCTTGATTTTAAAATGTAGATGCAGATATAGTTTTCAAAATATATTTAACCATGTACCATAAGGACTTCTGTGATAAGTCACAATTCTCTTAGAAGTGGTGGATCTTATTCAGCAAACATAGTGGAATGGTATTATTGCTGCTGCAGCTGAATCAGGTTGAGCTGGCAATACAGTAGATACATTCCAAGTTGCATCTAGTTCTCAGCCTGCAGCTACCGTATACTGTGCATACCCAATATGCTTCTGCCTGCATTGCAAACAAACAAACAAGAGTAGCAGTCAGAAGTTGCTTAAGTGTATGTAGGTACTATGATTGCTTCTGCCAAAGAATGCAGAAGACTAGGAACATCACAGATTGAAACATGCACTAAAACTGTGCCGTTTTTTTGAAATATTTGCCTTCATTGATCATTACAGTGGTGTATCTGTTGTTTCACATAATTTCAGTTAAAATTGTACTGTTGAGTGACAGCGTTTGCTACTTTCTGAATTAATCTAAGTCTCCATTTTAATTCATACTGATTGTATGCTTTCACATTTAGGAATTACCCCCCCCCCCTTCCTATAGTATCACATTTAATGGTTTCATTGTATAAGTATCCTGTGGACAATGTACAGTAATTAGGTTTTTATGGAATCAGATTTTGCTGCTTCCTTTTACTTTTGCACACTCTTTGGGCAGGAAAAGCTTTGACTGCTAGAGAATTGTGCATCACATTTTAAATTAAGTCTAGCCTCCTCAATTCTTTCTGAAATGTGATCATGAAGTGTTAAGATAACTGTTGTAGTTTTTGCTTTGTGAATGGGTAAAAACTTAACATGTTTGTTCTGTGTTCTCTGGTAGCTACCGTGTTTCCCCTTTTTTAAGACACCGTCTTACAACTTTTTTTTCTCAAAAAAACACAGGGTGTCTTATTTTCGGTGGGGTGTCTTCTTTTTTTAATTACCTGATGATGATAAGATATAGTTTGCATTTCTGTACATTACATTTCTGTACATTAATTAATGATGATGATAAGCTATAGTTTGCATTTCTGTACATTACAAAAAGGGAAGAAAAAAAGAAGAAAAACTGGCTTAGGTGGTCCGCCCGGCCCGGCAGGGCGCTCCAAGCGCTTGGCGCTGCGCCGGTTCTGGGCGGCGGGGAGGCAGGTCTCCTCGGCTGGGTCAGGCGGAGACCGCTGGCTCGGGCACTCCGCCCGGCCGACAGAGCGCTCCAAGCGCTTGGTCTTGCGGAGCGCTCGACGCGCTCCACGCTGCAGCCGCCGTATCTGGGCGGCAGGGAGTAAGGTCTCCATGGCCGGGCCAGGCGGAGGCCGCTGGCTCAGGCGCTCCGCCCGGCGCAACAGAGCGCTCCAAGCGCTCAGTCCTGCGGAGCGCCCGACGCTGCAGCCGCCGGATCTGGGCGGTGGGGAGGGAGGTCTCCTTGGCCGGCCAGGCGGAGGCCACTGGCTCAGGCGCTCCGCCCGGCCCGACAGAGCGCTCCAAGCGCTCGGTCTTGCAGAGCGCTCAATGCGCTCCACGCTGCAGCCGCCGGATCTGGGCGGTGGGGAGGCAGGTCTCCTTGGTCGGGCCAGGCGGAGGCCGCTGGCTCAGGCGCTCCGCCCGGCCCGACAGAGCGCTCCAAGCGTTGGGTCCTGCGGAGCGCTCGACGCGCTCCATGCTGCAGCCACTGGTTCTGGGAGGCGGGGAGGCAGGTCTCCTCGGTCGGGCCAGGCGGAGGCAAGACCGCTGGCTCGGGTGCTCTGCGCGCTCGTCGCTGCAGCAGCTGGCTCCAGGCACCGAGCCGGCAGGCTTCCTCCTGCTGCTGCAGCCAGCGTTCTGAGTCCCGCTGGCTGGTTGGGGCGCTCGGCGGTCTCTCTCCACATGGCATGGAGGTATGTCTTATTTTCGGGGTATGTCTTATGTTTAGCAAATGTTTAAAAATCCTGCCATGGCTTACTTTATGGCTATGCCTTAAAAAAGGGGAAACACGGTAGTACTGTATTTCGAACCACACAGAATGTTCTAAAATCTTGGATAGATACTAACTGGTCTCATAATCTGACATGCCTGTTTATTTAGTGAACAACAATATAAAGGTTCTAAATTTTAACTCAGTTTATAAATATTACATATGGGATTAACATACAGTACCTGAAACTTTCATTTGCATAAATTTTGTTTCATCTAAAGCAGCCATGGGGCAAAGAGTGTATTTGAAGACCACTACTTTTTTCTTTCTTTTTTACAAATGACCTTCTTTTTGAAAGTCAATCAATGTAGTCCCTTACTGTTGAAACACGTATACATACTTAAATTATATTTCATTGCCAAGCTTAGAGGTAAAGAGGTCTAATCTGATTTAGCAGGTTTTGTCACACTTTCTTATGGAAAAGGAAGAAAAAAGCAGCTGAGCTGTTGGCACACAACAATATTAACAGTTCAGAACTCCAAACACTTGTACTTGATTAGCAGGCTGTTAGTGTGCTTCTCTCCCTTACTTCCAATCCCACCCCATCATCTTATTTTAGGGAAAGCTGAGTTGCAGGGTGAGGTGCTAAAATAAACTTTTAAAAAATAATGTTATGAAATTGTTGCAAAATGTTATATACAAAACGTGCTTGAAATTGGTAGTTTTTAAGGACAGGATTAAAAGGATTAGGGTTAATTGAGAAAGTTGAATTCTACTTCAATGTTTATTATATCTCTCTGTTCTGAATAATACTTCTACCCAACTTTTAAAGATAAAAAACTGTGCTTTTAGATAGCCCCTGGCAAGCTGGGGGGGGGGGGGAGATATTGGTTCTTTGTAGCCTGATACAGAACTCCATTGTTTAATCTCACACCTGGTAATGTTAGCATTGCTATGAAGGCTGAAAACTTTCATTGTTGTGGTTTAATCAGTTGTATTCAATACTAGTCCTACTTGGAGTTGACCCATTGAAATTAAGGAACCATTGAAAATAAGGAACCTAAGTCATGCCCATTAACTTCAGTGAGTCTGTTGTGGGGTATGGAAACTTTTCTGATGAGATAACATATCATCTCTTCAACCCCAGATGGGCCAAATTTAACAGGTGTGTAAGGCTGCCCATCTGTCAATTCCTTGACATCACTATGACAATCAGGTGATGCTGGGATTTGAAGTCCCAGAACTTCCAGTGTAGTATGAAAGCCTTTTGCTGTTTGCAGAGGGCTTTCAGATAGTTCATGAGCACCTATTTGAGCCTCTGGAGGCCCACATAAGAGTATGATGGTAGTGGTGGCGGCGCTGCCTGAAAGCCTTTTGCAAAAGCAACTGTTTTTGTGCACTCCCTATCTACTGTTCGGGATGGGGGCAGCCAGCTGCCTTTTGGGAGTATCAGCTGCCCACAGGAGAAGTCCTATGCACAGCCAATCTTTCCAAAAGACAGCTTCTTCCAAAAGGGGTTGCTTTCTTTGGCTGCGCATGCCTTTTCCCAAGAGGGAACAGGCACGCACAGCCAAAACGAGCCCTTTGCAAGTTGCTCCATGCTGCTCCTTTCAGTTTCTGATTTTGAAAGTTGAAAGGAGCTGCTTCAAAGAGCACCATTGGGAAGAAGAAGAAGTGGTTTCCCTTCTTGAGGGAGGAACGCTCCTACTGCCCAACAGCTGAAGGACAGGTATGAATGCCCCTGCTGCAGCAAATGAATGAGGGGGCCCACTTTAAGCCCAGGTAGTCTCAATAGCTAGAAGCAGCTTTGGCCAGCTATAACTGTTCCTTGGCCAGAGGACATTGACCACAGTAGTGTAGGCATTGGTGACTTCAAGACTGGATTGCTGCCTGCAATGCACTCAATGTGGGGCATCGTTTGTGCTTGACCTGGAAAGTCCAGTTATTGCAGAATTGGCATAGTTGCAGACAGCAATTTGAGACCCTGTCTGTATAAAACAATTTTCTAGGCAGCCCAGCCTGGAGCTAGAATAACAAAAAAACAAAAAAAGACACCAACTTTCTCCTCCTTTAAAACCTGCTGCTGTACTTAGCAGAGTTTCATACACCTTGCCACTCCGTTCTGCCTCACTGCTCCACGACCAGAAATACATTTGCTCTATAAATCTAATTAAAGGATTTTAATGCTGATAGCATTTCTGTATTCAGGCAAAGTGTGCAATTTCCCAAAAAACACATTGTGTTGCTTGGCCAGTTTCATGTATGTTTTTTCTTTTCTTTTAGAGAACTTCATCTTTATATAGTAAATTCCTATACAATAAAGTTGATATGTATTCTAAATCTGAAGTTGCTTTTGCTTAATAAAGTTAGGTTCTTCACAGATCACCCATTTTTGCTAAATGAAGTTTCTTTTCATTGTATCTGATTTCCATGTTGAGTGTTTTCTGCTTATTGCATCAGTTTTTCAGTACAGTACTGCTTATCTCTCTTGGTTGCCAGCCATTTTAGTAGCTCCGCTTTTGTAATTTTAAAAGCCATCTGATAAGTGGGAAATAATCAGGTGATAGAGATAAGGCAACAGCAAAAGCTTTTCCTATTTAAGTTTTGTGTGCTAGGCTGCTGCTAAGGCACAGGGCCAGTTAAAAAAGGTGGCAACTCTACTGTCCATGTCCAGATCTGCTTAGGGGTAGCAGTGTACCATATGTGTCTTCATTTTATTTTCTGAGCATGTGTTGAAATATTCTTAATTAAATATACTTAATAGGGAACTTGTTCCATCAATTTAGTGAGAATTACTTTTGAGTGACCATGTTTAGGTTATGCTTGCCATTACCATGCCTCTTTTCCCAAGGATCTTAACTCTGATTTCACTGAGCTTTGTGTCAGATAACCAACATAATTAATGCATGAAGGGGTTAATACCATAGAGTAGGCTGTCTTGCCCGGCTTAGCTATGCCCCTTCCCTTCCTTAGGAGGAAATTGGTAATCAATACTATTTTTCCTCTCCCAGTCTCTCAGTTTGTGAGGAGGTATGAACTAGTTGCTCCAAGCTCATACTCCATAGTTCTTACAAGCCACCCTTGAGTTCCTACAGTATCAGTAATTTAGGAACTTTCACCACTTTGTGACTAAGCCAAGTTTGCTGTGTGTGCAACTTTTTCTAAATGCTGTAGGAAAAGCACATGAATCTGAGCTTTGGAGAGTTTATAAGTACAGTGGTACCTCGGTTTAAGAACAGTCCTATTTACGAACGATTAGGTTTACGAACTCCACAAAACAGGAAGTAGTGTCCCAGTTTGCAAACGTTACCTTGGCCTAAGAATCCGAATGGTGGAAGGGCACCGGCGGCGGGAGGCTGTTATTGTTATTGTTAGTGCTTTTAATGGTAAGCAGCATTTGATAACTTTTGTGAGTTGTAAATCTCTTGTAAGTTACTATATATACTTGCTTATGGCAATGTAAGAAAAGTCTTCAGATTGGTATACAGTACCGTAGTTCTTTAGAACAGCTTATTCTATGGCAATTGTTTTCATATTCAACAGATCTTTCCCATATTGTCGTCTTTGCTTTGGAAATTTTTAATGCAGCCAAGGTTCCAGGGGCGTGTTATAGGGCAGGCTTTTTAAATATATGGAACCCCAGATGTTGTTGGATTACAGTTACCATCATCCTTTGTCAATGACTGGGGATGATGGGGCTGTAGTCCAACAACATCTGGGAACCTAAGTTTGAATATTTTTTTCTAGTGTTGAAGTTCAATGCAGGGCACTTTTGTGACCCTTGTTGTCTCCGCCATTGTACTTCCTAGAGTGAATGTCTGCCTTAGGGGGTGGGCTCAGTGATAGAGCACATGTTTTTCATGCAGAAGTTCTGAGGTTGGATCCCCAGCATCTCCAGGCAGGGCTGGGAATGTCCCCAGTCAGAAGCCTTGGAGTCACAGAGAGATGGTGTAAACAATACAGTCAAACCTTGGCTCCCAAACGCCTCTGTTTTGGAATGTTCGGCTCCCAAACGCCGAAAACTTGGAAGTAAATGCTCTGGTTTTCAAATGTTTTTCAGAAGCTGAACGTCCAACACAGCTTCCGATTGAGTGCAGGAAGCTCCTGCAACCAATCAGAAGCCACGCCTTGGTTGTCGAACATTTCGGAAGCCAAACGTTTGACAGCCGAGGTTTGGTTGTACTGAGTCTGACTCCGAAGCGCCCTCTCCGATTGCATGGAGCCTGGACAGCCCCGTGGTTTTCCCTGGCGCTGAGGGCGATGAAACAGTCGTTGAGACGACTAGAGCGCCGGTGGCGGAAAAGTCATTCTGAATCAGACCGGACACGGGCTAGAGCTCAACTTCGAGCCTACCAAGTGGCAATGGCGACGGCGAAGAGGACCTTCTTCACCGTTTCCATCGCATCTGCAGAAAACAGCAGCAGGAGACTCTTCCAGGTGGTTCGCAATTTAGCGGAACCACCTGCTCCACCCGGACCCGGTACGGGCCACATGATCTCCTGCAATGATTTTGCAAAGTTTTTTGCAGATAAAGTCGCTCAGATTTTATGCAATAACATTCCCTGTATTTGTATTTGGAGGTATGAGCTGTATTTGTATTTCCCAGACATATGCAATAACATTCCCTTTATTTGTATTATTTCTATCCATTCTGTGGAAGCGCAGATCAAGAAATGTGGGCCACAGCTGTGTGCCTGCTCATATGACTGCCATGGGATAGCAGCTGAGCAATTTTAACAAATAGTGAATATGGCTATTTTTCCTTGTTCTGTATGCTTTTCTGTGAAGTGCTGCACTGCATTCATATTCTCCGAGTTTGTTTGTTTCAATTCAGTGGCGTTAGACCCAATTGAGAAATGCTGTCCTACAGCTGAATTTTCTCTCTCTCTCTCTCTCTCTCTCTCTCTCTCTCTCTCTCTCTCTCTCTCTCTCTCTCTCACACACACACACACACACACACACACACACACACACTGACAAGTCTTGCTATAAAAAGAAAACCACACAAGATACATTTGAATATGTTATTATTATTATTGATTTTAAAAAGTCAGAGGGTGGAAAGCTTTCCTATGGAATCTCTTGAGCATTCAGATGACTTAAGAAGTGACGTGTGATCAGAAATGTTAAATGAATAATTTGAGAAAGGAATCTGGTTTGCATTTCTGTTTCACTAGTACTTTGTCCCCCACCCCACCCCGGGCTTCTTCAAAAGATCAGCAGCTGTGACCCCAAATAGTCTTTATTCCAGTTCCAAAATAATCTCAAAATAGTCCTTCATTTAAAAAAGGAACTAGATTAAAGCATTCCGCCTTGGTGGTGTGAATGTGGTGTGAATGGGTTTGACACTTGCTCTGGTGCTATATGTATTTAAATAAGGGGTGGATTTTAAAGCAACAGAGTTAAGACATTGGCATTATGGTTCTAGAGACTAATCAAGTTGTACATGCACTGTCATAAGGCAATTTATATGGAATTTGTAGATAATGTACGGACATTTCTGTCTGATTGTGGAACAGCAATTTGAAAGTATTTATTCATTCATTCATTTATTGCCTTTATGCAAGCTGGTCATTTTTATAATAGGTCAGTAAACCAGATGAATTCTGGCACTTTACTTGTTTAGCAAGTGAGATTTGAAATGGAACAACCAGATTTTAAGCATCATTACTGGTGCATTTTAGAGCTTGTTCTGATACAGTATTTCCATTCATTGCAGTTAACTGTTCTACCACCAAGTGTGTTATCCTATTTACCAGTAATACAACCTGAAGCATAAACGTGATCAGGACAGAGCTTTTAGTATATTTTTTAATTTCTTCAGGTTCTTGCATGCTTAATGAGGAAATTATTCTCTGGGACAATTGCTCACTTTATATATTGGGTAACAGTTTATTTCCAATTAATTATTACAAAGAAAGATGAGAAATGTGAAGAGAATTGCTTCACTCCAAACTGGTTTTGGAACTATTAAAAGGAGAGGGAACTATTAAAAGGAGAGGGTCTGTCCCAAACTCAGTGGCGTAGTAATAGGGGGCAGCAGGCTGGGCAGGGCTGACCACCTCCGACGGCCGTCACCATGGAGGAGAAGCCCCGACGCAACCAAGGTTGCCTCACTCCGCGGCTTGCTCGCGGGGTTTGCTGCGTCGCCGCATCACATGCCTGTGTGTGCATGCACCGCGTGCGTTGTGCGTCATGACACATGTGTCGTGACACATGATGCATGTGCGCGGTGGACACCCCACCCCTCGGAGGGGTGCCTTCGCGTTTGCCGTCCCGGGCAGCCAGGCGGCTAGCTATGCAACTGTCCAAGCTAGAAGTTCTCCATCCATCCAACAGGGGCAGAGTTTCTGGGATAGAAGCTGTATATATGTGTGTGCGCGCATGTGCATGCACTTTCCTCCCCATCAGAAATTATCTTGCTACCTTACAACCTGTCCCAGGTGCTAATTACATTACGTATTTCATCACTGTCCCATTTTAACTGGGAAATTATATAGCAGCTTGGTACTCTTTTCATTGTTCCTCTCACTTTGCAGGGGTATATGCATGGCTTCTCTCAGAGGTCTTGCACTACTGGCTTCCTGACAGCCTTCCACTTTATATTGAAGTCCTTGAAATTCCATGCTTTCCAACTGTTAACGACACTTCTTGAATTCAGAATTCATTGCCAGTGAAGGTTTGACATGGCCTGTCTACTTCTATTTTAAAAAACTAGACCTGGATACATTCTATGTACTGAGCCTTGACAGATCTGTATTTTTCTGTGGACTGTTCTTTTGAACTGTGGCACATAATTGTGCTTAGCTGTAAATGACAAAGGCTTACTAATTGATTTACAATAAAGGATCATTATTTGGCTCAATTCCACTAGATTTGAAGTGTACACAAATATTTGTTTGTTTGCAAAAACTGGCATACCACCAACATTAAGGAAAAATATAGTGCTGAACAGCATAAAATCAAGAATAAAATCACATTCATAAAACATGTACAGAATATATCACAAATAATTAGATCAGATTAATACATCATCGTTGCTGGATCACCCCTCAGAGAAAGACTGGGTGAACAGTTGAGTTTTAAGTAGACATCTAAATGCCAGTACTATAAGTGTGTGCCTGATGTTCGTGGGAAGCACATTTCAAAGGGCAGCTTCCGCCACATGAAAGATTCTGGTCTTAGTGGACATAAGACAAATTTCAGGAGCATAAAGCACTACTAAAAGCTTCTCTCTTGAGGATTGAAGCATCTAGGCAGGGGTATAACGAGGACAGGCCTTCCTGGAGGTAACTGGTCCCAAGTTCAGGACTTTATTTGCCAGTAACAAGATCTTAAACTTGCCCCAGTAGCATATTGGAAGTCAATACAGCTCGTTCAACACAGGTTTTATGTGGCGTTAATAGGGCACAACCTTCAACTGCCTTCTTGCAGCATTCTACACTAGATGCAGTTTCTTAACAACCCTTAATGTTACCCATGCCTAGATTACCATAGCTAAACTATCCCAATGTTTCACCAACTGAAGCTAGCAGAAAGCAGTCTTAGCCACTTGGGCCCCCAGTGAGAAGCATGGACCGAGGAGCACCTGCAAGCTATGTATCTTCCCCTCAAAGGAAGTGCAGCCCCATCCAGAACTGGCAACAGGTAACTAACTGATCTGTTTCCCAGACTTGGGAACTACTCATCCACAGAGCTTCCGTCTTACTAGGATTCAAGCTCAGTTTATTGGCCCTCGTCCAGTCCACAACTGCATACTGGGCCAGTTCCTGCACAGCCTCACCTAATTAAGAGGCTATGGAGAAATAAGTTTCATTGGCGTATTGTTGACAATGTGCTCCAAATCCCTTAATGGTCTCTCCCAACAGCTTCATGTAGATGCTAAATAGCACTGCAGATAAAATCATACTCTGCAAAACAGTTGTTCTCGAGAATTGAACCTGGAAATAGAAGTGGAATCACTGTAATACAGTGCTCCCAATACCTATCCCACATAGATGGTTCAGGAGGACACCATGGTCAGTGGTATCAAAAGCACAGAGAGATGAAGGAGATGAAGCAAAGTCACACTCCTGTTGTCTTATTCAGCTCTGGGAAGATCTCTTGCATGGACTCTAGAGGCATCACGAGATCTCGGATGGCACCATAAGATCTCACAAAGGCCTCCAGAGCCCAGTAAGCAACACAGAGAGCTTAAAAGCACTTTCCACACCAGATGAGCTTTTAAACTCTCTGCCTTGTGTGATTGTGTACAGGTCGGTGGCCAAGCATGTAATGTAGTGCAGTGATGGCAAACATTTGAGAGACCCAAGTGCCCAAATGGCAACCCAAAACTTGCTTCTTGATCGCCAAGTACCAATGCAGCAATGTAACTGTAATACTGAGGTTTCAGTTTAGAAAAAACAACTGCTACAACACTAGGAAATGCCTTGCAGATTTGCCGACGGCTTGTAGGATTGTCTGCAAATGTTGTGGAATTTTCTAAATGCATTTTCTTGACTTGGAAAATATTTCAGCTGCACCTGCAGTTTTCTCTGCAAGGTTTTTGCTATCACAAAACATCCTTTCTGCCGTTTTCCCTACACCTTGTGGTTGTCTGTTCAGTAATTTTATCCTTATTTGGGAAATCATGAAAAAGGGAATTACTCCCAGACAACATGGCTGTTTTGATAAAATCCCCATCAGAGAGGGGCTTACCATGTTTGGCTATGCACAGTGAAATTTGAAAAGTGGCAGCTGTCAGATGATCTGTTCTAGAAAGAGAGTTGCAAAAACTAAGTTACTGGGAATGGTATTTCCTCAATTTCCCTTTGAGAAACTCTTTTGTTTCAGTTTCACCAAGCTGGGGAACGCTTTTGTGGTTGGTGTCAAAGTGTCATCTGACACTTGATGTGTGATACACAACACTTTCATTGCACAGAAGACAGAACGCTTTCCCATTGCATTCAACGATCTTCCACTCTCTGTTCTTGCTTTTCTTTTCGTCTTTTTCTTTTGCTGCATTCCTTTTTGCGTGTTCCTGACTTGGAGTCTACAAAAATTTTGAACATAGGAATATAAAACATGCTGCATGAGAAAATCATAACAAAGATTACAATTCTGAACAAAATAATGAAGCGCCCAATACAAATCCATCCCCGTGTTTGCGTCACGACGACGAGCCTCGATTCCTGGCTTTCTAGTAACGAACTCTGTGCTGGGGCGACAGCACATGTGCCCACAGAGAGGGCTCTGAGTGCCCCCTCTGCCACACATGCCATAGGTTCGCCACCACTGGTGTAGTGTTTAGAGTGATGGACTAGGACCTGGGAAACTTACTTCTGAGTGTATACACATACCATTTTACTGTAAGTTTATTATTCAGAGAGCATGCCTAAGTAAGCCTCTTTGCAAAGTTTTCATTTACCATGGAGGGGAGCTGGTTGTGTGTTTAACATCCACTCACATTTATCGTGTGGTAGCATTCATAGAAAGTAGCTTTTAGGCAATGGAGCATCAGATCTCAGATGAATCAAGCATAGGAACACTGTATCCTGCTGGCTAGAAAGGAAGGAAGGGCAAAGGGGGAAATCTATAGTCAGTCTTTAGAACTACAGTAATACACTGACACCAAGGATTAGAAAACTATAGTAGGCGGGGAAAGTGCACTAAAGGGGGGAGGTAAATAGTAGCTCTTAGGCCTCCAGGAATTTATAACCAGGTAGGCAACTTAAGGCCTACCTTAGGTTCTAAATCCGGCCCACGGACAGTCCGGGAATCAGCATGTTTTTACATGAGTAGAATGTGCCCTTTTATTTAAAATGCATCTCTGGGTTATTTGTGGGGCATAGGAATTTGTTCATTCCCCCCCCAAAAAAATTATAGTCCAGCCCCCCCACAAGGTCTGAGGGACAGTGGACCAGCCCCCTGCTGAAAAAGTTTGCTGACCCCTGATCTAAACAATGCAGTCATCAATCAAGTTCTGACTTCACTCATTAGTTAAAAACACTGAGGGGAGGTAGTAGCCAGGCTGACTTATCTCAAAGAAATCACTTAGAACATGGGTAGGCAAACTAAGGCCCAGGGGCCGGATGCGGCCCAATCGCCTTCTAAATCCGGCCCGTGGATGGTCCGGGAATCAGCATTTTTACATGAGTAGAATGTGTCCTTTTTTATAAATGCATCTCTAGGTTATTTGTGGGGTTTGCCTGGTGTTTTTACATGAGTAGAATGTGTGCTTTTATTTAAAATGCATCTCTGGGTTATTTGTGGGGCATAGGAATTTGTTCATTCCCCCCCCCCCAAAAAAAATAGTCTGGCCCGTCACAAGATCTGAGTGGCAGTGGACCAGCCCCCTGCTGAAAAAGTTTGCTGACCCCTGATTTAGAAGGTGCTTGCAGATTTTGCTTCATAACTTTCCATCTCTGAGGATTAGAGACTTACTTACATTAAAGGGGGGGGGGAGCACATAATCTGGGCCCGCCTTGAAGGCCATTCTAATCCATCCACGCCTGTGAGAGTCTGAAAGGCATTTTTGCTGTGTGCAGTGTGCACAGCAGACACCACATTGTTTTTCCTCTTGCATGGTGTGCTCTTTCTCTGTGTAAATCTAATTGACAGGTATACTTACCAGCAATTCTAATGCTGAGTAATCGGTGTTGCTCCATGCTTTAGAAGGGCTGCTGGACTGCATGTACCATAGCTGCCAAGTATCCCGTATTCCCCGGGAAACCCCGTTTTTCCAGCCATTTCCCGCTGGCAGCCCGGTTTTTTAAAAAACCCGTAAATCCTTCGGATTCTTACCGGCCCGGGGAGGCTCCTTCTGTGCATGTCTGGAGTCTCTGGACATGCACAGAAGCGATTTCTGGCACAGCGGCCATTTTGGAAATGGGCAGAGCATGCGTAGAAGCGACTTCCGGTGCTGCTCTGCCCAGTTCCAAAATGGCTGCATCACGACTTCCGGCGCTGCGGCCATTTTGGAAATGGGTTACAGCATGCGTAGAAGCAACTTCCGGTGTCGCTCTACCCAGTTCCAAAATGGCCGCAGTGCGACTTCGGGTTCCGCGCAGCTGCCGATCCTGGATTTTTAAATCTGGAAGTTGGCACCTATGGCATGTACATTTCATTGACTTAACTTCCTATGTGGTTGTCTTAAGTTGCAAAATTTCCCTGGGGAGGAGGGATTGTGACGTCATAGTGCCAGCCAATCAACACTTTGCAATGTAGCTTGTACTACAACCTGGCAGAGCCAGTTTTCCCTGAGTTTGATCCTTGTTTTTGAGAATGTTTTTGAGGTATGTTTTTGAGAATGTGTGGCATGTTCTTCCAGAATGGCTCAGCTCTCCTAGTAATGCAATATTTTATGCAATCTTGATTAGTTTTTTCTAAATGGATCACAGCAAAAAATGTCCTGTTCAGAAAAGCACAGTGGAATAATAATTTATTTGAGATCAGTATACTCATTGACACCTGTGTTGTATCAGTCAGTGAAAACATAACATTTTTCTAAACTTAATTTATAAGTAATGCAAGAAAATTGAATGTTTTCTTCTTTGTTTGAATCCTTATGGCTCTTGGTATTAAAAATCTGTTAAAAACAACAGATAATGTATATAAATTCAGGCCGCTTTTTCACCAGTAAGACTGGCAATGCTACCGGTAAACATTTCAACATTGTAGCAAACAAACACTAGAGTGACCAGCTGGCATTAAAAACTGATGCGTGCCTTCTCTACCTCCTTATCAGTTCTACTAGTCTATGTGTTGCCCACTCTTAAATGAATTTTCAGTAATCCCTATTTGGCTCCCATCTGTTAAACATCAATGACACTACCTCTGAATACCACTTTAAAGTTGGCTGTTTCTTCCAGGGTTTTTTGGGGGAGCAGGGAATGTGATTTTTTAAATTGTTGATTTGCCCAGAAATGTTTGCCTCTGTTTACTGAAGTCATATTTGTCCCTTAGAATGTCTAAAAATCATTAGAGAAGGTTACTGCCATACTAGATAAGCAGCAATGTTTTTAACAGACTGGAGAAAATGCTGTGTTATAACAGTGATGATCCCACTCCAAGCTAGAAATCAAACACAGCTTTACAGTCCACCTGCTACCTTTTGACAACCAGTTCTTTCATTTTGATGTTTAGAGAAGTGCAGGGAGCTAGTTGCACGAGTTGTGCAAAGCAGACCTTGGTGCAAGGTAGACAGGCTGTTGTTTCTCTTCTTTTTATTATTACTAATAAGAGCTTCAAATTCAGAGTCAACTGTTCGCAAGACTTCAAGCGTCAGATTGACATTTCAATTTAGAAATTATTATAGTAAATATTGATGTAATTCTAGTGTGTGTGTTTCATATGTTATCAATGAATATATTTCTTTAAAATATAAAAATGGCTTTCATTGAGAAATGATTTATTCCTATTTCTTAATGTAATAGCTTAACTGTAACATTCCTTTTTACAAAAAGCTTTGCCAACCAATCAAAAACTTACTAATTTCGAATGTCCAGTGAGGACTTGTTATTGGTGCCATCACTAGGAGCTGCTTGGTTGGCAGTGGGCTGTGGCAAGGCCTTTTCAGTGATGGTTCCCCATTTTTGTAATTCCCTTCATAGTGAGGTGCACCTGTCACCTTCATACTGAAGAAGAAGAGTTTGGATTTGATATCCCGCTTTATCACTACCCGAAAGAGTCTCAAAGCAGCTAACATTCTCCTTTCCCTTCCTCCTCCACAACAAACACTCTGTGAGGTGAGTGGGGCTGAGAGACTTCAGAAAAGTGTGACTAGCCCAAGGTCACCCAGCAGCTGCATGTGGAGGAGCGGAGACGCGAACCTGGATCCCCAGATTACGAGTCTACCTCTCTTAACCACTACACCACACTGGCTCTCATTCAGGATAAATTAACTTTCAGGATAAATTTTAAAACATTATTATTATAATATTTATTTATATCTCACCTTTTTCTCCGTCGGGGACTCGGGGTGGCTTACACAGATAAACTAGAAAAAGCTAAAAACATAGAAAAGGCAATCATTAAAATGTACTTAATAGGATTTAGATAGTATAAAAAGATCCATTAAAAATGCAGATATTAAAAACATCACAGTACCAGCCCTTTCCTCAAAAACAGTCAGTTCTAAATGGTCTCTTGGAACAGAAGGGTCTTCACCAGCCAGTAGAGGACAGACAGCAGGAATGGAGCCAGTCTAACTTCTCTAGGAAGGGAGTTCCAAAGTCTGGGAGCAGCCACCAAGACCTGCATCCCCATTCCTGTTTACCTAGGCACTGAATGGGTGAAAGACACTGTTTCTGGCAACCCTACGATCACGTGTTTTTAAATCTTTCCATAATTTTTACAAAAATATTTTTAACTTCCTTATAAACATGGTGTCCTAAATAATTAAAACATTTGGGTGTTGACACAGAAAGCAAATGTAGGATTTTGGACTTAAACCTGTACTGTATTTGAATCTGTAAATCTCAGTGGGTGACTTTGGGTCAGCATCTTTCTTGGAGAAATCTATCATGTAGGATTATTTATGAGGCTAACATAGGATTATCTCCCATGTACACCACCCTGAGCAATTGGAGGAAGGGTGAGACATAAATATGTTAATGATATAGCATGGCTGTTGTATCCTTGGTATTGCAGTACTACAACGTGGAAGATAAGGGAGTCCATTTTGTTCTGCCTTGCTATCCTTTCTGTCATGCTATGTTAACATAGCTACATGGAAGCCACTTCTCTCTAATCAGACCACATGGATCCTACAGAACTGGCACACTGTTTCTCTGGCAGGATGCTGATTCTGATTGGCACCCATATGTTGTGCCCCTTCCCACATGGTTGGGTTACTTAATTGTTTTTTTAAAAAGTTTCTGGCTTTAAGCCATTACAAAAAAAGTAATTCATATTGATAAAACTATGTAAGATAAATTTGGTACTATATATAATCATACGGAAATACACATGCAGAAATAATTTCCAGAAGAACGACCATGTTGGTCTTTTGCAAGAAAAACAACAAAGAGTCTTGTGATACCTTAAAGTTTATTTCTTTTATGGCATAATATTTCACAGGCTACAGCCAACAATTCTAGTAGAGTCCAAATTAGTGCAAAATGATTCTTCAACCACAGCACTAAAGGCACAATTAGCATTGCTAAGTGACAATAGAATTAACTTTGCATCCACTATTAAATTAACTCCGGTAGTAGAACAAGAAACCATTATGTCTGTTAAGCCCCAAATGAATGAAGTTAAACTTTTTCATAAATTGCAATTCAGCAGATTTTTGCTGGAGTTTCCTTGTGAAGTTTATTTGTTCCATAACGGCTACCTTAAAACCAACATTAGGTTCAATTCTTCTCACACTGCTGATTTTTTTCCTTTTCTGGTGCCATATTTGTATACATTTATTCATTTGTGTAGAGATGGGCCTGCTTGACCTATGTATATGCAAAAGGGCACTGCTGGAAGGGGATAGCATATATCACACTGTAAGATGAGCTGTGAGTGAGTCCATGACATTGTGGCTGACATTATTAGGTTCTGTAATAGTGCTGCCAAAGTAGATAGGGGGGCAGAGTTGGCATCAGCTGGTCACTTTGTATGTGTCTCTGTTATATGTCCTATTGTACCTAGTGACTAGCTGCTTTAAGTTGTGGTGGATGGGGATACTGCCTGTAAGCAAGACACCAGAAAGGACAATATTCAGAAACCAGTGGGAGTACATTTCAACTTCTGAGGGCATACACTCTGTTGACCTTAAAATTGTCCCTCTTGAACAAAGGAGCTTCAGAGGAGATGCCACTATGAAACTTCTGAATCACAACTTATAAAGAAGTTCAGTTCTATCACCTGTGATCTGAATTCAGATAACACTTTTTTTTAAATCCTACCAGAGTAGTTAATTTATTTTTCATATACATTTAAGCAATTGTGAAATTATCACAGGCTACATTATCTTCTATTTCACTTCCCTCTGACGATACTGTTTAAATTTCTTTCTTTTCATTTTACTTTATGTGCATAGGTGTATATATATATATACCTGCCAACTTACGATAGCACTTCATGAGTCTGAAGTGGACTGTAGTCAACAAAAATGTATTCTGCAGTAAGCTTGTTAGTCTAAGGTGCCACAAGGTTCTGCTGTCAAAATAGAAAACCTATCAGAAGTACTGTACATAGACTGGAGTAGATATTTAAAACTGCCTGCGGTACAGTTAAGCACATGAGAATCCATTAAGCTTTGGCCAAAGGCAGTGAAACCCACCACTCATGGAAATATTTTTTTCATTGCTATTTACAAGCAGTAGGTCAGTTTTCTGTGATATTGATCAAGACTTTGGGGCTTTCAACAATCTGACAGAGGGTAAGTTTTCCTCCCAGCTGTGCAGGACCCACCCCCAGAGAAGTGTCTCATGGGTGGCTAGGGGAAATGGCCCCTTGGTCATTACAAATTGGTCCTACTATGTGACTACCAAGATGTGGGATAGAAAAAACAAAACAGCCTACTAGGAACCATCAAATGGTGGTTAAGTCTGATGGAATGTATGCTTGGCTTTACTGATGATGGTGTAGTGATAGCTTGGACAGTATGGTGGCATAGTGTCATACATCTAGGTTGTTTTTGTGTGTAATTCTGACAGGCTTTCTAGATAATTCCCATGAGCTTCAGCCAGTATGTCTGAAGGCCAGGGCAGATGGGGGTTGTACTCCAGCAACATCTGCAGGACCACATTGTTTGCATGGTCTTAAGTAAATTGCTAACTCCAGTTGGAGCTGTTATAGGGTCATGACGATCAGATCAATAAAGATTCTTGTTTTTTTTTTAATTTGAGTTTTTATACTTTACATTTTTGGCCCCCACTTGAGTGATGGTATGATGATCTGGTTTCCTATCAGAGGATTTCTTCAAGTCCTTGGCAAAACTCTTGTTTCCTTGGTATGGTTTGCATATATTATTCTTGTCTTAATTTTTACAGTGTCCAATATCTGAATGAAACACTCCGGCTTCATTCCCATCAAGGCAACATTATGCCGCTATTATAATTGCAGCTGGCTGCTTTTCTTGGCTCTGGAAACACTTTCAAGGGGAAAATGCTTAAAATAAAACACATAAAACTGGCAGTGGTTTGTGTGTATGTGTTGTTATCAACAAGCATGCTGGTTGGAACACAGTCTCAAACCTATATGGTATAAATCTAAGTATATACTGGTATACAGAAGCCGTCTTGGGAAACTTTATCAATGTAATGGTTATAGAGCTGGATCAGCGTTGTTCTGCAAAATAGTGTCAGCTAATTACAGATAGTGAACCATGAAGAATGATTAGTAATTTATTTTTCTCAACCAAACGACGTGTGAGTTTTAAAAAAGAAAGATCACGCTGTCTGACGATTCAGGAGGTTTCTAGAGGCTTCTAACTTGTAAGAAGAGGACAGTGTTCCTATTCCTCATGTGACATGTCAAGCTTGTGACTTCGTTTGGACACACTCTATTAAAGGGGCAGAGAAAACAGAACACCAAGCTTAAGCTAACTGCCTCAAGTCTGTGTGTTTGTGGCTGGTCTTGTTTAAGGAGAGGTCAGATGTGGTGATGGGGACTTTTGATGAGGAGACAGCTACAGGTCTCAATTTATTCCATCTGTTGAACAAGTCTATTCAGATAGATTGCTCCCCTGCTCCCATTTCCTTATGTTTTGGGGTGAGAGAATGGGATTTCAAGCTGTAATGTGCCTGGTCATTATTATAATGCAAGCCTATATGGTGCAGCATCTGGAATATTAGCCTTGGACCCATGGGTGTAGTGTAGCCAAGATTTATGGGGTTTTTTTTGGGGGGGGACAGAACCTCAGTTAAGTATTTTTATTTATTTACTTGATTTAGGGGGCACAGGTGCCCCCCTGCCTCCCCTTGGCTGCCCCCATGTTTGGGCCTTGCCTCAGATACCTCCTGTGCTACCCTGTTTCTCCGAAATTAAGACGTAGCCATAAAATAAGCCATAGCAGGATTTTTAAGCATTCAAGGAATATAAGCCATACCCCGAAAATAAGCCATAGTGATAGGCAGTTTAACCGTGTAGGTTAAACTGTATCATACTTAATTTTTTAAAAAGACATCCCCTGAAAATAAGCCATAGTGTGTTTTTTGAGGAAAGATAAATATAAGACGGTGTCTTATTTTCGGAGAAACATGGTACTAGCATTCCTAAGTTTTACTGGGGAGTTCTTAATTTGCTATAGGCAAATTACAAACTCTCAGTCTAACCTACCTAACATGGCTTTTGAGAAGCTAGAGATCCACTCTAAGCTCCTTGGAAAAACGACACAATATAATAAGCTGAGATATCTTGTATTGTTGCAGAAAAAGTAAAACTGTGAGTGGAGAAGGATATGCATCTGTTTTTAATTCACCTCTCTTATCCATTAATAGTTCTATATACTTTTTGATACTCTTCCCACCAATCAATATTACTAAACCTTTCTGTAACAGTTCACAGATTTTGTATTTGCACTGTTAACAAGTTAACTACTTTACCACATGTTCTTGGGATCCTTAATGAGTTAAACAACAGTGCATGCAGGGGATGTCTGTTGTTTGATCCATCCCTGTGAAATACACACACACACACACACGGTATATTGCTTTTTAAAAAACTGGTTCCTGGTCTCTGTGAGGAATAAAAAAAATACTAGTGAATTACATACATAGTCAAATAATGGTGTAGTTTCATACCACTGTATGATGGTTACAACTGTGCATATGAACTTTTTGGAAAGTGATCTTAATAAAAACTGTCTCAAACCTCCATGTACAGTAAATCATGTGGCTCATAGCACATGCTTATTGATGCCTTACAGTTAGTTTATACGATATTTCTTGCGAATGATTTTTCTTTTAGAAATAGATTTTTTTTGTGGCTAATCTTAAGATTCTGTTCTAGTTACAGGTAGGTAGCCGTGTTGGTCTGAGTCGAAGCAAAATAAAAAAATTCCTTCAGTAGCACCTTAAAGACCAACTAAGTTTATATTTTGGTATGAGCTTTCGTGTGCATGCACACTTCTTCAGATACACTAGATCTGAAGAAGTGTGCATGCACACGAAAGCTCATACCAAAATATAAACTTAGTTGGTCTTTAAGGTGCTACTGAAGGATTTTTTTTATTTTGTTAAGATTCTGTTGTTTGTACTATGTTGCTGAAAAGCCAGGCTTTCTCTGCTGTAGGTTTTGGGATTGTTTGTATAGTGCCATCAATATATCTGAAACAGGTCCTGTTGTGAGGAGCTTGCAATCCAGATTTTAACAGTGGGGAATAGAACAAGGTGTGTGTTGGGAGAGGGGGATGACTTCAAGGAAGTTGTAAGGTATGTGCTTGCATGTGCCTAGATTTTGTTTCAGCTTGGAATGATGATTAAAGAGTTAAGTTAATGGACTGAATGTAGTTGGTTGACATATTCCTAGTTCTCTAGTTCACAGCAAGTTCTTACCAAATTTATCTTAGGTCTGCTTATCTTCACCTCTTGCAAGTCTCAGGTTTCTGTTGAATGAATTGCCACTCATGACGAAATAAGACACTTCTCCTTGTCTTAGATAATCTTAATGGGGAGTTCCTTATTGTACTCCCTTCTGCCTCTTCCGCCCCCCCTTCTTGTCCCCAAATCCCATGTGACTCCTTTGTTGTTTGCTAAAATTCACAGAAAGTTCTCCAGATTGGCACCCCTGGCCAACCCTATCTCAGCATACCTATTGAAATCTGCTTAGTGGGAGGCCAAAGACATGCAAATAGAGAGATTCCCCATGGGGCTAGATGTCAGAGGATAAATTGGATTGCTTCTAAGGACAAAAGGTTCCTCCAGGAAAAGCTAGCCTGCCCTAGTTGTGAGCACAGAACAATGTGAGGAATGATTTACTATGTACCCACAGATGTTTTTGGTGTGTGAGGATTCTTTTTATCAGCAAGTAGTATCATAAGCATCACTGTAAAGTTGTGTCTTGCGTAGGGATGATGAAACTCTGCATTCTGTCCATATTGTTAATAGGAACACTTTTGCTGCATTTAGACAAGTTAGTTTTCCCTTGTAAATTGCCCTCCTTAAACTCAATATTTGTTCCTCTTGTTAACTAGGTTTTTTGTCTGTGTTGGAGTGGGGGGAAGCACGTAATCCGTATTATATTTGCATTGTATATGCACAGATACCGGTAGATATGTTCTAAAATCCTGTGTGAATCAAAGTTGAATGGATGGTAGAATTTCCCTACAAAAAGCTGATTTCTCTGCCATCCAAATCAAAGTGATCCAATATGTGCGTATTTTTAGCTGGCCTTTCCTTTTTTAGATTTTGCTTTGCAAATATGTAGGTACCGTAGTTGATTAGCAGTAATTGACTGAATCAACTGTATATGAGTAGCAGACCTCTATAAAGCTAAAGCTCTGAAACAAAGGAAATCCAGAGTGCCTTTTTCCTTTTGACATTTCTTCATCAATGGCTGTGCTACAATTGTGCTGTCTAGTTACAGTAGTTAGTTTTTGTACATCATTAAAAATATATTCTCTGCAGTAGTTCTTCCATTAGAGCAATGATTCATGTTCTAAAGCTGCACAGCCTATTTCTTGTTTTTATATGTTTCACAGGAATACTTTCTCTTTAGGGCTACAACACTGCATTGCCTGTTTCTGATGAAGATCTAAGTTATAATTAAATTCCTGAAGAACAGTTGAAGTTCCTATTGACTGCAATGGGGATGTTCCAGCCTCTGATCGTTGAGTTACGGGAATATTTAAATATGAATCGGTGAGTATTGTATTCTGTTTTAAACTTGTTTTTATGTCTGGCCTGTATTTTTTCTCTTTCGCATGCATGCACACATGCTGTAATTCAGCAAATTGAGCAAACAAGAGTGCTTGTTATATCAGCACCTGCAGAGGAAAGAAGCCCATATGCTCCTGACCTGGAGCTAATATACCCTCTGTGTATACGGGGCTCCTTTTATTGTGGCCATTTTCTTGTATTCCTGCTATTACTGAAGAGTATTAAAGGAATAATTATGTCCTGCTGATAATGTATCCCATGGTTTTAGACAAGTCTGCAAAGTGAATTGCATAAGGTACCACTTCCTATTGGGGGCACACACACTGAACCACTCTTTTCCTTGGCCTTCACCCCACCCCCAGCCGGCCGTCCATTGTCCTCCCAGACCGGGGGCGGGACGATAGCCATCCTGACCCAGGTGGGAGGCACCAGATCAGGTAAGCCCGCTCGGTGTTGCAAACCCTGCCCACCTGTTGGGAAGGGAGGACGGAAACTGTTTTGTAGGATTTTGCTTAACACCCTCAATAGGATAAAAAAATTAAAATCTGCCAGCAAGTATCTAAGTAAACTTGTTGCTATTATCAGCACTTTTCCATTAATGCTGCAGGTACAAGCATAGCTTAATGACAGTATAACTTTGTTTTATGTAAGAACTCAGTAGCTTCCATTTATATTGAAAGTTAAAACACCAACTTTCTGTTTACAAATAGCCCTGACCAAGTTGCTAGACTTTTAAAAGAAATGTTACAAATTAATGCAATTTATACATTCTGCCATAAGTGTACATTGTACATTTATTCTGTGTGTCCTAAAAATGTTGACAAGCCCGTTTTTTTCATTTATTTTATTTATTAGTGCCATGTTTGTCGATGTGAATAGGTACCGTATACCAACATTTCCCCATGAAAGTGTGTATTTTCCAGTATGTTTATTTTGAAATTTTCTGTCGCCAAGTATTCTTGGAGCAATTTACAGAACAGAAATAAAATGGATGCAATGGAAACATTAACAAACTGAAGTAGAAGTCAGCAACTAAAAACTGGCAGCAATAAAGTCATCACTGTTTCACAGTTAGAAACTTGGGGCAACTAAAAGATCTCTGCCTGAGGGGGGGCTCTGGGGGGAGAGGGGGAGAAGTTTAATTATAAAATGGACCACCTTCGACTGTCTGTTCACTCTGGGACCTTCTCGTGGCAGGAGGAGGCCTGGGGAGGGAGGGATAGGAGAAGGTAGACAATAAGGTAAAAAGAAAAAAAAGAGAGAAGAATGTTTTAGAAATATGAATATGAGCTTAAAATAAGAATTGATGTAGATGATAATGGATGAAATTTGGAAATATGAAACAGCTAAGGATAAAAACAATTTTAAATGAAAATCAGAAGGGTGGGATCTGAGGAAGTCCTCAAGACAATGTTAAGTAAAATATGAAGTTAATGAAATATTGATATGTTTGTTTGTATTTTGCTTAATTTTTTTATGTACTTGTTCTGTATTGTTTTTGTTTTTCTTGTATGTTTTATTATAAAATGAATTTGAAAAATTTGAAAAAAAGATCTCTGCCTGGTGCTGAAAAGATAACAAAGTAGGCACACAAGGTGAGAGTTTCATTAATTGGGCAGCAGAATGAGAAAACCCGCAGCTACGGCTGCCTCACTTGTGATGGTTTCATGTAGATCCGCAGTGGGGAACCTCTGCTAATTTAGTCACGGGGGCCATATTCCTCAAATCACACCCACCTGTGACATCAGGTGTCGGAAAGGAGAAAACATGGCTGTAAAGGAATAATTGAGAGCTTTCACATTTGCTTTCAGTTTTTCCTTGGCCAGCAGAGCCCACCCCGTCCCGCATCAGCTGCTTCCTGCAGTTCACAATCAGAGCTCCCAAGCATAGTTGATCTCTGCCGAAATGGAGCATTGCAGGCGTGCTGACCAGCTGATTGGCACTGACTGCAACACCCACGGGGACCTGCTGCAGGGATCTTGCTTTGCAATCTGCTCGAGTTCAAGTAAGTCTGCAAAGGAACTTTTTTTCTGCAAAGGGAAGCAATGTACTTGACATCATGGATCCCGGCATAGCTGCCAAGTTATCCCTTTTTTTAAGGGAAATTCCATTATGCTGAATAGGCTTCCTCGCGAGAAAAGGGAAAACTTGGCAGCTATGGATCCCGCCCACCTATCAAACTGGTCTGCAAGGGTGAGAGATTTCAGGATCCAGTCCACTGGGTCATATCTGTTTCTCCACTCCCAATGAGGAAGTTAAGAAGCATGGAGTATAGGACGGAACCTTGCGGGTTTGTTTGTTTGTTTATTGCATTTATATCCCGCCTTTTTCTCCGAGGAGCTCAAGGTTCTCCCCCTCATTTAATTCCCATTGAAGTAAGTTAGACTGAGAGGCAGGGACTGGCCCAATGTCACCCAGTGAGCTTCATGGCCAAGTGGGGATTTGAGGCCTGGTCATAATCCGACACCACAGTGTCATTGGACTGAGCAGAAACCTCTCAGCACCACATTCTTGAATCAGCTAACCAGCTTGCAGCACAACCACTGCAACATGGTACCTGCAAACACTAATCTAGAGAGTCCATCCAAGGTCGTATTTGGGTTTGGAAGCATGCTTTAAACTTCATTTCCCTGGTTCAGACATCACAGGAAACTGGCTTCTGAAGAGAGGGAAGGGGAGAAGTGTACATGTACAAGGCTCATTCCCAGTCTGATATAACGGGGGCATATTGGACTGGAACCATGATGTGTGAATCTGGCTTTGGTGTTATTTATAATACTTAGCCCCAAGTCAGATATGTTTCCCCTAGTTTTTTGTTTTTTTTAATATAAAGGTTGCATTTAATTCGGCAATAGATAGAATGCCATGTTTTGGGTTTAAAGTGCAGGTTTAAATATATTTGTTGGTATTAAATTCAGTTTTTAAAATGTTTTTTTTATTTTTAAAAAGAAAAAATCCTATATATGAAACATTTGGAAAATCAGATTTAAAATTCTATTTTTAATTAACTCTTGATTTTTATTGACTGCCTCAGAGAGAATTCCTGGGCCAGTGTTGTTGTTTAAGGATGGGCAGGATGCCTCTGCAAATTGTCTGTGGCTCACAAGAGGTCTGGTTATACTTGTAAGCCTGTTCATTCTGGAGAATTTCAAGGCTAAGTGAGCTTACTGTGTGATGTTAATTACAGCTTCTGGAAGAAGTGTTCCATTTTGTTTTTCACCTATCACAAATTATAGCGGTTCTCTACCAATTGATGTAGATTCCTGAGAAAGTTCAAAACAATGGGAAACAAAAATAATCCTTAAATATTAGTTCAGAATTAAATTGAAACAAATATGTAGATGTGGACATACTGGCCATGTTTGCGTGTAACACTAAGCCAGACCACGGTACAGCACGAACGTGCTGCCTCCCAGGGAGATGACAGCTGCTTTGTTGCTCCGCTAGGCCAAGGTATTTCTTACCTGGTATCATGGTTAAACACTGCTTTTTTACTCACAATCTTTAGCAAATGTCTGGTCTTTGCTACAGCTCAGGATTGCTGAAGCTCCATATACCGGTAATTCATAACTTTTTTTCTTGAAGAGCTAAGCCTTGAAAAATAACATGATAAAACATCTATTAAAACATCATGATTTAGTAATATTATTTCTGGTGAATAAATGTTTTCTGTGCAGTAATGTGCCTTTCCTGGCATGGAATTTAGGTTGCGTACAAATGAGACATTGACCTTATTTGTATGTAGTGCTAAACTATGGCTTAGCATTATGTGAACAAGTCTTGGGCCTGTGAGCTGCCCTATACATGACTGCTGCCAGGAAGAAATGTGGAAATGCAGCCACACTGGATGAAGACAGGGGAAAAGGGAGAAGAACAGAAGCCCAAGACTTTACTGTGCCAACCCTTGTAATGCTAAACCATGCTTAAGCTTTATGTGTGAGTCATGCCATTGTGTGTGTAGAGATTGTACAGTCCAATTTTAATTTTGTTTATATAACATATGGCCAAGGAGTAAACCCTAGTGGAGTCCCTAAGACAGTAGGATGGCGCCTTGTACGTCTCCTTTCAGCAGCTCCTGCAGCCAAGCTGGTGCCAAATGTATGGCTCTGCTTTCCTTTGGACCACATCAGCAAGGCCAAGGGGTGGTAGTCTTGTTGTCTGGGCAGCCCAGGACCTCCATACACACTGCCCAGGCTTTTTGGGTGGTTTTAAAAAATAATATATGACTGTATTTTTTAATGTGTGCAGTTACTTAAGTTCTTTTCTGTCTCCTTTGCAAGGTTAAAGCAGTGGAGCTTTATGTGAGACATGGATAGATGCAAACATGTTGGGCGGCTACGACTTGCCCAGGACCATTCTATTCTGAACCCCCAGAAGTGGCACTGCATGGACTGCAACACCACGGAATCTGTCTGGGCCTGCCTGAAATGCTCCCATGTGGCTTGTGGAAGATATATTGAGGATCATGCACTTAAACATTTCGAAGAGACCAGGCATCCTTTGGCTATGGAAGTTAACGACCTGTATGTGTTTTGTTACCTTTGCGAAGACTATGTGTTGAATGATAATCCCGAGGGTGACCTGAAATTGCTTAGAAGTTCTCTATCTGCAATTAAAAGCCAGAAGCATGATCCGTCTGCTAAAAGTGGTAGGACGCTACGGTCAATGGCTTTGGGGGAGGATGTTTGCAGTCATCAGAGGGCCCCTCAGGGAAAGCCTCAGATGCTTACAGCTCTCTGGTACAGACGGCAGTCATTGCTAGCAAAAGCTCTACGGACCTGGTTTGATAAGAGTTCTAGAGGCCAGCGAAAGCTAGAACAAAAGAAACAATTGGAAGAACTGGAGAGGAAGAAGGAAGTGGCCAGGCAGAGGCGTCAAGAAATGAAGCGGAGATTGCTGGAGGAATTGGCAAACACGCCTCCAAGAAAAAGTGCCAGGCTTTTGTCGCACATCCGCAGAGAGAATCTCATTCCTCGGAAATTCAGAGATATGGAAGCAGGTTCCCCTACCTCAAGACGAGTGCAGAATAGCAAATTCAAACAATTCTATTCCTACCGGCGTAAGCCTCAAATGACTCCTGGTGTGACTGGACTAAAGAATCTAGGAAACACATGCTATATGAACTCAATCCTTCAAGTTTTAAGTCACCTCCAAAAGTTTAGAGAATGTTTCTTGACGCTGGAACTTTGTGAAACAGAAGAACTCTTAGCTAAGACCGTGAATGGAAAGTCTAGAATGTCTGGAAAGCAGCTCAATGGGCCTGCTCCAACCGAGTCAGGGAGGAATGATCAACTGGGTTCATATGGCAGGCAGAGCCTGCCAGCTGGCTTAAATGGTGGGTCCTCAATAAGCAAAAGTTTAGAACTTACACAGCCCAAGGAGCCAAGTTCAAAGCACATCTCTCTCTGTCACGAACTGCACACGCTCTTCAGAGTCATGTGGTCTGGGAAGTGGGCCTCGGTCTCTCCTTTTGCCATGTTGCACTCTGTGTGGAGTTTGATTCCAGCGTTTCGAGGTTATGATCAGCAAGATGCTCAGGAATTTCTTTGTGAATTGTTGGACAAAGTGCAGCAGGAGTTGGAATCTGAAGGAACAAAACGCAGGATCCTCATCCCTCTTTCACAGAGGAAGCTCACCAAGCAGGTCCTGAAGGTGGTGAACACCATCTTTCATGGGCAGCTGCTCAGTCAGGTATGCATGTTAGCCAAATTTATATTTATCAAAGCTAGAGACACTTTTTGGTGACGGTATTTATGAATAACCAAATATTAATGCATGTATCCGGCAAAAGGAGAATTTTTAGTATACCTTAAGTGAAATTTGTCATTTTCAGCATATTTTTCTAATGGAACAAAATTATAGTAGTAGTAGTAGTAGTAGTAGTATTTTATTGCAATTGTGGGGGACTTTGAGGTTTAGCAGAAGACTCAGGTGGGGGGGATTAATTTCCCTTTTCAGCAACTCATGCTGCTAGCAGAACAATGTTAGAGTCTTTGCTATAGTTTATACTTACCGTACTATTCCAAATATGGCTGGGGATAGATAGACTTTGTTTATATAATGGGTGTGGGTTTTTTGTGTTTTTTTTGCAAAGCATGATTGCAGCACTATTTTTTTTCCTCCTCCTAGTTTGGTGCTCGTGGCTGCTTCCACTTGGCTTTTGCAAACTACATTGTTAACCCATCAGAATCTTCTGGGAGAATGAGGCAGAGTTTTCTCCCCCACTCCTGTTTTTGTTTTCATTTTTGCAAAATAACATAATATTATGTTCCTCATTCAGAAGCTCCTAGCCAAATAATACTCTAAGTAGATATTATAGGTAGTTCTCATGTAACACCATGCTGTGGTGGCTTGGCATTACATGAGTGAATCTTGGACATTCAAGATTCCTTTCCTCACAAGCTCTGACCCCACCCCACTTTCTGGTTCATGTCATTACATCCAGATCAACATACCTTACTTTGCTTTCCTTATACGGTAACTGGAAGTCAGGGAGGAAATCAGTGCATATAATGCCATTGGCTTTAGTTATAAATTGGAGCTGTATGTTGCAGTATGCGTCTTTTCACAGGTTTGGTCTAGCAAACTGGGTAAAATACATCAGTTCTTCTTGGTGAAGCAATTAACGAAAACAAACCTATTACCCACTAAACAGCAATATAGGTATCATATAACATAAAATCCTCTTGAACATACCAATAAACTGAAGAACTATATTCTGCAACGCATTATAGCGATGAAGAAAATTAAATAGATAATGGGCATTTATCAATAAATCAAGTTAGAAGAATTACTTAATGGAGTTGAATTTTTAAATATATATATTTTGAATGAAAAGTTTTAATTTGAGCAAATAATTCAGGCCTATTAAGAACTTCATTTTAACAGAATTGAAGTTATAGTAGCCATAGATTACAGTAGGACTAAATTCATTCTTAGGCTAGAGAGTTGTACAAAGGCAGTATGATCAAACGATAGAAATTATTCTGAAGATGCCTCTCTGTCCATATCTGGGAATTTCCAAGCACAACCTCTCTCTTACAGATTGTTACAGACTTAGAGCACAGAATAAGCCATATTTTCTTGGCTGCTAAACCTCACTCACTGGCCTCACAGTGTCTTATGAGAAGGTATCTGTATAAATGTATGTTTTAATAAATAAATCTTTTCTTGCTAGGTCACCTGTATAACATGTAACTATAAATCTAATACTGTGGAACCTTTCTGGGATCTTTCCCTGGAATTTCCTGAACGGTATCACTCCATCAACAAAGGGATTGTGCCTGTTAATCAGACGGAGTGCATGCTGACTGAAATGTTGGCCAAATTCACAGAAACAGAAGCTTTGGAAGGAAGGATTTATGCATGTGACCAGTGCAACAGTAAGTGAAAGACTGTTGTGTTACTTACAGATTTAATTTTCCATTGTGCCTGGTGGCACCATAACAGGTGCTCCTTCCACAGTTCTTAACCTTCCATTCAACAACTCCGAATAAAAAAATTGTTAATAATAAATAATGCTTTATAGTTCCATCAGCGATATTGATGCTGAACATCACTGAATGTAAATGGGTTTTACTCCACTTAGAACTATACTGAAATGTTACTGAAAGTAATGGGAAGAAGTCCTATATTATTATTATTATTATTATTATTATTATTATTATTATTATTAGCCAGATTGTTAAAACGGAGTTCTCTTAGCCGAATAGGGTAGAGGCACAGGAGTAGGAAGAACCTGCTCTTTTTAGGGTCTTTTATGTTCTGAAAAACAGAAAGGAAAGCTCATTGAGGAAAAGCAGTAATGTCTCCAGAAGAATAACAACTACAGTGATTCCATCATCCAATGCTAAGGTTATGCATGTTTATGGTGAAAATGCAGGAAGGCTGGAACTGTGTTGTTTGCTTTTCAAAAGAAACTGATAACAATAAAATTATGTAATTATAGAAATTGGGAAGTTAGCATACCCAATTGATCTGCTGAACTTACAGAGCCATTCCATTCTTTCTGTATTGGAGAGAACTGTTCCCTCCCACCCTTCTTGGTGACAGCTTCTGCACAGGTGACAGGCTTCTGTCTGGTTTAAGGAAGTTTCAATTGCAGATTAAAAGTTGCTTGGGTTGGTTTTGGCCGAATTTGGGTTGGTTCTTTGTTTTGTTTCAGGGTGCTATTAAAAACTGGAAAGGAATTTGAGAGACTTAGGTAAGGGGTTCTTCACTATAGGAAACGCCATACTTCACTGTTGTAGCCTTCCTCAAGCATTTAGCCACACACATTTTCATGTGTTCTTTTTTGTATAATCATGAAGACAAAGAGTGGCCTGTTTTTAAACATTGACATTGAGGATTTTTTGCATTTGAAGCTTTGCTTTGTATTTGTCAGTACGATAGTACCTTGGAAACACGTTAATACACCCGTGCTTGCATATTATCTCCAATTTTATTTGTGGATTGCTGTCCTAGGATTGGGGTACATAACTATAATTTTTTGCCAAGCACACTTTGCCAAATTCAAGATACCGTATGTTTCCTTTTTGATAATTATTCAAAGTTGCTATGTACAGTAGTCTCAAAAATAGTGTGTATTGAGGTTGCAGAGATAAAAACCTTGGGATACTTTTTGAGATAATTAATATAGGGAACTATTACTTTTAGAATAGGATATAAATCATAAATGATCAAGGAGAAACTATAGATGTCAACCATAATGTATGGCTGGAAATGGTTTTTATTCAGACTTCCTATATCGAAATACAGTTATACCTCGGTTTGCGACCGCTTCGGTTTCTGACCACCGCGGACCCAGAAGTGTTTACATCCAGGTTCTGCGGTGCTCGGATGCGCAGAAGTGATCTGCGCAGCACGCACGTGCGCAGAAGTGCTCTATCGCCGCTTCGCGCATGCGCAGAAGCGTGCATCGGGGAGCGACTGCGGTTGCAAACCGAGGTATGACGGTAGGTTCAGGTGGGTATTTGTCATTTATTTTTAAATAGGTTTTCTAGGGATTGGTATCACAGTAGAATGGGCAGCTGTGGAAAAGACTTCGATGACATATGGTTTTTTTTTTAGATATAAACAAAGAGTCTTCTGGCATCTTAAAAGATTTAAGAGTAGGTTTAGAAGTAATGCTTCCAGTCCTCCTCCAAACCATAGTTTGTATGATTAGCCCTACGTTTGCACATACTCTCCTCCTCTTACACACTCATCTGAATGAGTAATTTCCTGGTTTAATCAAACCATGGTTTGCTGTTTGCATCTGAATTGACAATGTGCAAAGTGTATTTACATAGTTGTGTTTTTAGAAGCTTTGAATTACTCTGAAATGTTAAAGCGTAGAAATTACTAACCGTGGTGCTATGTGATGTGTGTATGTTTTAGTAGAGTTTACTTTAAAATACTAGTTGGAGAAAATGTCTTCATCATTCCTAACCTGGTGGCTCCATCAGTCTCTCTCCTCTGCAGGCGTCGTCATTAAGCAAGGGAGTTTATCCTATAGAACTTCATGGGACTTGGATCTAAGTAAAAGTGCTTACCATTGGGCTGAAAATAATTTTCAAATAAGCAGCATGAAACTGTAAACAGATTATTGAAAAATGACTTGCAAGAGGAAATAACGCATGTTTCAAATTTCCAGCAAACTCATGTGGTTCAAACTTCATGTACTGATAGAGTTGCTGAGAGAGACCTGAGCAGATGTTCCCATAGCATTCACACTTTGCAGCTTTATCGTTAGTTTCCGGCTGCTGAAAGTGGAAAGATAGAAGACTTGCTGTTGGTAATTTTCTCTTTCAAAGACAGAAAGCTGTAACTTGACCTTTGCTTTGTCCTTTTTTAATTGTTACATAGGCAAACGGCGGAAATCTTCTCCCAAACCTCTTATTCTAAGTGAAGCTAAAAAGCAGTTAATGATCTACAGGCTACCTCAGGTCCTCCGGCTGCACCTTAAACGATTCAGGTGAATTGGAGGTGGACGGGAAAATAAAGGATCACCTTTGTATCTGAAACCATGCTATGGATATAATTTTTATATTATTACAGTAGTACCTCGGTTTATGAACACAATTGGTTTATGAAGTCTGTTCATAAACTGAAGCGTTCATAAACTGAAGCGAATTTTCCCATTGAAAGTAATGGAAAGTGAATTAATCCTTTCCAGACGGGTCCGCGGAGTACTCAACCTGAAGCGTACTTAACCCAAAGCATGGGTGTAATTGGTTCCGGAAGTCTGTTCATAAACTGAAGCGTTCATAAACTGAAGCGAACTTTCCCATTGAAAGTAATGGAAAGTGAATTAATCCGTTCCAGATGGGTCCGCGGCGTTCGTAAACCGAAAATTCGTAAACCGAGGTGTTCATAAACCGAGGTTCCACTGTACTGGAAGTTTTATTAAATGGCACTCTTACATACCTTTTACTTTTGAAGAGAAATGCAAGAATGTTTCATGTCCCTTTTTGATTCTCTGTCAGAACAGAGCACAGATGAAGCACCCATTTGTTAAAGAAAGATCTGATGCACACAGTAAGAGGCTCCTTGTTTGTTTTAGAACCGTTCTAGCACAATATTATCCACTGTATTGCAATGTGCATTTGTGCCTCTGAATTCACATCCCTACTTCTTTCCAAGCGCTATGCTTGAACTCCTGTTGATTGTTCTTCCGATACTGTAAATGGATTCAAGTTATTGCAAGCTGGAATTCTTCCAAGTACTGTAGTCATGAATCTGCAGGGCAGTGAAGAGATTTGTCTTTCAGACTGGCATTAAAGGCTGCTGATGTCCTCCTGGGGGGTGGATGTGGGAGGAATTGACTCAGCCTTTTGACTACCATAGGAGCACCAGTGGAGTAAGTTTGAATAGACACATTTGTGGAAAGAAGTGACAGCACAACTGCAGCAGTTCGTGGGTTTGCAGCCGCAATATGTTATTATGAAAGCATAATGGAAAGCTGACATCTGTTAAACAGGTGAAATTGTAACCAAATGAACAAGCTTATCCTTTCCACCTAAAAATGAGAATTCTGAATCCAGTATTAGCTTGTTTTAAATGTCATCACTATTCACTGTTAGTGGATATTCCATAGCAGGTTGTGATTGTAGATAATTGTGCAATTCTGCTGAATTTTATGTCAAAGAGGATCTCTATTTTGGCCACCTCCAGGGTTGAGATTTTACACAAAGTGTGTTTTGTTTATTGTATCCATTTTTTTCAGATATTTAAAACCTCAGAACAAGATTCTTTAATTAGACTGAGCTGTGTAGCATGCCTGTCTTTTAGCAGGAAATACCCTTTTGTAATATTTATGCCTAAGAATGGGAGTTCTTTTATTGGGCCAACTTACATCCACTAAATAGTATTGACTTGCCCATCTTACATTTCTAAGAAAGCAAGAAGGCAGAAAATAATTCTTCCCAACTTGGAGATGTATTTTTATTTCTAGTTGGTAATATAATTATTTTTGAGTTTACTAAAATGCAATTGCTAATGACCTAGGAAGCTACTTTGAATCACTACTACGGTAAGCCTAATGATTATAGTCCTTTACTAAATAATAGTTTATTGATAATCAGTTTCAGAAAATAATTAAAGTACTTTGAAAATAAAAGCAGAACAGTTTTCAAAATGTATTGCATGGAATAATATTGTTGAAGAAATATGTTTTACAAAAGCATGTAAAAAGCCCTGTACCTCATATTGTAAGACCGACTATATTAAGTGCAGTAAATTAGGACCATTTTTCATCAAGTACACTATCCAGAATATCATAATTCTTTGAAATCTTGTTATAGCTTTGCTACAGCTGTCAACGCCTCTGCCATTTTTAAAAGAAGCCCTTTTGATTGCATGCCTTTGTATTGCAGGTGGTCTGGGCGTAATCACCGTGAGAAGATTGGGGTCCATGTCCTCTTTGACCAGGTATTAAACATGGAACCTTACTGCTGCAGGGACACACTCTCTTCTCTTGACAAAGAGACCTTTGTCTATGACCTCTCGGCTGTGGTGATGCATCACGGGAAAGGGTTTGGCTCAGGACATTACACGGCATATTGCTACAACACAGAGGGAGGTGCGTGTGCCTTGTTATAGGGAGAAATTTTTAACTGATTGCATCTTGTAGAATTACCGCTTCTTAAAAATGTATTTGTTTTCTGCAATATTATAGCTGTTTCCACAGTACATCGCTAGTAGTATATCTGCTGGTAGCACTAGGAATTAAACTGCTTTTCTTCTTGCTTGTAGTCATTCAGAATAGATTATATTGCTTGCTCTAAAAAAGAAAAGTCATATTCTGTTTTTCTTTTACTTAATATCCACATTGAATTAAACTATTTTGCTTGCTCAGTGAATTGCTATTTCTCTTTCTCCAAACTATAAGCAGACTTGTTCAGATGATAAATTCACACTGAATGGAGAACATCCACACTTCCTTATTGTCTTGCATCTCCCTTCATAATGTTAATACAGCATATTTCCCCAGCCATCTGGAGAAAAGCAGAATTACAATTATCTTTTCTTGAATTTTATCCAGGATAACACTATAAAATGGGGAAGCTTAGATAACATAGCAGTATATTTGGCTGAGACCCAGAAAGCCCCTTTTAGGAGCAGCCATATGTTTGGGATTGCTTATTGGAATTCTTTACTTATATTCCTTGAAGAGCAGCAGAACCATGGTATGTCAAAAACTGCTTTTGAAAGTCCCATTGAGTTTCAAAAATGGCTTGCTTTTGAGCACATGGAGCTGCTGTTTAATACAAATGGGCACATTATATTGTGGTTCTCTCTGTAGCTTCTGTCGAAGTGCTACAGAAGTTCAAGGGTTCATTTGTCTATGGACCAGTTCAAAAAAATTATTTGCCATTAATAAATTGTGTTTCTCTCCTTTTTAGGGTTTTGGATCCACTGCAATGACTCCAAACTGAATGTATGTAGTGTGGAGGAGGTATGCAAAACCCAGGCCTACATTCTTTTTTATACTCAAAGAACCGTGCAGGGCAAAGCAAGTATCTCAGAAACACAACTTCAAGCTCAGGTGCCGTCCAAACACAATGATAAAGATAGAAGACTGACACTCCCCTGAAAGGAAGCATCAACTGGCTTATTTTTATTTTATTTTTTTAAAAGCCTTTTGGAGTTCACTCATCTTGGCGGGAACAAATACTGCTGCAGGAATTATTTGGATCCACAGTCTGGAGAAGTGGGCCTCCTATGTGCAACTGTTCTATGAGATTGTAGCAGAACATCTATTTTTTTTAAGGACAGATGTATTTGTAAAACCCTTCCTCCTCTAAACAAAACAAAGAGTAACAGCCTCCAATGTCTAGGACTATTTATCTTCTTTCAAAGAGAAATCATTATGGCATGGAAAAGTAGGTGCATTCAAATTTCTGTGTACAACCAGGATATAAAGCCATCAAACTGACCATAAATATAACAATTCCTCCAGAAAAAGAATGAATCGGCACAGCTGACCTAATCCTTGATCTCTTGATGTGGTGAACTGTTGTTACACCTCTTGGTGTAAATAACGTAGCCAGTGTATAATATAGTCACCATCCATCTTTCTAACCCAGCGTAATTTGGGTAGATGGTGTTGTACTGTACTAAAACACATGCTAAGATTTTTTACACTAGGGAAATGTGTTCATCAACCCTTGTTAATTATTTTTGTAATGGGCATTTCATCTTTTGTCCCCTGTAGTCATTCCAGTTTCTTGGAATGAACAAAAGCTGAAATTATACAGAACTCTCAATATGTCACATATTTTGAGTATGTACTAAAAATTAGAGAAACTATTTTTCTTCCCTTCTATTTTCAGCATCTTCTAATAGGACAAAAACTTAGACTGAACTTACAGTCTACATTTTCCTCTGTAATGATTGCAGATGTTCTGGGTTAGCCTTGGCTTTTGGGGCTTTCCTTATGTATTGGCTGTAACATGATGATCACCATATGAATTGGTCACGTGACTCCACCCAGTTTCACAGTTGAGGATTAGATTTCCTGTACTAATTACTCGTTTTCTTTTTCTTCTGCTGCTATTGGAACATATCAACTCTTGCCCTAAGTGCATAGCAACTTTTCAGATGCAAAGAACAGGGACAAAGGACAGGGAAGTAGCAGCCCTCACACAGATAAAGCAAGAAGAGGCCCTAATAGTGTCCTGAATTTTGTCAACTTCCTCCCAGTCAGCAGTTTCCCTTGCGTAGTGTTTTTGGGGGCAATGGGAAGGGTATCCATCCTCATTCTCTTCTCTAACCCCCAGAAAACTAGCTCCAAACTGTGAGTGTTTGTCATCACAGTATGCTTAGTCACATGCACATGACCAACAAGATATGACAATTCATTAGTATGCTATCCTATGTTGAGTTACCATTAAGAGCTCTTGGTGACCTTAACTATTACCACTGTTGCATCTCTGTAGAAAGGACATACTTAGAAAGCACAGGACTCTGTGTGGCTAAATGAACAACTTGTTGCTTTGGAACTTGGAAATAATGATACGATAGCATAAAAATCCCACAATTGTGTATTAACTTAACAAAGATAAAGGTAACTTTTCTTGGGTTTGTAACTAGGCTTTCGGGGCTCTTTTTTGCCACCAGTTGTATCAAGAAATCATACCCCTAACTGCTCATAAGAAACAGGCCAGTTAAATTGTGGCAGAAATCCATATGCTGTAGCATCATTGTAAATCCGGTGAAGTTTGACTCTGACATGGATGCTGAGCTTCCTCTAATCCTGCAATTGTAATGATCAAATATCAGTGTTTATCTGCGAAAAGGTTCCTCTGTTAGAGTAGAACACATGCATTTCAGTAAACAATTCTGGAGAAGAGCACAGGCCTTTTCAAAATTCCTGAAGATAGTCTCTTGCCACAAGAGCTTCTGCTCAGTATAGGATTCAGCTTTCAATGTAAATTAGAAATTTCTGGGGGAAATGGATTTCAAAAAGATTGGCATGTGTCTGGTGTGCACAGGTTTTTCTCAAGTGCTTTCTTGCTTTCTGTGGCTACTGTGAACCCATCTTTCCAAGTCCATTGATAGCTTCCTGATACGAGTAAATGGCAAATTTACAAAAATGACAAAAATCTAAGGGTTTGCCCCTTCTTGCATTGGAAATAGGGAGAAAGTAGCAGGGGTTTGTTACACACAGCCGTGATTTGGGACTGTGCAGCACACACTGATTCCAGTAGACATTGGTCTGCAATTTGGACTGGTAGTAAAAAGTTCAGGTGTACTGGATCAGGCATGTCTGATACTCCAGAAAGCTCTATCGGCAAGCATCCCTTGTAAGAAATTCAGTTAATGAAGCTCAGCTCGTACTCATTGTCTGAGAGCAGACACAACAGTGTTTTTTTAAATATAGATAGCTGAATCCCTACAAATCATGATGCAGCATTGCAGTAGATACAGCCAGTAGCAGATGGGGCTGCATTGCTGTTCTGGCTTCCAAAGACTGCATTGCTGCCATTTACCACGAGGAGGTGGCAAAACAACAGGGCTCCTGTGCAGAGTGCTGAGCTCCCCACTGCCTTGCCCCTTCCCCTTCCAGCAAGTGGCAGCACTGCAGTATTTGGGAGCCAGGAGAGCAATGCAGCCCCACCTGCACCACCCACTACTGAATGTAGCTATGAAACCAGATTTCTCAGTAGTATGGCTGCCAACTGACCACAAACTAAACTGATCATTAGTAGCAACTTGATGTGCAGACAACAGCATGTGAAGCTTTTCACAGCATGAAGATAAACTCTTATCACCTACTGTTGCCTCCACATCAAGCTGCTGTTAAAGGTGTAGCTAGAGATTGGTGGAGGAGCTGGCAAGCCCACTGTTAATACTCATCTTTTGACTGGGTATTTCAAACATTTTAAAGTTTTTGAGTAGGTACAGCTGACACCTAAATTAGATGCATAGGGTTGGTGGGAGGGTTGTATAGGTACCATGAATGCTTTGTTTCCTAAGCAGATTTGGACAGTAGTTGCCTCTCATGTGATTAATGGGGTGGCACGAGATGTGGAAACGAGTGCAATCGAAAATTACCTTGATAGGGAAAGAAGGAACCGTGCTTTTGAATTGTGCTTGCTGTTTCCAACACTGTGAGGTTTCTGTAATAATTAGCTTTTATTTGGAAGCGATAGCGTATAGCATTTTTTATGCTGTTTCTTTTATATCTGTCCACTGCTAGCAGTGCTCTTGCTATGCTGTACACTGTTTTAAAGTGTCCTGGTTGACAGAAAATGTGATAACAATTGGCATTCTTGATAGTTCCATATCTTACCATTACAAAGAAGCCTAACAGAATAACCAATCAGTTAACCTGTCTTCCCGTGTTAATTTTCTTAGCATTCAGCTCCTTTGTTGCATATGTGTTAACCCTGAAAAACTTTTAGCACTGAATGGTGCTTCACTTCTCCCAAGAGCCACCGTGTACCTGTAGAATATGACCAAAAGCACATCCACATTTGTTAACCCATGGAAATCATTCAGTTTACTTTAAGGTTTAGGCTCCTAAACATGCTTGCTAGGAAGCAAGCCCATTTAACTCAGTGAGAATTATTTCTGAGTAAATATGTTTAGGATCCGGCTATAAGACATATACACACAGGAATAAGTTGGGTGTAACAAGTGTTCCCGTTATCAATAGAGCAAAACTAGTTGTGTGTCTATAGCTAAAACTAGCTACAAAAAAATTAAGAATAATGGAGCAATTCAGTACATCAAGTTTTTGAAAATGAGTCTTTATTAGGATAGCTAACGGTTTTATTAGCTTGAAGAAAGATTTCTCAGTCTTAGAAGTCTGTGGAAGTGCAAGCAGGCAGTGATCAAAACTAAAAGGCTTTGAAATAGGAACTAACGGTCTTCAACAAATTTGGACCACTTGAATTACTGCCCAGATTTAGACATTGCCCTTGACAAAAATGGCATCCCCAGGTCAAATATTCCCCCTATCACTACATTTTGGCACACAACCTATGGTATGACAGCACACTGTTTCTTTGGCCCAGCAATTGGGGGGGGGGGGAGAGAGAGATATACAATGTCATGAGGATGGGTGTGCCTAAGTGTTATTGAGGGATATGGGAGAATACTCCACAAAGGATTGCTACCGTATTTTCAGGGACAGGTCCATATTAAGTATAACAATGGGTTTCCCCTTGTATCTCTGCAACCCTAGTGTTTTAAAACAGAGAACCACCTTCCGTTTTTATTAAAATAAAGGCAGAGGAGGACAGAGGCCTATTTATTCACTTGTTCTTTCATATTTTAGATATAGAATTTCAACCAACTAAGTTGTTCTTTAAATTTGGGCAGAAAAGGGGAAATATTAATGGAATCCTTTTATATCAAAAGTTTCCTACAGGCACGGGGGAAATAGTCCTAACTTTACAAAGCAAACAAGTTGATTTGAAGAGCATCCTAGCAAACAACTCACTATTATACTGCAAAGTTGAACTGTGCAGATGCTTGTTTTTATTTGCTTTTGAACTACAGTATAGAGGTGATATCCAGTGGCAAGTCATCCTTGGAGCAGTGGGTCTCCTCCAAGTATGACAAGCATTAGATATTGCCCTAGGTGTGTGCGTGCACTTCAGGGAAACTATAACATGCCTATCAGTTAAACCTTACAAATAAAATTGGTGTTAAATGTGTCCTATGGACTCACAAGGAGAACTTTAAAAACATACATGTTGTCTCTTTCTGATTGTAAAGATCCATTTTACTAATATGCTTTGTGTGCCAGGTATGTGTGATAGGAGAAAATGTTTTGAATGTCAGCAAATTATCCCCAACACAAACTGCAGCCACATTTAAACAGTATTGCTGACTGAAAATTTGTATGAATGGGGTGGAAGTTGTGGGATTTGTTTTGCCTACCGATAAAGCTTTGTGAACAATTTTTTTAAGATAAAAAAATTGGTGCCTTGTATCTAATTACATTTTGCATGGGACACAAGTTTAATTTTCTCCCCCTCCCAAATTTGTGTCTTTACAATACTTTAGTAGTATTGGCTTTTTTACATTTCATATCTGTATGTGAATGGGAAAAATGGTTCCTACCAGCAACTTGATGTATTTTACTGTATGTGTCTAAAGACTGTATTTCTAATAATGCAAATGATTTGCTCAAAGGTAGATCATAATTTTGGTTTTTGTGTTAAATCTTTGTCAGTAAAAAGTTTTTTTCAAAATAGGATTATTCCTCTTGAAGCAAGTAATTGATAATTATGGTGTGAAAGGTTAAGAACGCCTGGAGCAATCTGTTGACAAAGCAATTTGGAAAAGGCTATGAAATTGCTGATTGGTGCCTTGCAAAGACATCCGTTCTCTTCTACCATGGTACTGCTTCTTTCCATTTCCAGTTCCTGGGAGGACAAACAGTCCTCCCTTTATACAGATAGTATATCATACATATGGGTGCTTGAAGCTAAACATCTATATGTAAAGGTGCTTAATAGAATCCAACATCTAGTGAACATTGTTTCATGATATCATGTCTAGCATCTAGTTTAACTAGCAATATCCGTTATCCTTAAATACAGCACCTCAAGTAAGATAAAGGCATATGGTCACTGCTGCATTGTCAAGCACATCTTCAATCAGCCTAAATCTGACCTACTACCGTACTTACACTGCAGAATGAATGCACTGGAACTATGTAGAAGGTGCAAGCTTAACTGTGGCCTCTAAATTCAGTTCACGTCAGGTGGATGTCAGAAAAAGAGAAACGCTAAACATAGCAATGATAATACATTGGATTGCAAAAAAATTATGCTTTCTTTTCGTAGAAAATATTGGCCATATACAAGTAGTATCAACTGAATTTAAAATCAAGCTAGGGTTGCCATGTTTTAAGTGCACTGATATAGAGTGGAAGCAGCCTCACCTTCCCATTTCACACACACACACACACACAAAATTCTTGTATCCATTCTCCCACTGCCTATATAGTTAGGTGTCCTGTTTGCTACTGCGCAAAACAGGTGTGAAAGCCTCCGCTTTCAATGTACAATTCTCACCTTAAGGGTTGCAACCAAGCACCTTTGTGTGTCTTGCAGCTTCTGTTTTCTTTTGACGCCATTCAATCCAATATAACTAATACTCCAAACAGTCAATGAAACAAGACTTAGGAAAAAATTAATGCTTAGAACTAAACAGAGAGCTTGCTAGCTGTTCAATATTCAAGGAAAGCACCATTTTGTAATCAAACTTGTAAAACTTGTGTGAAAAGGCTTTTAGATCCCATTGACAGTTTCTGATAGCATAGATGTGTGATGTAATATATGGTGTATCATGTCCACTGGGGGGGAAGGGCCTTGACAACCTTAGCAGGAGAGGGCATGTGAGTTGGAGATCAGCACTGTGCAGGCACACAGCACTGAGCTAGCAGCCTCCACCACACACTGGTAAGGGCATCTGGTCCCACTCCCCATCAGTGAGTACTATCAGCCTCTTATTCAACCACCAGTGGCAGAGATGATCCTGACCAGAAGCATGTTTAGGCCTCATGGTTGACTATATGGTTGAGAGCCAGCGTGGTGTAGTGGTTAAGAGCGGTGGACTCGTCATCTGGTGAACCGGGTTCATGTCCCCGCTCCTCCACATGCAGCTGCTGGGTGACCTTGGGCTAGTCACACTTCTCTGAAGTCTCTCAGCCCCACTCACCTCACAGAGTGTTTGTTGTGGGGGAGGAAGGGAAAGGAGAATGTTAGCCGCTTTGAGACTCCTTCGGGTAGTGATAAAGCGGGATATCAAATCCAAACTCCTCCTCCTCTTCTTCTATAGCATATTTGGCAAAGAAATTTTATGTTACCAAATCGCATAATTTTAGGCGTTTTTGCTTGGTCCAGCTCTCAAAGGCAACAGTAGATTACTGTAACTAAATCTTGAATTACTTAAAAGTAACTCTGCTATGCTTAAGTTCACTTGCAACAATGGGCACTGGTTGCACCTCAAAATGTAAACCTAATCACATGTACACAGAAACAAGTTCCACTGAAGAGGAGTGTGTAAGTCTAGTTTGAAAACGAGAGCAAATTTCGGCCACTACTTTTAAAAATGATCACCACAAAATGTTTTTAAAACAAGTGTCCTGAAAATTCTTAGATGAGATTTCAGAATTTTAACATGCACAAAATCAGATCTCTGAAATAGCACCTTATAATAGTATAATCTCTACTTCACAAAGGTTTTTTACATAGGTACTTAAATTTGCCACAGCTCCCCAAAGCCATACACTTCTGATTACATTATATTAGCAGTAATTTAAGGTATAGAAAAAAGTCTATACAGTTTTGTCTTAAATGCAGATTTATGGCTACTAGTAATTTGCAGGGGAGCTTTAAGGCAATACTGACTGCAGTTATACTTGTAGCTACTGCTTGTTTGGTGTTGATCACTTAGCCACACTCAGGCAATGGTTAAGACTGCCTCAGCTCCAAAGGGGTTTGGTAGGATAATAGATAGGTAGTGATGGAGGACAGATCAATTTATGAGTAACTGATTTTACCCACTCACTGCATAAATGTTATTGAAACACAGCCACTCTTCTTTTACATATTGTATTGAACTGGGTTTAATAGTTTATAAATAAAAAGGATCAAGAGGTGTGTTATAAACAGGTACAAAACTAAGTTGGAATTTTTGCTAAATATACTGAATAATATGCTCTTTCTACTCAAGAATATGTGTCATAGGACTTGGGAAGACACCATCCCCACAGGGCCAATGCTTTAATTCCCCCTTGGTGGCAACTGAAGTCTTCATTAACTCCTTAGGATTCAACTACGGTACCTTTTATCTCCATATGGAAAGGAGGAATGGGTGGCTCTAATGAAGAAACACAAATCTATTGTTAAAGGGAACTTTAAATAGACACACTGTAATGATGATGATGACGTTCTTCTACAAGACCAACAGCGTTCCAACCCGTATGATTAAAAACAAAAACAAATTAACATGTGGTTTCCCGTTAACCTCAGAGGAATTATAGAGCAGTCCAAGACACCAAAATGCTATGCAACACCAAACAGTTCCTTTTCCACATACAATATACCATCATAATTCACAATACAGTACCACACAACTCTATATGCTGGCTGAAAATAGTTCATAAGTAAAGGGTCGCCTAGGCCTTTTAAAAATGTATTTTCCCTTTGAATAGTTAACATGTCCTACTTAAAAACACAGGACTGGGGCTTGTTACTTCTTTAAGTGTGAAATATGAACCATGTTTTTATGATTTTTGTAAATCTTTACTCTTTTTACCTTGTTTTTGTAAGCTGAAATTTCCTATTAAAATGAAAAAGTCCAATGCATTGGCATGTCTTTATTTCACACTTCAGAATCTGTTAAACTCTTGGTACAGAAGTTGATTCCATTTGCAAAAGAACTTACATTTTCTGACAAAAATAGAACAGAAGGTACGACATTAATTGGACTCAATAGTGCTCCCAAGCAAGCGAAGTGAACATGATAAAAAGAAATGTACAGGTAAATTGTTGCCTCGGTGTTTTCTCTAGTCCTTCACTCACAATGCTGATGCCTCCAATTGCTTCAATAAGAAGCTGCATTGCAGATAACATCCCATGTAAATCAACGCAGTGATGAATCAATTCATTTGGTCATAAAGCAAGAGAGAAACTCAGACTTCATGCAGATCTACTTCATTCACATCTGTAAGGAAAAGTTGGAGGTCTAAGATGATAGGCTACTGCACAAGTGAACAACATACAGCTTTTCCAATAAGTGGACAAGGCCCCATAAGCTATTAATACCTTGTGCAACACAGTTGTCATTTCAAACTAGCTTTGTGGCAGAAGGAAAATAAATCTGAAGAGTGATACCTGTTCTAAAGCATACTGAAAATAAGACTATCAAATCAAGGGACTTGCGGTAAAGTTCATTTATTTCAGTAGGTCTATTCTCACTGTGATTATCACCCTCTGTATCCAAAGGCAACATAAACACCCAAATTTGCTTTAACAATTCCATATCTAATCACAACATGCTGTTTGAACTGGAACTGTATAGGTAAAAAAATGAAAACTCTGCACTTGGTCTTCCAAGAAATCAAACCTTGCTCAATTCCACTTGTTTTAAATAAAGATGCAGCATAGTTTGGTGTAAAAGGGACCCCTGACCATTAGGTCCAGTCGTGACCGACTCTGGGGTTGCGCGCTCATCTCGCATTATTGGCCGAGGGAGCCGGCGTATAGCTTCCAGGTCATGTGGCCAGCATGACAAAGCCGCTTCTGGCAAACCAGAGCAGCACACGGAAATGCCGTTTACCTTCCCGCTGCAGCGGTTCCTATTTATCTACTTGCATTTTGATGTGCTTTCGAACTGCTAGGTTGGCAGGAATAGTTTGGTGTACATTGCAATAATAAAGTTGATACAGAAGTTATTCAAATACTAACAATAATTTACAAACACAAAATCTCATAAAATATTTAATATATTTCCCTCCAGACAAACGAAACATAAAATAAAACAAAGCTTAGAGAACTATAAACAGTCTTTTCATAGCTCAACCTGAACTATAAACAGTCTTTTCATAGCTCAACCTAAGGTGCAACAAGTTTTCAGAATACATAGTTTGGGGACTGCCAGTGTAATTTATGTAACAGAAGTCAAGATATTCAACAATTTCAGCCATCCAGCGCTTGGCTACAAAATTATCTGATAGACATTTCTTTCAATTTATTCTCCTTGCTTGAAAATGACAGGCTATAAAGGTAACTAAAAATATTGTGCTTTGAATTGTTTAAGGCAAATTACACAGGGAACCCCGTGTCATATTAACTCTATCGAAATACAAACATTTGTGGAAATGTCCATGAAGTTCAGAATGCTTAAAGTAATAGCAATCACAAGTTTCAAGACTATGAAAGTTCTAGATCAGGCATAGGCAAACTCTGGCCCTCCAGATGTTTGGGACTACAACTCCCATCATTCCTGATCACTGGTCCTGTTAGCTAGGGATGGTGGGAATTGTAGTCCTAAACATCTAGAGGGCCTGAATTTGCCTATGCCTGATTCTGCTGATCATTGGGCCTAAGAGAGCAATCAGGCACTCTGCAGCAGTTCCTGCCACCTTTTTAAATATCACCCCAGAGTGCTGCAAGAGTGCTCAGCTCTTGCTCTCTTGCACTCAGTCCGCACAATCCCATCTGAGCACAGGAGAGGGGACTGACTTAAGAGGAGGAGAAACCCCTGTAAAGAGCGCTCAGCCACCCCACCCCCCAATCATGCTCAGATGGGATCACAGGGAGTGCAAGTGATTTTGGTGTTGGGGGGGGGACCCACCTGACAATCATGTGGCATGGATTGCCCTGTCCACCTGTCAAAGCTGGTCCATAGGGTGGAGCCAGATAAAGATCTTGCCCCCAGAGCCAAAAAGGCTCCTCAACCCTGTTCTAGAACAGGAATATGATTTTTGGATAAAGAAGTTTTTCATGACAGTTTCCTGTAGCTCTTCCATTTCTGGTGTTTTTCAACTTTCAGTAGCAAGTTCTCAGTCCAACTTTAGTTTAGGACAGGCATTGGTAAACTCGGCCTTCCAGATGTTTATGGCCTACAACTCCCATGATCCCTAGCTAGCAGGAACAGTGGTCAGGGATGATGGGAATTGTGGTCCCGAACCATCTGAAAGGGTGACCCTCAGCCTAAGTTTTAATTCTGTCAAAAAGATACAGGCAAGTTCAATGGAATGGGTGCTATCAAAGGATCTGCCCATGGCATTCATGTTTGGGAAATGAGACTTACACAGAAAAGCAGGGTCCTATTTATTCAACCCTTCACTTAACTATTGATCTGATTCTGATGAGACAAATTAAGAGGATAGATACAATCTGCACTATTTCCACAATCCTGGCTACTCACCGTTTCTGCTATGCAGGAGGCTGTGGTGCCATCAAATCGATGTCTGTTAAGTTTCTAGCTACCCAAACTCCCATTGCAAAGAGACCCAGGTTAACTATGAGGTTCCTGAAACAAATACAAAGTAGGGTTAAGAGTCTGAAAAGTGGTAGCTAATATCACATTTATGCACAATTCTGCTGGATTTCTTGCCTAGAGACACCAATACCAGATATGAATACATGACATTCTTACTGCAATCATTCCACTGAACTCAGTGGGACTGACATCTGACAAGACATCCACAGAAGTGCACTACCAGTATATATACCGTAGCAGCATGTTACTAACAGAACATTCTATTCAAAACTACCTGCCGTAACCAAAGTGCAGTAGAAGTGCTTACTCACTACACAAGTTCCTCTGGAGGTGAGGCTGCATTTAACTAGTGTAATGACCCCTGTGTTTTCCTCCCTCATGGCTTGGATTTATGGACTACTTGAAATGAGGCTGCATTTTAAATTTTAATACTGTATTTTAATCTGTATTTTAATTAATTGTTTTTATGTTTTATTGTAATTCTGTTGGTGTAAGCCGTCCTGAGCCCGGTTTTTGACTGGGGAGGGCGGGGTATAAATAAAAATTTATTATTATTATCATTATTATTATTAATGCAGAACCCAGGGTTCAGTTTTCCTGTGGGCACTACATGCTAATATTCCTCAAGCTAGATTGCTTCAATCTATGATCAGAATGGATGCAAAACTCGCAGAGCCAGAGGACATTAAAAAGTGCTGTCTGAGAAAAATTGCAAATGCAATTCCGACACTAATGGAAAAATGAAGATAGGCAGAAGGGCAAGGGATCCTGGGAGTAGATTTAGTATGGGCAGAACAACCTAAGGAGATGTTTTGGCTTTTTGTTTAATGCTGGTTTGTTCTTTAGTTCCTGTTTATCAGGGGAAGCCTTTTCAACACTGAAAATGCTATGTTTTTTGAGGATGGGAAGGGGGGGATGTTAGATAGGGGGGATGTATTCCACTTTATTTTGAAAAAAAATAAAAAAATAAAAAAATGTTTTTTAGAAAAATTAAAAGAAACGAAGCTGTGAAAGAACAGAAAACGAAATGTGTTAATGCCAGTCGGAACCCTTCAGACACACCTAATCAGTCGGTTTTTCTTTTTTACTTGGCCAGCTACAGGACCCCTCACGAGGCCCTTTTAAAACCGTGAACGTCAAACCGCGTATTTACTTTGGAATTTACTAGTTACAGGTAGGTAGCCGTGTTGGTCTAACGTAGTCGACCAACTGTACAGTACATCCTTACAGTACGCGAGGCCCCCCATGCTTCACAGTGGGACAAGCGAGACACCGCACAGCCCAGGGCGGCTCTCCCTCCTTCGGCTGCCTCCTCCCTCCCCATCCCACCGCCCTGGGAGGAGACCGAACCTCCTTCGTATCAATACTCCTCCCACCTGCGAAAGTCACTGCGGTCTGTGGCGAAGCGGTAGGCGCCCCGGATCCAGCCCCGCAGCCCCTCGGGCGTCACCGCGCTGGAGCTGCCTCCTCCGCCCGCTGCTTGCCCACCCGGCGCCATCGTCGCTGCTTCGGAACCTCCTCAGCGACGCACGAGGGCTCTTCTCCAGCCCAGGAACATTGCCCTTGACTGGCGCTGACGTAATACATCACTTCCTGTTCGACGCCTTGCGACTCTAGTCATAGAGGACTGCGTCTCCCTATGCAGGAAGTCATAGCCAATAATTATGGGACTTGTAGTCCGGAAACGTCTCGAGAGGAACAGCGTAGGGAAGGCGGCTTTGCTGCAACTGAACTGCTGAGAGAAGCGCCAGACTCCGGAAACCGAGAAGACAAGCTCAGTGAATTATCAAATTAACGGGCAGCTCTGTGTCAGTCTGTCGTAGCAAAAGCAAGAAGTGGCTTGTGTCGGCACCCTTCATAAGGTCCCTTAGACTGCAGCCCACTTCCGCGTTCTGATGAAGCGGAGCGTGTTACAACGAAATCTCTTGGGAATCATAGAATCGTAGAGTTGGGACCCCTAGGGTCATCTAGTCCAACCCCATGTAACGCAGGAATCGCAACATTGCAGTGCCCAATCCAATTTGAAACCATACCAGTCCCTACTTAGCTTTGCAAATGTGCTAGCAGTTTTATTACTGCGCTAGCACCAGGAGGGCATTATAAAGTTGTTTGCCTTTATTCGACAAACTAAGACAACCATGGCAGAAACCAAATTAGTGAGCATGGATAAGCAGGCAATCCCCTGCATTGAAATTCTGTTATAAGGTAGACACAGGATTGGTATGGGTTTTGAGTCTCCCTACGAAGGGCCATGAACACTGTCAATACCTTTATTTTAAGACACACGTAATTGATATGAAAATAGTTGCATAGTATTTAGGATTCAAATACACAGCACATTGTATAGAGGGGCTTGAAGTGTGACAAAGCAAGGGGCCATAAGCACGTAGCTTGCAAACTGTTATCAAATGCCTACCCTATACCCTACACACCCAGTAAAGGAAGGAGGGGAATACAAGCTGGGCTCACAGGACCAGATAAGAAGGGAGAAGGGAGTATGGCAGTTTGGAATACATGTGTTTTTTGTAGTTAAGTTTTGTTTTTGAGGAAATCAGGTGTTGCCTGTTTGTGACTGTATAAAAGGATTGTGCATCCACCAGTCGGTGTGCAGGTTGCGAGCTGATTGCACTGCACCTTTGCTTAGCATATGCTGAACAAATAAATCTTGTTGTAACCTGCCTGGCATGTTGCCTCTTTGTGTTGGTTCCATTGCTCCTATTACCTGGGTGGGACTTAGGTCCTACACCTAAACTTCCATTTGTCTACTAAACTCCATTTTAGTGTAAGGGTCCAACGAGCCCTAGTTTTAGAAATGGGTTGCACCCTGACCCCTGTATAATTATCACAATATCCCTGGGTGTATGGAAATGTAGGCAGGCCACGGCCCATCATGGACGCATGGAGCAAAATGGTGTCCTTCAGCACCATGATGGACCCTCCTATTCGTCAAGGATGGTGACTGATTCATGCCCTATATTCATTTTAAAACTCAAAGCAATCTCACAGTAAGCAGCTAGAGCTGTACGCTGTTATAAAATCATATTGGGGGGGGGTTGCAGGACACCATTAGTAATGAACAGAGAGGGGTGACCGAATCTGGCAGCTGCAGTTACCCAGAATCCCTCGCAACACCACCTTCTTCGCCTCTGCTCCACTCCAGAGACCCGCACCCCTCCAGCTCGGATGCAACCCTGCCCTAAGGATCAGCATATGCAAACATCTCCCAACTTTGCCATAAACTCACACATTTCCCCTCTCCACCTCCCCTCCGCCCAGAACAAAACAATGTTTCCAGAAGAAGGAGGGGGGAAAGCCGCCCAAATCCAAAGCGACACTTTTCTACTCAAGTTAATAATACAGCCTATTATATGCTCTCTTACCATGAACCCTGCCTTTTTATATGTCCCCTTATATGCCTTCTTAGCTTATATGTCTGCTCATTTTATATGTCTTCTTATTATGAAATCCTTATGTGTATCCCTTAATGTAGCCATTGACGTTCCTTCATTATGTGCCTTCCAACGTTTCTAGGAAAACCTATCCGCTGCCTCAGTATTACAATTACTGCTTTATATAAGCTAGTATCCCTCTGTATTAGAATTGCTAGTATCTCTCTGTATTAGAATTACTGTTTTATATCTTAGAACTGTATATGTCAGGGCTGCTACCTTTTAATTAGAAATCCCTGTATTAGGTATGTTTTCCAGGTACTGTATATTTTCTGTATGAACCCTGTATGACCCCAACCCACCTGAACCTTGCCCTACTACCACCCTATACCCATTCAAGGACACATGGACAATAGAGGGATTAGCTAGAACAACTTCAAATAGAATGTCATCTTCAACGTAGTCCATCCTTGCATGACCTGGGGGGAAACACCTGCCGGATGGACTCCAACCCCTTGGCAATCGCCAGGAACGGCCCCACCTCAACTCCCATCTAGACTGATCAAACAAAGGGAAACTCATCAACAACGGGAGGAGAGCGATTGACATCTCACCATATGAAGAAATAGTCGTCTCTGCACCCAGTTAATCCCATCACCGCCCATCCTCCTTGTCCTTCCCCTCCCTCCCAGTAAAGGGATTTTCACGTGGGGACAGGAGGGTATAAGAGGGAGGTTCACCATTTCCCGGGGTTCCCTTCCTACATTCTTTGAGGCAGGGACCCTACAGCTGTAGTTCTTTCTTTTCTGTAATAAAAGGATCGGTTTGTTTTTCCTGACAGCATCGTGTGGTCTCTGTCATTTTCCCGGCGGAGCTGAACTTAGTGCAAATTTTGGAGCTTCCGACCCGCGTCTGTCCTTCCTAAAAGGCAACGCATTTTGGGGTACATTTTTTCATAACGCATACACACAAACATTGTGGAAACACATGAACTCACACACATCACATGCGCTGCTGTTGGCCTCGAGCTTTGCATCTGTGTCTGTCTGTGTCGTGTTACATCTTCCTGATCCTCCCTGCTTAAAGCGACAGCAGGGGCCAAGCCAGAAAATGGCAGTAATAGTGGACAAGTGTCTGCTAAGAAGTTTCATGGCCACAACTGCTTGGAGGAAGGAGGGAACAAAGTGTCCCATGTAAACTTCTCCCGCTCCTTCACGGTCCTTCTAGGCAGCAGAGGGCAGGGACAGGGGCCTCAGGCTCCCCCTTCCCATCAGGAACAATAATCCACAGGGGGTATTCATACCAGCCTTCACCAACCCAGGGCCCTCCAGATGTTTTCCACTACAGCTGCCCTCAGAGCACCGTCCATGCTGCCTGCGGCTGAAGGGAGTAGCAGTCCAAAGCACCTGGAGGGCCCAGGTTGGGGAAGGCTGTTTATAGTATGTCACATAGCACAAGCTTCTCCTTGTTGTCTGTGATTGTCTACCTGTTATTTCTGCTCCCTGTTGTCTACCTGTTATTTCTGCTCCATCCCTGTTGATCACTATGTTGGAAATGCTAAAGTTGACTGTGATGGCTTGTGACTCCAGGCATACAGCAAATCTGTTTTATAATTGTTTTAGAACTTAATTGTTTTCACACAAATTTAATACCTGGTACTCTGCTCTTTATTTCAACTGTGGTTTTTGTTTTCTATTTTTTAAAGTATTCAGAAGCTGGGCAATTAGAAGGTTAACATTGAGACTATGACAACTGTAATATGCAGACTAGTGAAACTTATTAGCCAAGCATGTTTGGCTACAGGAAGCAGGTGGTTTCCTTACATCCTCTTCAAGTGGGTGTTGGGGAACAGAATACAGTGGTACCTCAGGTCAAGAACTTAATTAGTTCTGGAGGTCCGTTCTTAACCTGAAACTGTTCTGAACCTGAGGTACCACTTTAGCTAATGGGGCCTCCCGCTGCCGCCATGCCGCCGCTGCGCGATTTCTGTTCTCATCTGAAGCAAAGTTCTTAACCCGAGGTACTATTTCTGGGTTTGCAGAGTCTGTAACCTGAAATGTCTGTAACCGGAGGTACCACTGTAAGACAATTGCTGGGCACAATTGATTTTCTTTTCAGTTAACAACTACACTTGGGGCTCTCTCCGCATGATTGGGGATTTTGAAAGGTAGGACCTCTGAAATCTAAAGTGTAATCTGTGCGAAGGCATGGAAGCTGCAGTCTGATAGGTGTCATTTTGAACTATACTATATGTGTGGAAACTATACTATATGTGTCCTGTAAACCTCACCCACATGGGACAAGAAGTGCCATGACCCCAGAGCCAGATTACTGGCAAGGACACTGAAGGAGAAGGTCGGACACATAGGGCCAGACCCAAAGTGCTTCTGATAGCCTGTGATGGCAGTGCTCCATCCTCAGAGGACTCCACTGAGGATCATATAGAGTCCCTTGCTCCGTAAAAGACTGTTGAAGCCGGCTGGGGTCTTTAACTGAAATGGTACCTTCCAGTGAGTGCAGAGCTAGCAACAAAGACTGGGCTGCTATATAAAACTCAGTCTCCAGTTGATGCTTCCTGAAGCAGCATCAGAGCAATGATGTCCTAGACCTAGAGCAATGTCTGAGCCCTACCTCCAGCCCCAGAGCGTCACCTCTCTTCAGGTCCTGACTTGGCCTCTGGCCTCCCTCTGGACCCTGTTCCAGTCTCCAGGGCCTGCCCATTCCTGCTTCTGCCCCAGCACTGCTTCCAAGTATGGGGGGGGGGTTTGGGCGTACCCAGCATGGGGCAGGGAGGGGCAGGTACCCCCCCTAAAAGCAAAAGGCTTTCACTCCGCTGGCTGTAAAGCAAAAAAAAAAAAAAAAAGCAGCAGCAGCCAGGAAAGCATGGAGGGAGAAACGTCCCTCAGTCAGCCGTCTCCCTCCGCTCGGAGCCCCGTACGCGCACATCACCGGGAGGCAGCCTCTCTCTCTCTCTCTCCCCCTCTCCCCCCCCCCCCCCGGGTTGAAAAAAGGGCAGGTGGCGGCAGAAGAGGAGCACCGGGGGGGGGGAGTTTTTGCAAATATCTCTCAAAAGATCGCACTCAAAAGATCGCTTTAACGCGAGAGAGATCTCTCTCTCAAAAGATCACGCCGGCAGAGCTCTGCACCTCAGCTGCTTTGGTGTGTGTGTGTGTGTGTGTGAGAGAGAGAGAGAGCGAGAGAGAGAGCTCAAAAGATCGTGGGCTGATTAGGGCAGTGGGAAAGCTTCCCAGACTTCACGTCAACACAGTGATAATGTTTTTACTTATTTGGCAAAATAGAAACATTATTACCCCACCCCACCCTCCCCCATCTAAACCTCTGATCAGAAAAAAACCATAAAAACCTCTGATCAGAAAATCAGGGCATTCATCTAGCGAAAGGGGAACCAGCTGTAGCAAGGGATGGGGGGGAGCGGAGTATCTTTTCTCCGCTTCCCCCCATCCTGCCCGACACATCGGGGATCGTACGGGGCTCCTCAAGCCCCCTACGATCCCCGCTGTGTGACAGGCGGGATGGGGGGGGGAAGCGGAGGTTTTCTATGGCCACCGCTTCGTCGTGCAAAGCGTGGCCATAAAAACCTCTGATCAGAAAATCAGGGCATTCATCTAGCGAAAGGGGAACCAGCTGTAGCAAGGAAAGAAGGCAAAGGAAGATCAGCTGAGAGGCACTGTCAGCTGTCAGAGAGCAAGCGCCTGCCTGCCTGTCTGCCTTCCCCGCCGCCAGTCCCCCAGAGCCCATAGGAATGCAATGATTAAGTTTCAATGCATTCCTATGGGAAACCGGGACTCGCTAGACGAAAAATTCGTTACACGAATTGACCCGTGGAACGAATTAATTTCGTCTAGCGAGGCACCACTGTACACAGCCCTTGAGTTTATTCAACACCCCTAAGAAGAGCCTGAAGTGGCTCAGCAAGGCGGCATTGGCCATGCTCCCCCCGGCCTGGCAGAGGAAGTCCAGCACCTCAGCTTGGCTCAGCTCTTAGGCCATGATGACCTCGAAATCCCGAGCGCACGGATCACCTCCGCAGGCCCAGCGCACACAGCTGTCGCTGCTGCTGCCGCTTCCTCCTCCATCCAGCCATGTTCCACCTCACCAAGTTTATCTTCTCCCCAGCCCCGCCGCGGCTCCGCATGCCCGAGGCATTCGGGAACAGAAACCGCCGTACATGCGCGCTCTCCCCCAGGGCGGCGCCCAGGATGAAACTTCTTCCCGGAGTCAGTTTCACCTGGGCTCCATAGCCCCGCCCACATTCCTACTTCGTGGCCCCTCCCGTGCCTTGGCCCCGCCCCTGAACGACCATGGGTTGTTTTGATCCTGGGTACACCACTGGGGTTTTTTTTGGCACTGACAGGCTTCTGCCTCCAAGTACCTTCCAGATGCCAGCCCAGGCCCTGCCCCTGCCTTCTGCCCAGGATCAGCGCTTGCTTCACAACCTGGCCCATGATATACTCCCCATTCTTTGAAAAGAACAGCAAAGACATTTTAAGAGATAAATAATACAATATTTATTTAAGATGAACACTTGCACAAAGAATACAGAAGGATATATATTCTTTTATTGCAGGATTTTATAACAGTGAAAAGTAATTGTATATATAACTGAAAAAAATAATTGACTGATTTTGAAAAAAATTGCAGTATATATTTTTAATTGGTTTGATACAATGTATTCATTTCTAATTCCAGTACAATTAGATTATGATCTGCATATTTAGCTTTATCGATATCCATGCAAATAGTTGGTATTATTTCTGCCTTTTGTACATATCTTGATAAGGGTTCGGAGACAAAAAAAATATCTATCCTGGACCAAGTTTTATGCCGATGAGAGTAGAACGTATATTCTCTTCTATCATCATGACGAATTCTCCACACATCTTCCAGTTTAAAATTTTCAATCAAAACTTTCATTGCTTTGCATAAGGTTGATCTGTTGTGTTTGGGATCCTTTGATCTATCTTTAGCATCCGATATTACAAAATTCATATCTCCTCCAATGATCCATTTCGCGCTGTAGTCAAAACATGTCATGATTTTGTTTAAGTAACTGAAAAATTCAGTTTGATAATTGTTTGGAGCATATATATTTGCTAAATTTAGCACTTCTTCATTTACACTGACTTGAATCATCACGACTCTGCCTTTATATTTTCCCTCTGTTTCTTCATATATCTTCTGTATTTTGATTTTATTTTCATTTATATACATTGCTGTTCCTGCTGAGTCTGAAGTGCCAGCTGAAGCAATAAGTCTGCCCAATCTAATACCACATAACAAATCTTCACAGTCCTTTTCAATATGTGTTTCCTGAAGCATGATTACATCAGCCTCTTCTTTATATAGATTCTCAAAAAATATTTTTCTTTTCTTAGAACCATTTAAACCTCTTGTATTGACAGAAATCATTTTGATTGGATTCATCTTCAATATTTTATGGCTATTTCAAAGCAGAATACTCTTCAAAATCTCTCAGCTGTTGACTGTTCGGGTCTCTCGAAGCAGAAAGGAAGTTGGCAAATGCGGCTCGTTTTATATGCTGTTTATTTCGCCCCGCCGAATGCCACATTGTGGTCAGTGATTGGTTAACTTTGCTCTGCTGATTCCACGTAACATGGAAATTTCTAGTCACCTAATTTCGACATCACTTGTTTTACTTAAATTCCAGCCTGATGTTTGACTCTTGCACTGTTATTTTTCTGCCCTTTTTGTTTTTGTGTAACCTCTTAAGTTCTCCTTTGCATATTTCAAGCCACTGTACTTATACTAATGTAAACTTCTATTATTACCATGCCATTGTAGGAATTTTATTTTATGTTTATGAGATATTTTATACTCCTCGACAGGGATCCTACTACTCTGATTAAGAATGCAAACCTATAATGTATTGGAGTCTTTCCACCATCTGAGCCAAGCAAGCATTGATAAAGTTGGCATGTTCAAATAATTTGAAAGGTTTTTAAAGCTACAACTACAACAGAATTTATAGAATAAGAAATAACACAAAGGAATAAATAAAACATACAAATACCAGGTATTTCTTGCTTGTCTTCTGCTTCGCCCCCATTCCAGATCTTATCCTGTCTCTCTACCACTTTTATCTATCTGACATAGCGTTTTATCGCCTTTCCCTATCTCCATCCAACCAAGAGTGTTCATTTCTTTTTAAAAAACATTTTATTAAAGTTTTTCATAATACAATAAGATATAGAAAACTAATGGAAATTTAAAAACCTACAAAAAAGTTCAAATAGAATAAGTAGAATATGGAGTCCTCTCTTAGTTCTTAACCCCTACCACACACAGCCCCTGCCAGCTCTTTCCATTCTCCTCCCAGCCTCTCACCCTAAGAGACCAACATTTCCCTACCTCCCACCCAGGGTCCCTCCATCAGCCATCTACCACCCCAGGAGTGTCTGTTTCTGAGAAGCGCCTCAGATCTTTGTCTATTCCTGTGTTAACTCCTCACCCAGTTCCTTGTCTTGCTGCTTCAATTCGATCAGCAGACTTGGTCCTTTAGCACACAACACCATGCCCTGACCCTAAATTCCTCATTTAGACATTCACCACACTGTCCTGAAGGTGAGGAATTCTGTTCTAGGGTCATGGCACTTCTTGTCCCATGTGGGCGAGGTTTACACGACACATCGGCAAGACCTGTGCATATTTGACATTTTCCAGACATATAGTATAGTTCAAAATGACTGACGCTTACACCCCATGGCACAGATTACATTTTAGATTTCAGAGATCCTACCTTTCAAGAGATCCTCCACCTGATTGTGTGGAGAGGGTCCAAAGTGTAGTTGTTAATTGAAAAGAGGATCAATTTTGCACAGCAATTGTCTTATTCCGTTCCCCCGCTGGAAGAGGATGTAAGGAAACCTGTTTCCTGTAGCTAAGCCTGCTTGGCTAATATGTTTCACCAGTCACCATATTACAGTTGTCGTAGTCTCAAAGTTAACCTTCTAATTGCCCAGCTTCCTAATTCTTTAGAAACTTTCAACAACTTTTGAGGTGTCCTGGTCTTTACTTTTTGAAATATGGCAACCCTAGAGTAGTCTACAGGGACCCGGGTGGCGCTGTGGTTAAGGGCTTGCTGATCAGAAGGTCGGCGGTTCGAATCCCTGTGATGGGGTGAGCTCCAGTTGCTTGGTCCCAGCTCCTGCCAACCTAGCAGTTCGAAAGCACGTAAAAATGCAAGTAGATAAATAGGAACCGCTACAGCGGGAAGGTAAACGGCGTTTCCATGTGCTGCTCTGGTTTGCCAGAAGCGGCTTTGTCATGCTGGCCACATATAATAATAATATAATAATAATAATTTATTATTTATACCCCGCCCATCTGGCTGGGTTTCCCCATGACCTGGAAGCTATACGCCGGCTCCCTTGGCCAATAATGCGAGATGAGCGCGCAACCCCAGAGTCGGTCATGACTAGACCTAATGGTCAGGGGTCCCTTTACCCTTTACCTTTAGAGTAGTCTACAGTAGCATGTCTTAATTTTTGTTTTTAATTACAAAACAGCTCTGCTCTCTGCTTCGAGTCACAAACCATCACTGTCCACTTTAGCACTTCCAATATAGCGATCAGCAGGGATGCAGTGAGAACACACTGCACAAAAAAAGTGTCACAGGCTATAAGGACTTTCTATGTACCAGAATTTTGTGCTACGTGACATACTTTAAAGCAGCCTTCCCCAACCTGGGCCCTCCAGGTGCTTTGGGCTGCTACTCCCTTCAGCCGCAGGTAGCATGGACGGTGCTCTGAGGGCAGTTGTAGTCGAAAACATCTGGAGGGCCCTGGGTTGGCGAAGGCTGGTTTAAATACCCCCTGTGGATTATTGTTCCTGATGGGAAGGGGGAGCCTGAGGCCCCTGTCCCTGCTCTGTGCTGCCTAGAAGGACCGTGAAGGAGCGGGAGAAGTTTACAGGGGACACTTTGTTCCCTCCTTCCTCCAAGCAGTTGTGGCCATGAAACTTCTTAGCAGACACTTGTCCACTATTACTGGCATTTTCTGGCTTGGCCCCTGCTGTCGCTTTAAGCAGGGAGGATCAGGAAGATGTAACACGACACAGACAGACACAGATGCAAAGCTCGAGGCCAACAGCAGCGCATGTGATGTGTGTGAGTTCATGTGTTTCTACAATGTGTGTATTTGTACAGCTTTCCAGGTACTTATTGTGAGATTGCTTTGATATTTTTAAAAAGGAATATAGGGCATGAATCGGCCACCATCCTTGACAAATAGGAGAGTCCATCATGGTGCTGAAGGACACCATTTTGTTCCATGCGTCTATGATGGGCCTTGCCCTGTCTACATTTCCATATTGAGATAAATACACAGGGGTGGGGTGGGGTGCAACCCATTCCTAAAACCAGGACTCGTTGGACCCTTACACTAAAATGGAGTTTAGTAGACCAATGGAAGTTTAGGGAGACTCAAAACCCATACCATAGAATCATAGATTTGGAAGAAACCACAAGGGCCATCCAGTCCAACCCCCTGCCAAGCAGGAAACACCATCAAAGCATTCCTGACAGATGGCTGTCAAGCCTCCGCTTAAAGACCTCCAAAGAAGGAGACTCCACCATACTCCTAGGCAGCAAGTTCCACTGTTGAACAGCTCTTACTGTCAGGAAGTTCATCCTAATGTTTAGGTGGAATCTACTACCAATCCTGTGTTTACTTCATAGCAGAATTTCAGTGCAGGGGATTGCCTGCTTATCCATGCTCACTAATTTGGTTTCTGCCATGGTTATCTCCGTTTGAGTTTACAATACAATGGTATATGAAGAAGTGTGCATGCACACGAAAGCTCATACCAAAATATAAACTTAGTTGGTCTTTAAGGTGCTACTGAAGGAATTTTTTTATTGAGTTTACAATAGTTTAATACAGCTCCAATATCTGTCTCTAGGAATAAGCATTCTCATATATGAGGCATAATTGTTTTCTCAATCAGCTGGTCTCTAGTTATTTACCGTAATCTGCCAAAGTTACACGAATCTATTAAATCCTTCAAAGCAGCAATATATTGCAGTTTTAATTTTCAACATTTCTGTTGTTGCTGTTGTTGCTGTTGTTGTTGTTGTTGTTGTTGTTGTTTAACTCAACATTTCTGATTGCAGTGATGAAATTTGTGGCAATTAACTACCCACATTCACTTTGGGCACAAAAGCCATGCAGGTAGTCTCATATTTATCATCTGCAAGAGGAAGCATGAAGAGGAGTAGAGAAAGGCAGAATATAAATTAAATAATAAATTTACCATCCTCTCTGTGGCCAGATTACTTTTGCCCCCTTCACAGATCAAACTATATTGAGAGGACATAGGTTAATTCACCGGGATTGTGAGCCAGAATAAAAAACCTAGGCTCAGGATTTAACAACAGTTTTTCTGGATCTATCTTCAGTCAACTTACCCACATTCAGTTAGGTCCTGTACCTGTTGAGATATGAGCCTCAAGTCCATGGGCTTCTCCGACTCAATGATTAATTAGCAGCGTAGCAGCTGCTTGTATTCCAAAAATGACACTGGACACCCAGAAAAATAATTAATTGTAGTTTACTTGAAAAATATTATCTTTACCAGAGCCCTGACAAGGTGCTATTGGTGGTAGTGGTGGTGGTGGGACTTTAGTCATACCTGCCAAGTTCCGGCCTGAGAAATAAGGGACTGGACCGGAAGTAGCAAACCGGAAGTAGCGCTGTCACCATTTTGGAACTGGGCAGAGCATGCTCAGAAGAGACTTTTGATGCTGCTCTGCCCTGTTCCAAAATGGCCGCTGCACCAGAAGTCGCGCTGCAGCTATTTTGGAACTGGGCAAAGCAGCATCAAAAGTCGCTTCTGAGCATGCTCCGCCCAGTTCCAAAATGGCCGCCGCACCAGAATAAACCAGGGAAAAATAAAAAAATCCGGTTTTTTGGCTGGGGACAGCCGGAAAAACGGGGGTTTCCTGGGGAATACGGGAGACTTGGCAGCTATGCTTCAGTACAACATATAAAAACTTGACACCACTCAAACAAAATAAGTTCAGAGCAAAAAAAAGTAAAATCCAGACAGAGAGAAGTGAAAGTACAGATGAGGCTGCTCGCTGGGTAGTTGATATATGCTCCCACTGGCCTTGAAAGAGATAAACTACACAGTATGAAAACAACATTGGTCTGCTTCTACGGTAGTAGAAATGGAAAATTACTGACCAGCTAGAATTTTCTAGCATATTCCAGCTTGAGCTGTAGTCTCTGTACATACATAAAACTTTAAAACATCAATAGTACCTGCCACTTATCTCTCTACTGTACCCTGAGTGTATTTATTCTACCCATGTCTATTGCCATACCTTTTTTGACACAAAAATTAAACAATGCTACAGTATCTCAGCAGCATATAAATAAGAGGTAGAACTGATTGTCATCAGAACACTGATGTGACCAAATCTCATGTTTTGAATTTTTTTTATAACCTAGATGCCTCATGTAGGGTTGAGGGAGATTACCACCCTTTGGGCACCACAGTTAGGAATGGAGGGAGCAAAAAAACAATACTTGCCCAAGGCTGCAGGGAACAAACTCAACAGAACAAGCACAGTGGTATCAGTGTGCAAAGAAGCATGCCCAGGATCGTGCTAATGTCATAAAAACTACAGCAGCATAGTTGCAGCTCATATACAGTACCAAGGACATTGCAATGGCTGTTAATGTCACATGAAGAGCACTTCTAAAGATGTATATAATCAGTCCCAAGACTCCCAGAGAGTTTTGCACTCAAATAAATTCTTATCCCAAGGAAAAGCTTGAAAAGCAAACAAACACTTCTATAAACACATTCTCAGTTACCAAGATCGTCCATAGAATTAAATTCAACTCAACTGATTTAAATGGAGCTTACAGTTAGAATTACTGCCTTACTTGTTTCTTAAAAGTTAATGTGAAGATCTTCATATTTTTATTAATTCAAAATGTTTTTGTAATCTCTCCCTCCTCCCTCTTGCTCCATTCATCCACCGTAGCTTAAATAAAAGTTTACAAGTACAGTACTGTATAGCTTCAGTCCTGCCAGATGTTTGTGGTAAACTGCCCTTATAAAATAAGGTTAATTCCAATGACACCCACCTATAACAGAAAACACATAGCTCAGTTGATAAAGCAGGAGACCCTTAATCCCAGGGTTGTGGATTTTAGGCTAGTGTTGGGCAAAAAAATCCTGCATTGCAGGGGGTTGGATTAGGACGTTAGGTGGTCTTCACATAAAGGTAAAGGTAAAGGGACCCCTGACCATTAGGTCCAGTCGTGACCGACTCTGGGGTTGCGCGCTCATTTCGCATTATTGGCCGAGGGAGCCGGCGCATAGCTTCCAGGTCATGTGGCCAGCATGACAAAGCCGCTTCTGGCGAACCAGAGCAGCACATGGAAACGCCGTTTACCTTCCCGCTGTAGCGGTTCCTATTTATCTACTTGCACTTTGACGTGCTTTCAAACTGCTAGGTTGGCAGGAGCTGGGACCAAGCAACGGGAGCTCACCCCGTCACAGGGATTCAAACCACCGACCTTCTGATCAGCAAGCCCTAGGCTCAGTGGTTTAACCACAGCGCCACCTGGGTCTTCACATACCAGTCCCTTCCAAATCTACAATTCTATGATGGTATGATTTTTAACAGTAAGAGTGACCAAAAGCTCATACCAATGACAAACTTAGTTGGTTTCTAAGGTGCTACTGGAAGGAATTTTTTTTATTTTGTTTCATACTATTTTGTGTTGTTTTGCATCTATTTTTTTTAGCTTTTTATTGTAAACTACTTTGAGAGTTTGGTGATAAGGCTTTTAACAAACAAATCTTGGCTAAGCATTGCAGCGTTATGAGGAAGGTTAGCTTCCCATTCTAAAGCCATGGAAGTGGCCTGGGAGAAGGTTCTGCCCAGAGTTCATGGTGATGTCCCCAAGAGGGTTTATCCCCAATAAGGCCTGTAAGACCTTCCCTCAAAGGAGAGAGAAAACCCATTCTAGATCACTGTAGCACTTAGGTTTTTGTTAAGCTTTCCTCCCTACCCCCAGCTATGTCAATTTATTTTATATTATTTACTTACAACATTTATAGACTATAACAGTTTTCAAGGTGGCACATAACAAAAAACAAACGTTTAAAACTCAATAAATAATAAAAACCAACTGAAAAAAGGTTCTCAATTCTCTCTGTATTAATTTTCTTTAATGACCACAGTGTCAGCTAATCAGGTTGTTGATTACCAGTTATTGATTGTTTTGATTTTCTAATATGGTTAGAAAGCCTGCTTGTTATTCAGTTGCCACTCATTAATAATACTCTAATAATAATAATAATAATAATATTTTAATAGCCTGCCATACCTGGTACGTGTTGGGTGAGGGGAAGGCATTGTCTCTTCATGTAGTATAAGGTCTTCCTGGAACTTCAAATGGGTCTGAAGATAGTGTGGTAAGACAACTTGGGATTTAAATTGAAGAAGCTGCTTGGAATAGACATTGGTCCAGCAAGCCCATAAAGTCTGTATCAGCTAGCATCAAAGCAACTTCACTAAAAATATTTGATTGATAAAGTTATCTCAGATAACATTTACTTCCTTGGTCAGAATGTGGAGAGGATGTAAGGCTAAGGGCATACACCACCATCTTTGGTGCATATGCAACTTTTAGTAAAAAGTATGCCAGGAAAAGTATGCAGGTGGTGCTGTGGGCCTAGGGCTTCCCGATCAAAAGGTTGGCGGTTCGAATCCCCGCGACAGGGTGAGCTCCCGTTGTTCGGTCCCTGCTTCTGCCAACCTAGCAATTCGAAAGCATGTCAAAGTGCAAGTAGATAAATAGATACCGCTCCAGTGGGAAGGTAAACGGCGTTTCCGTGCGCTGCTCTGGTTCGCCAGAAGCGGCTTTGTCATGCTGGCCACATGACCCGAAAGCTGTACGCTGGCTCCCTTGGCCAGTAAAGTGAGATGAGTACTGCAACCCCAGAGTCGGTCACAACTAGACCTAATGGTCAGGGGTACCTTTACCTTTACCTATGCCAGCAATTAGTATCATCAGGACCTCCACCTGATACCTGAGCTTTTCCTGCTACCAATCTTTAGAGGCCGAACAAGGATGTTTCAGCAAGGCAAGCGTCTTATTCAGTGCTCCCTCCAACAGGGGTGAGGACAGGGCCGAATTTAGGTTTGATGAGGCCCTAAGCTACTGATGGTAATGGGGCCCTTTATATTGTTGCTTTTTTGTGTTGAATATATGCTTTATGGTAATTTATGGACCTAATAGGTCAGGCTTCCTGAACCTCGGCCCTCCAGATGTTTGTGGCCTACAACTCCCATGATCCCTAGCTAGCAGGACCAGTGGTCAGGGATGATGGGAATTGTAGTCTCAAAACATCTGGAGGGCTGAGGTTGAGGAAGCCTGTAATAGGTCCATACGCAACACAAAACACTGTTTTACTTTGTTTTTATCTTAAATTTTGAAAATATGCATCCAGGTTTTTTATTGTTTAAAATTTTTTGGGGCCCCCAACAGAATGGGGCCTCAAACTATAGCTTGTTTAGCTTATACGTAAATCCGGCACTGGGTGAGGAAATGGAGGGGTGCAGTTGCAAGTTTAGATTCACAACCCAAGTCAGGGCGGGAACTCGGCGAATAGCCTGCAAGCCGTCATCTCCCTCAGCCTTCCCTCTTCCTCCCTAAGTAGCTGAAATGCGGAGATAACAACACAGCCTCAACTAGTTAATGGGATGGAGAAGAAAGTAGCCGCGCAACGCGCTATTTCAGCAGCTAAGCCTTATCAATTGCCTCGTGCAATCCTCTCCCCCCCCCCCCTCATTCAGAAGACGCCTGCAGCAGTCTCTAAAGAAAACACACCCATATAGATTTATGTCCGTTTGGCAGCCTCAGGGAGACATAATCGCTTTCCCGACAGCCTTTCGCAGCTGAGAGGGATACTTTCGGTTTCGGAGCGCGTGTTTTCGCCGGCTCACTTCTCCTGCAGGGGAAAGCAGAGCCCGCGCCAAGGTTGCTGTGGGCGACAATCCTACACAGGCAGGAGAAGAAGCGGCGTTTATTTGGAGCGCATTTGGGCGCCTCTTCCCCTTTTCGGCAGCCGAGGCGCTAAGAAGAAGTTAGGGAAGCAATAAGAAAGAAATCGAGTAAGCTTTCTCCTCTCTCTCTTTCTCTGGGCTGCACTCGTCTTTTCGCAACACCGAAAGGCTTCAGCCAGCTCTCCTCCCACCACGTTTCTGTGGAGGGGTTTTCTAGCAAAAGAGAAACAGCGACTGGAGCTAAAAGGTAAAGACTTTTGCAAGATCCTGCTGGTAGAGGCTATAATATGCTGCTGATAGACCTCTGGGAAATGAAGTTCATTAATGTAAAATTTTTTTACTTTTTTTTGGTCACTCAAAACAAAAGCCGATCCTATGGAATTGCAGCCCTGTTCTTTGAAACTGCGAGTGTATGAAGGGCGGGGCGGAGAGCGACCAGTTGGGTTTGTGCTGCGTTGAGGAAGATGCTTTTCTTAAGGAAGAGGCCTTCTTGTTGGGAAGAAGAAGGGTTTCCCTTTTTAAACACTACCCGCGCAGAATGGCAAAACTAGTTTCTTAAATATTACGATCACCGTATTTTGTAAGGTAGCTGCACATGGGCGCAGCCAGGACTTTTGTTGGGGGGCAGAACCGACCTCATTGGCCAGTTAAGTATTTCTGTTGTTTTCCTTGCTCTGGGGCTATGCCCACGTAGCTGCACAAGTTTTTAGTCTAGGGCTGGTCGTTTCAGAGGTATGGTGCTAATCGTTGTAAGTTCTACTACTACAGAATTTTAACTTTCGTGGTTTCAAGGGAGTTGTAGCTGTTTTGGGCCGTAGCCAGGAGTTATTTTGGGGGTGGGGGTGGGCAGAACCGAGTTATCTTTGACGTAATTGGTCAGTTTAAGTATTTTTATTTACTTGATTTAGGGGGCGCAGCTGCACCCCTGGCTACGCCCATGCCTCAGGCCCCCTGATTTTGTGTGTGGTGTTATAAGAAAAACTGCTCCCTTTCCCTTAAGGGGTTTTCTGGAGCCCATATAGAGTCTTTAAGTGGGTTCCCTATGGGTGGGAGAAAATAACAGGCCAACCAGAGTACCACTTTTCTCTGTATTATAAGATGCCCCCTTGTATAAGATGCCCCCTATTTTGGGGGACTCTAATTTTTAAAAATGGGGGAAGATGGCACAGAGTTGTTGAGCTTTTTATTGCGGAGGATTGCTCAGAGTTCTTATGCAGCCATTGCGGTTGGTAGCCTTATGCACCATGAATTTGTCTGATCTTTAAAACCAACCAAGTTGGTGGCCTCACGTAGAAGCAAATACCATAATTTAACTATGTGCTGCGTTGCTACCCTTCGAAAGGAAGGTCTGAAAATATGCCTCGTCCTTCTTCCCAATTCAAGACAAAAGGTGTGGTGGAAAGAGCAGCTTTATTGCTTACTGCTGCAAGAAAGAAAGCTGCCCCAGTGGATAATTCCAAAAGCTGGGGCCGCAATACAAGAATTCAAGGCATCTATATGGCATTCTGAACACATGAAGCCCTCGTGCCTGTATCATCTCTGCAATATTATTGCTTACAGCAACATGTAAACAGCTTATGGTTCTTTACCTAGCCTTCCAATTGGACACCCCATGTTTGGAGTTGTTTTCTACCTAAAACTCAAGGTGTCTTCCTCAATGGGGTGTTGGACTATATGATCCTCAGGGTCTCTTCCAACCAGGGTGGATAAAAATCAATGGTTCTTTTTAAAAAATCAGATTTTTAAAATTTAAATTGGATTTTTTAAAATAAAATGCTTTTGAAGGAAAAATCTTTCTAAAGAGAGTTTTCTATTTAAGTTACATTATAGTCCAAAGGCTATTCATCAGGAAATGAGGATTTGTTTAAGTTTTTTATGTGTGCTAAACTCAGTCTAAGGGTTTTTTTATTTAAAAAAATTGTGTAACCACATCAGTTTACAAACATGGATACATATGCTATAATGTTATTGCTTTAGTTGAATAAATTGTTTAAATTGTTATTAAGGAAATGGTTATTTTTCTCCTTCCAATAAAGTACAGCAGAAAAGTTTTCCAAATATAAGCAGTTACCTTATTAAACCTTACAATAATTTCTTAATTATCGGTCTATGTATTTCTAATGGTATAACCAAATCAGTAATTATTGATATACGTAAATGTAAAAACAACACTGAAAATTTATTATTCCAAAAATGAAACCTTCATCTGGTTGTAAATATTAAGATTATACCAGCAAGAATTAGTCTTTCTGTAAAAAATTGATTTAAATCAAGTCTTTACTGGCTAGTGATTTCAATCATGATTTCAATCAAATCCACCCTGCTTCCAACTCTACAGTTCATGGCCCTAAATGTTCTGTGTGCTCTCCCTCCCTTGCAAATAATATCACAGCTTTAGTAAACTGAAAAGAATAAGAAGAATACAGAAATAGAGAAGCATACAGTACAGAAAGGTGCATTCTAAATTGGGCAAAGGGGCTCTATGTAGCTATTTGGCTACAGTGTAAAGAAATACTTTATTTTGTCTGTCCTAAATATTTCAACATTCAGCTTCCTTGGATGACCCTGCATTCTAGTATAATGCATAAGGGAGAAAAAACCCCTCTCTATCCACTTTCTCCACACCATGCAGAATCCTATAAACTTCTGTCATGTCCTCGCTATTCACATTTTTAATAAACTAAAAATATTGAAATCTTTCCTCATAGAGGAGTTGCTCCTACCCTTGGGGCCCCCTCACCTCGCAAGCTGAAATGCCTATGCAGATGGAACAAACATTCATCATAGCACAAGATTGATTTCCTCCGTACAGTATATAGTTAAAGCACATTTATACCACTTTCAGAATCATGGCTTCCCTCAAAGAATCCTGGCAATTGTCGTTTACTCCTAGTAGAGCTACAATTCCCCTAGCAGCAAACTACAGTTCCCAGGATTCTTTGGAGGAAGCCATGATTGTTAATGTTTGGTGTGGATGCAACCTTTCTCACACCTAAAGTTTGCCCACTTCTGATCTAGATAGCAACAAAGTGAGAAGCTATTGTGAGAAGTCACGGAGCGTGGCTATTAACCAGACAAGGAGACACCGAAGTAAGCTCTGAAACTTCCTTTATTATAACGCGTTTGCAAAGGCGGGCTCCTCGACCGGAGTGGTGCGAAGAGCCCCGATCCACACACAAGCTGAAGCTTATAACCCTATTGCTGCCGCCCCTCCTTAGAGGCTTGGCTTACAATCTATCTATCAGAGAAAGACACATTTCTAATACATTAACCAATCTACACTCTCTATTCTAAAGTTAACCTTATTAGGAAGCATGGGCTATACTTCCTTATCTCTACTCTAACTTAGCTGACACGGCACCCTGGAACTTTCCACTGAGTTCGAGGCACATCCTGTTTCATCACTCACTCTCACACTATGGACAACTAGAAATACCATGCTTTGTTTTAAAAACAACTCTGCCAGCGTCACTTGAGTACCTTTGTGCATAAGCAGAGTAACTTTCTGTTTTAAAGCAGATACTCCGTACACTTTCTGGGCATGCCCTAGATCAGGTGTGTGGACACTTTACTCCTTCAGATGTTGTTGAACTACGAGTCCCATAGTTCTGGTCATTACCTGTGTATGTTGGGACTGATTGAAGTTATAGTTTAGCAACAGCTGGAAAGCCAAATGTTTCCCAGCCTTGCCCTAGAATCTGGAATTGATGCTTTTATCTCAGTCTGATTCCCTAGGGTCAGCCTAGGTCAACTGGCTGAATGTGACCTACGATGACAGGCAACTGTTTAACTGAGGAAGGAAGAGGCTTGGCCTATACTCTGAATTGCCTGGTTAATTTGCACAGTAGTGGCTGAAAAGCTGAAAGTATCCTGAAATGTCTTTTTTTTTACCTCCTTCCACAGGGCTTGAAATATGGAGAGGGGTTTCCCCGTGTTCTGGGGTAGGCAACAGTATGGACGTGGGTTTTATGCAGCCGTAAGTTGTTGTTGCTGTTTCTGCTTAAGTCTTTTTTACCCTCCCCAACACTGTCTTGATCTTTGGTTGACTCAAGTAGTTTTTAGCATATATTCATGCTGTAAAAGAAACAGAATATCTGTTATTGAAAGCTGGAGCAATCTAGAATGGCTTTTGTCCCTAGGGAATGAAGATAACATGCAGGGAGCTTGATCATTTTCTGCAGAAAAAGAGCTTTAACAAAAACTTTGCTCAATAATACTCCCCAATTCTAAAAATGAGTTCTTTCACAAAATTACGGTAATTGGAAACACAATAAATGTATATAATACCAGTCAAATTGTAGTTTTAAAGTTTTAATTAACAGTGCCTTCCTATAAAGATGTTGTGGAGTTCAGTATACCCAAAGTACGTATCAATTTTTGCTGAATCAGTCGTGAGTTTTAAATCTAAAGAAAAAGATGGATTCTAAAGCAAATTCCATTGTTCAGACTGTACAGCATATTCTAACTCCCTGTTCCAATGTTTCCAGTAAGCATCAGCTAGCAGAATCTTAGGAGTCAGCACTCACAATACCCTACCTTGAACACCATTCTTTATGATGGGGAAAGGGGGCCTGTGGCCCTCCAGGCTGTGCTGGACTTCCAATATCCTTTGGGTAGAAATGGATCAGAATAACATCTGACATTGCATGGGGACGTGTTTAGAGGAGAAAGGAAAGAAGCAGAGCTGGCAGCATTGACCAATTAATAATCTAAACAAGAATCATGGAGTAAGTTATAAAAGTTACCAAGGAGGGAAATTGGGGTTGCTGCATTGCTTCTGGTATCTGAGATTTGGAGGTGAGCTATCCACTGTTAGTAAGTTGCAGTTCTTGCATTTGCAAAACTGTTCTTTCCCTTTTCCTGTTTTGACCAGTTAGTCTAGTTGTGGGTTAGTAACAGTATGAAATGTTTTCCCCTGCCCAGAATTTTCAAAATGCAAACTATTGGAGCGGCTGGTGGAATTGGCAACAGAACAACAACCATTGCCCAAATACGCCATCTGCGTGGTAAGTGACTTCTGCATTTTATTTTTATTCATATTACTAGTTGGCCTGGCCATGCGTTGCTGTGGGTCATCCCTGTGATTCCCCCCACCCTGTCCATGACATATTCCGCCCCTCCTCCCTCCAACCCCCGGCCCATCCCTGTGTTTCGGTAGGATACCCTTCCCTCTGTTTCCCCCGGAGTGTTGTCCCCTCCCCCCTGTATCTCCATACATTGGCCCCTGCGCACGCATCATGAACATTTTTATATATTTAGATCAGGGGGGGGGGATCCTATAGCGAAGACCCACAGCCCCGTAGCAACAGAAGGCGAGTTCCGAAGTGCCCGAGCTGTTCGGTTCCATAAAAACCCCAGGAAGTGGCATGGGGAAGGTGGAAGATTGTAAATCAAAGGGGGGGGGGGATTGGCCACTGCAAATATCCAAGGACTTAAACTGGGGAGAGAAAGTGCATGGTGTTTTTTTTTAAAGACACAGAGGCTTGCAATCAGTCATAGTATAAAGCCTAGGTAGGTTAAAAAGGGCACGACTGCCCTTACTTAAAATGGCCGCTGGAGCCTCACATGTGACACAACGCCTGCTAAATTTTAAAGTAAAAACCCCTTGCCGTGCCCCCAAGTGTGTTGCTCTGGGTTATCCCGCCACCGGGGCCTAGTGGGGGCCTGGCGGCCTGGCAGGGACCTACATAAAACAAAGGCTGTGCTGCGGCCTGCGATCTGGGCGCTCATCCTCTCCTCCCCCGGGCCTAGTGGGGGCCTAGCAGCCTGGCAGGGGCCTAGGGGTCTGGTAATGGCTGCCTTGGTGGTTTCAGTTGCTTGGTTGATGATGTCATTATTTGGCACCACCCTTCAGAGCTTTTGCTGGTAACAGTGTGCAATCTGCCTTTCTATTGGATGCTGCTGGAGTATTCAGAGCTTTTGCTGGTGATGTCTAATTTGTGTGCCACTTTTTGCGTTTAATCACTATTTAAAGTATGAAAGCTGTGCTTTTTTGGAATTTTTTTTATGCCAGATCCCTCACTGATGGGCAAGGTATGCTTTGTGCTAAAGCATATACATACATTTGTCCCCACTTTCTCAAAGTATAATGTAAATTAATGACAGAATTAAGTTAATAAACTAAAAACTATTAAAAAGATGCTAAACTTTAAACTTTCTAAGAAGCAGAACATGAATATGTTCATCCCACATTTTAACAAAATGTATTTTCATAGTAGCTTATGAATTAAAATTAAGTTATGAAGCAATGTAAAAACTAATAAGATGTTAAAGATTAACATTTCTAAAAAAAGCAGCACAGTAAGCTCAGTAGGCTGTTGGTCCATCTAGCAAGTAAAAACTATCACACATCCATTGGTCATGCTGCCTGGGAGTGATGGGAGCTGAAGTTGAACCACAGATGGTGCAGCCTTATCAGCTACTAAGGGTCCTTCAAGTTGCGCCCAGGCAGGACAGAGATAGTCAATAAGACACCGGGGTTGAATTCAGAGAAAGAATTTAATTCTTATTAATAAGAGACTCAAGGTGATCAGCTCACGACAAGAGTAAAGAAACACAAATTGCAAAGCTTCTTATACACTTCTTGGGCTCTGTAAATGTGCGCACGCATATATGGATCTTCCTGTGTCCGGTTGTTCTCATGCATAACCACATGCTGACTTAGGCAGCCTTGACTATCTTGCTGCTCTTTGCGTCAGACTGCTAGCATCAGACAAGACAGTCATCCAGCCTTGATAGCTTAGCTGGGCATCCTATTTTGTTTACATTACCCTTTGGCACACAGAGAGAGGCAAAGGGGAAAAAAGCATTTTAAGCAAGTCATCCCAGGGATAGGGGGGGGGGGCTAAGCCATACACTCACAATTACACAATGCAGGCAATGCAAACCATAGGATCAGATCCAGCTCAATAACACAATTGGCAATTCCCCCCCTACATTGGGTGGCTACAGATTCCCCTCCCTGGGTTACGCTGAGCTGAATCTACTAAGGTTACTTGACCAACTTATGATTGTAAAGGCAACTTATGCAGAATACTGTGTTTGTATTTCTTCAGGGTACATTGTGGCAAACCTCACAACTACAACGTTCCTTACCAAGGGAGTGGTTGGAATCACTCTCAAGGATCTTCCAATGGGGCACATTCCAGCCAAGGCCATCATAGAGGAGCTAAAAGCAAATCTTCAAAAGGTTTGGTTTTGTGGGGAGGAGAATGGTACATAAGAAAAAAGGAGTAGTGCTAAATACTTGGGAACAACAACCAAAAACAGGCAAGGCTGAAAATACATATGTGGGATTGAGTATTGGACCATCTCCTTCTCTGATCCATTTCACAGTTATGTGGTGGACTGTGCCCCTGTAAAATCTCACTCAGCCATGCTGTGTTTGTGGTGGAAGGAGCACAGTTTTATTTGTGAGAGATGGTTTTGTTTTTATCTTGTCTTTATTTAGCTTTTAGGAAATGTTACTGAATGCCACTTTTAAGTTATTTTTAGAATTTTTTAAAGTGGTACAAACATTAAAAAACAACAACAATGTGGCAAAATGTTCATGTTATCTATTTTGGGTTGGGTTTCTGTGTTTTAGTTGAACTAGCTGATGGGAAGTGTTCACTTCTCCCAATATCAAAAGCTTGCTTTTCACTAGAATCAGCCTCCCTGGTTGAGAGAATGGCGCAGCTAGGCTGACTTGTTTGGCTCTAGGATCTGCAGTTGAAGCCCGAAGCAGCTAAATAAAAAAGGAGAAGTTCTGGGGCTCAAGTCTGCTAGGAGTGCCTGTTCCAGATGTGTGGCAGGGAAAAGACATGGGAAAAGACATGGGCATTTAGCTTTGGGAAAAGACATGGGCATTTAGCATGTACTCAAAAGTAGTCCCCGTTAATATTGCTTCAAATATCCTAGAGTGGAGATCTAGAGCTTGTCCACACTTAGCTTTTTTCCTGTGCCTAGAAAGTGTGGACAAGCTCTAGATCTCTTTCCCAGTCCTTGTCTGAGGGCTTTTTTTCTCTCTTGCCTCACACTTTCCTCAGGAGAACCTGATATTTACCACTGAATTGAGCAAATTGTCATTTGCTTCAATTCAGCGGTAAAGCGTAGGTTTTCATGGGGAAAGCAGTGTGGCAAAAATAATAATGTTTGGACACAAACCTGGAAAGCCTGGAGCTGTCCTTAGAATTGTAGAGTAAAGCTAAGGTTGGTGAGCCCTGAGTGAAGACTGGCTCAAATTAAAAGCTTGTCATAGATTTCCTGCTGTGTATATAAATACAATAAATAACAGCAGGAGTTTTCAGGAATATGTTGTAGGAAACTGCTTTCTATCCAGTCACACTATGGCCGGCAATGTCTCTCCAAAGCTTCCAGTAGAAACTTTTTCTAGCTCTACTTGAAGATGCCAGGATTTGAAAGTGGCACCCTCGTGAGCGCAAAGCATTTGCTCTATCCACTGAGAGAGTCTCTCCTCTCTTTTACCTGATCTTTGGAATAGCATGTCATCTATCTGTAACCGAAACTCCAGTACTCATCCATTTTCCCTGAAAAGACTTAACAAAGCAAAGTTGCCCCACACATCAAAACTCTCAGGTTGTGGCAGAGGCATTGCATGCTGAGTATGTTTCTCTATCTGCAGGAAAAGGTCGTTCTAAAAAGCCATCCCATTCCTCGGGCTTAATCAATAAGACGGTAAGCGATGAACCTTTGTTGTGCTAGTTCCTACAGGGAGGGTGTCTCTTACACGTGTGGCAGAGATCAAGGGATGGTGTGATGTGGGGCAAAGTTTGGGAAGAAGATTTCTCATGACTATGTGCCTGGTCTGTATGGTTGAAGAAGTAGCTAACTAATTCAGACTGCCTCTGAGATACACAAGCAAAATTTGCCATTTTGCCTCTTCTTGACATCCCACTGTTCAGGGTTTGTTAACATTATTTTTCAACAGGGCTCTTGTGCCTTGAACAGCTGTCTAATATGGGGGGAAATAGCTAGAGAAGCTTTTCCCATCACTTCATGACAACACCAAAGGCAGGGGGCGGGGGGAAGATTCACCTGCTACATTTTTGTTGGTAAAGGTGCTGAAGCTCTGTCAAAACAAGCTAAGAATTCGCTGTACTAGACTCATCTTTCTATTCCTGTGCTACAGCCAAATAAAAAGGGAAATAATTTTGAAAAAACGGGAGGACCATCAGCAACACCAGAGTCTAAACAAGGGCAGGAGAATTCAGCAAGTTTGGTGAAAAAAACTGACACACCCAAGGTAATTGTAGAAGTTTGGGCCACCTCGCAACAGGTAGTTCCTGAAGAAGGTGGTGAGTTCTCGATCTGTGAAGGGACGTTTTTCCTGTGGTTTCTTAGAGCAGTAAGAACTTATAACATTTTGAAGAGTAACATGGCTTTACCTGGATGCTGAGAGAATAAAGGTTTATGCATTAACTGAATAGAAATGTGGATACAAATCCTGGAAATATGTTATGATGTTTGTCAAAATGTGGCTTAGCTGTTTATTTAACAACATCTGCATACTGCTTGATTGAAAGGAAACATCTTAAGTAGTGTTGTTGCAGCACTCTGTGGGAGCTCATTTCTCTCTCACCCCCCTTCCCATAATCAATGGGAGTTCCTTTTCTTCCTCCTTCCCTTCCTCCCATGATTCCACCTAGATCTACCTCCTGTCTTTCTCTTCCACCCCTCCCTGCCTCTGCTGTGGGGGTTCTCTAGCACAACAGACCCCAGCAGAAAGTGTTGCTTGAAGTCAGTGCTTATTGGTTGTAACTTCAATCCTCACTTAACTGGGCCAAGTTCCCCCCCCCTTTGCTACAAAGGGAAAATGGTTCACTTGATGTCGTAGTGTTATTGAGCAATTGATGGATGAGCCAGCCTACCTGCCTTTCAAAATGGCCCACCGAGGGTGGGGGAAGCACAGCATCTGACCCACCAGCTGGCTCCAGTTCTCCAGGCCCTGATCTGTCCTAACATTGTTTCTTATTCTGACTGGCAGTGGCTCCCCAGTGGCAGACACTTTTAGAATGAAATAACCTTACAATCCTTCTCATAGCTCTATAATTCCCAAGATTCCTTGGGATCGAAAACAGGTTTTCAGTGAGTCTTCCCAGAGCCATGTCGGATGCTAAAGCAAACACAGCACTGGCAGCAGTAATGTAAGTGTCTCTTAGTTCCACATTTTCCCCTTCCTTCTTGGCATTTCTTTAGGTGGATCTGAAGTCCAGCAAAACCATCATGTCGCCAAAGGATTTCAGTTTTCATTTGCCCTCTGTTTCCTCAACATGTCCACAGAGCAAACAGGAAGTGCCATCAAAGGGAAAAAAAGAAATTGAGGTAAACAGCTCCCTACACATTACTTAAGAGCAGATGTAGCTGGGATATGGGATATGAGTGGAAGATGGCATCCCTTGTGACCTTCATGTTTCTATTAAAGGTCACAGTACATCACACTTTCGCTGCATGAGAATACTTGTGTGTAGGCACCGTGTAATAAATAATAATAATAATTTTTTATTATTTATACCCTGCCCATCTGGCTGGGTTTCCCCAGCCACTCTGGGCAGCTTCCAACAAAATACTGTATTAAAATACAATAGTCTATTAAACATTAAAAGCTTCCCTAAACAGGGCTGCTTTCATCCATTTAGCAGAGTTTCTGGAAGCAGTGGTCAGCAATTGAAGCTACACTTTGAGAAGAAACACTCACAGGCCCTGTACAACTTACTCGAGTGATTTATTGCTTGACTGGTCATAAATGTATCATGGTAGCACTATTTACAATCATAATAGAAATAGCTGCAACGGCATACTTAAATTTCAGTCCTTCTTCCTCTTTAGCAATGAAGTAGCGTAGACAGACAGTCTATTGGCAGTCATGATGCAGCAGTTTGCAGACAGCATTTGTTGGTCAGTCATATGTGAATGTTTCATCTCAAAGTGTAACTTCAACTGCTGACCACTGCTTCCAGAAACTCCTCTAAATGGATGAAACTAGCCCTCCTTCCCCACCTCTCCAGCCCTATATGTTTTCATCTATTGATAGCTGGGCACCATAACCTTGAAGCGAGCTTTTCATGTACATAGCAACTGCTGAGTTGCTGAGCCTGCGTAATCTTGTTCCCACAGTCTCATCCACAAGGCTGGTTATGCCCAATCTGAGCTCAAGATAAGGGAAGGCCAGGGATGTATCTTGAACTAAAATGTAGCAACCTGAAAGGCTCCCAAGAGTACGTAGTTCAAAAATATTATTACAATAAAACCCCATCAAAATTGGTATCAGCTTTTGTGACTGGGAGAACCTTACATCAGGTATAAAGCTGGATATAAGTATTCTAAATACAGTGGTACCTCGGTTTACGAACACCTCGGGTTACGAACTTTCGGTTTACGAACCATCGAAACCCGGAAGTAAGTAACCCGAGGTTTCCGAGGCCCATGAAGGCCTCCATGGAGGCATCAGCACGTCCGCGACTGGGACACAGCCACGGAAGCGCTCTGATGCCTTTACGGAGGCAAACTGCACAGAAAGGAGCCTTCCCCCGACGCGAGGGCCCTGCGCTGCGGCCGCCTCTCTGTCAAGGCGGCTGAGTAAAGCGCGGGGAACCGGGGGGGGGGGTTCTCTTTGGAAGCTCTTACCTCGCGCTTAGAAAAGGGCTTCCAGCAGCAGTAGCAGCAAGAGCAGTGAGAGGCTTTGCGAGTCGTTTCGCTGCACGGCGGTGGCAGCGCTCGCAGCTCTCCTTCCCCCTCTCTCTGCGGTGCCGGCTGGGCGACCTTCCTCCTCCTCAGAGCAGCCGCCGCCACCACCAGACGCCAGGACTGGCCGGGGTGGCTCGTGGTGCGCCTGGCTCTGGTTGGAGCGGCGGCGGCAATGGTGAAGGCCCGGCCTCGCTTCTCTTGACCCCTCCGCGAGGCCGGGCCTTCGCCGTCGTGCTCCTGCGACGTCTCTCCACCTTCGGCGTCGCGCTCCTGTGGAGAGGCGTCGCAGGAGCGCGAAGGTCCGCTTCTCTTGAGCCCTCCGCGAGGCCGGCTCAAGGGAAGCGGGCCTTCGCTGTCACATTCCTGCGACGCCTCTCCACAGGAGCGCTACGGCGAAGGTGGAGAGACGTCGCAGGAGCGCGAAGGTCCGCTTCTCTTGAGCCCTCCGCGAGGCTGGCTCAAGAGAAGCGGGCCTTCACTGTCACGTTCCTGCGACGCCTCTCCACAGGAGCGCTACGGCGAAGGTGGAGAGACGTCGCAGGAGCGCGAAGGTCCGCTTCTCTTGAGCCCTCCGCGAGGCCGGCTCAAGAGAAGCGGGCTTTCGCGTCGCGCTCCTGCAACGTCTCTCCACCTTCGCCGTAGCGCTCCTGTGGAGAGACGTCGCAGGAGCGCGAAGGTCCGCTTCTCTTGAGCCCTCCGCGAGGCCGGCTCAAGAGAAGCGGGCTTTCGCGTCGCGCTCCTGCGACGTCTCTCCACCTTCGCCGTAGCGCTCCTGTGGAGAGACGTCGCAGGAGCGCGAAGGTCCGCTTCTCTTGAGCCCTCCGCGAGGCCGGCTCAAGAGAAGCGGGCTTTCGCGTCGCGCTCCTGCGACGTCTCTCCACCTTCGCCGTAGCGCTCCTGTGGAGAGACGTCGCAGGAGCGCGAAGGTCCGCTTCTCTTGAGCCCTCCGCGAGGCCGGCTCAAGAGAAGCGGGCTTTCGCGTCGCGCTCCTGCGACGTCTCTCCACCTTCGCCGTAGCGCTCCTGTGGAGAGGCGTCGCAGGAACGTGACAGTGAAGGCCCGCTTCTCTTGAGCCGGCCTCGCGGAGGGCTCAAGAGAAGCGGACCTTCGTGCTCCTGCGACGCCTCTCCACAGGAGCGCTACGGCGAAGGTGGAGAGACGTCGCAGGAGCGCGTCGCGAAAGCCCGCTTCTCTTGAGCCGGCCTCGCGGAGGGCTCAAGAGAAGCGGACCTTCGCGCTCCTGCGACGCCTCTCCACAGGAGCGCGACGCCGAAGGTGGAGAGACGTCGCAGGAGCACGACGGCGAAGGCCCGGCCTCGCGGAGGGGTCAAGAGAAGCGAGGCCGGGCCTTCACCATTGCCGCCGCCGCTCCAACCAGAGCCAGGCGCACCACGAGCCACCCCGGCCAGTCCTGGCGTCTGGTGGTGGCGGCTGCTGCTGAGAGAGGGGGAAGGAGAGCTGCGAGCGCTGCCACCGCCGTGCAGCGAAACGACTCGCAAAGCCTCTCACTGCTCTTGCTGCTACTGCTGCTGGAAGCCCTTTTCTAAGCGCGAGGTAAGAGCTTCCAAAGAGAACCCCCCCCCCGGTTTCCCGCGCTTTACTCAGCCGCCTTGACAGAGAGGCGGCCGCAGCGCAGGGCACTCGCGTCGGGGAAAGGCTCCTTTCTGTGCAGTTTGCCTCTGTGAAGGCATCAGAGTGCTTCCGTGGCTGCGTCCCAGTCACAGACCCTCCATGCCTCCGTGGAGGCCTCCATAGGCCTCGGAAAGCTCTTGGTAGAAAGTAAAATTATTGTTAAATTGCTGCTTTAGGGGGTGTTTTTCATCGCCTGGAACGGATTAATCCACTTTCCATTATTTTCAATGGGAAAGTTTGCTTCGGTTTATGAACGCTTCGGTTTATGAACAGACTTCCGGAACCAATTGTGTTCATAAACCGAGGTACCACTGTAATAATAATAATAAAACCCCACACCTTAGCGGTAATATTTTATTGGGATACAAGGCCATTTTTGTTCAAGTATCATCTCTCAACACTGGTTGGGTTAAGTTCAACTGTCCACTGAGAAAACAGTCCTTATCATCCTCATCATTCCTGCATTGCAGGGGTTGGACTCGATGACCATTGGGGTCCCTTCCAACTCTATAATTCTGTGATCATCATCCTCTAATCTATGCAGGTCAAGTTGGAAGACAGTCGGACCTCCGAAGACCCTCCCAGCCAGACTGCTCCTTTGTCACCTGTGCATGCTCCATCCAAGACAGCAGAAGGTCTTCCAGCCACAGTAAAGGAAGAACCTGTGGTGGTATGAAAAACCTTCTCTTTTTCATTTTCTTTTCTAGGCAAGTCAGTAAAGCTAGGGTGAAGGTGGCATCTCGCCCCTTCTCTTTGGGATGAGAGTTTTATGAGAATAATAATGCTTAGCTCTGGCCGTAGAGTTGTTTGCTAGAAGGCTGCAGCCAGGCTTTTGCTGACAGTTCTGTGAGCATTTGCATAGGGTGTGGATTCTTTGGCTTCAATTTCACTGCTGTTAGTATTTTACTTGTGCAGCCTGCCAATGTACAAGTGTGCCCATGTGTTGGAGTAGTCCTGAGCAGGAGTGAGTAGTGGGGATTTGTGACTTGTTTTTCTCTGGGCTGGGACTCTTTCAGGCATAACTTGTTCCTCCTCTGCAATTGAACCATGTGCTCCTCTTGAGACTGGAGAGCCCAACCCTTGCTCAGGAAGTGTGAAAAGTGAGCTGGTATTGTTTCGCTAGCTACCTTTTTCATTCTCCCTTTGTGTGTGGTTATGTACATACACATGAAGGAGAAAGCTCAAATTTTCTTGTGTCATTTGAATCCATTTTTGTAGCATAGCATAAGTATGTGAGTTGTAGCTAACCCGTCTTCAGTAGAAGAGTGTTCATAATAACTATAGAAACTTGAATTACCGTACAACATGCACTGAATCAGTAATGTCACTTAATCATAAGTCAGTTTGGAACAATGGAATTGGCCATTGAGACTGGTTATATTTAATCAAAGGTTAATGAATGAAGACAACTACTTTATTATTAGTTAATGAACTAATATTAACTCTGTGTGAAAGTTTTATGTAAGTTCCTGATTGGCTTAGATTTGCCACAGTGGGTTGCGATTGCGACAGGATGCCTTGATGTAACTATATGATTGGCTGACTATAGACACATGTGTAACAGAGAACTCTATACAAATGCTATTTATTCTTACCAAGTTGGAGTTTCTTTTAGATCAGAGCATTTTCAAGAAAAACAAAATGACCCAAATCTTCCTAGAAATAACCCTTTATTGATTAACAGGTAATAACTAATAAGAACTCATTCACTCCTCTCATTCATACTTACCAGATGGGTGGACCCACTAAAAAAATTGTTCAGTTTCTTTTAAGAGTCTTTGAGCGGCCACCTCAGCAGCAGGATAGCAACGCCTTGTACCAGGGACTTTCCAGTCTTTACTGTATATAGTTTCAGGTTCAATCCCCATATGGGACAGCTACACCTTTCTTGTATTGCAGGGAGTTGGACTAGATCAGGCATCCCCAAACTGCGGCCCTCCAGATGTTTTGGCCTACAGCTCCCATGATCCCTAGCTAACAGGACCAGTGGTCAGGGATGATGGGAATTGTAGTCCAAAACATCTGGAGGACCGAAGTTTGGGGATACCTGGACTAGATGATAGCTTCTGTCATGCTGATTCCCCACATTATCTTCATGAATAGGTATTTGTCTCAGCATGTCCTTTGAGAATAGTTACTTGTCTCTGACATATCCAAATGTCTGGTACATCCTGCTTTCCCATCCTGTTTATTACATTACATTTTCTTTTTCTTCTTCAGAATCTATTTCTATCTTCAGAATCAAACAATCTCTTTATCTTTATTTTCAGAATCAAACAGTCTCTCTCTCTCTCTTTTTTTATTAAGTTCGGGCTTTTTACATACATTATATTTCTCCTTCCAAAATTTTACATTTCCCGTAAAAAATTTCCTTTCCTTTCCCTTCCGTCCCACCCCCCACCCATGTCCATTGGAAGGGTTCAGACAGTTATCCTCAGCCACGGGCATAATGTCTTTAGTTTCCACCGAATGTCTCTTGTTCCAGTAGTTTTTATCCATTGAAGATAGGGGTTCCACCTGTTCCTTATCGTGGTGGACTCGACCTCCCACTTCGTTTCCTGCAACATGACTGCAGCAATGTCTCACTGGATAAATTCATACACGTAGCTATTCCATGCCTCTACTGTCCATTTTTCTCTATCTTTCCAACCTAACGCTATCATTGCCTTTCCCGCTAATATCATGGCTTTGAAGGTAAGCTGGTCACCATTCTCTATAGCTGTGTTTCCAAGTAAACCCATTGTCATGAAATCAAAGTCTATTGAAAGCTTCACTTTAAACATTTCATTAATGACCTTTAGGATTTTATTCCAGAATTCCTTTACCTCTGGGCATTCCCAGTACATATGGGAAAACCATCCCTTGGCCTGTTTACAATGCCAACAGTTAAGATTCAATCATGGTACCATATTAGCTAGTTGGGCCGGAGTTCTATACCATTTTTGAAAGAATTTTAATTCCAGCTCTCTAAATTTGCTTACTTTAATTTCATCTATTCCTTTCATTATCCTTTCAACCGTTGATTCGCTAACTTGTTCTTCCTTACTCTACATCTTTTGAATAAGATGAGTTGTCTGTTTCTTATTTGTGATCATTCTCTTATAGATTTTACCTATCATCTCTTGTTTCATTTTTTCCATTTGTTTATATAGTTCCTCTATTGGCTCTTCTGAACTCATATTTCCTATCTCTTGGATTTTAGAAATTTTGTTTTGTAGTCCTCCAATTTTTAACCAATGTTGGTTACCTATGTTCTCTGTTAGTTCCTGCAATGTCTTTAAGGACTCTATACATATCTTTAACTATATAATATCCCTTAGCCTTTAGAATTTTCCACCATTTGGGATCCTCTATTGCCTCATAAATGCTTTCTAAGGGTGCACTTAGAGAAATCCTTTTTAACCATAAAGGTTGCCATTTCTTCCATATACCTAATGCCAATTTCCTGGGGCCTATTGCAGATTTCAAATCTTTGATTATATTATTTGTAAAAATTCCAAATCTTCCTGCACCATTGTTTACCTCGTCCTCAAATTTAATCCACTTTTGTTTGTTTTCAACTGCAATTTCTAGTAAAATTTTTAATTGAACAGCCTCATAATACCGTGTTTCCCCCTTTTTAAGACACTGTCTTATAACTTTTTCCCCTCAAAAAAACACTGTGTCTTATTTTCAGGGGATGTCTTATTTTTTTATTACTGTTTTTATTACAGTACTTGTATAATACAGTATTACAACTTGTGTCGGGCTGGACCGTGCGCGCATGCGCACACACACATACATACACATACGCCCATGCCTTCCCTCCCTCCCCGCGTTCAGATGGAGCAGGCTGGGTTGGGGAGGGGACACCCCGTCGGCACTGGGTCTCGGCTTGTGCTGAGGGGCCGCAGCCACCCTGCCAGGAAGGGCCCCTACCCCGGGGTGTCCATGACCGTGCTGCTAATGTGCCACCGCCAAGCAGCACAGAGGAGTCCTCCTCCTCCTCCTCTTACTGCTCCTCCTCCCTCCTCGCAGGCTCTCTGCTCCCGTGGCATTGCTGGGCTCTCCGAGCGTTTTGCACTGCAGCAGCCGCCGGTTCTGGGCTGCGGGGGGAGCAGGCAGGGCGAGCGCGCGCAACCTGCGGGAATTGATGCACTCCCGTCTGCAGCGCGTGCAAATGGCCCGGGAGGGCCGCTCGCTGCCGCTGCCAGGTCAGGTCTCCACCCGAGGCGCCTTCGCCGCCGTAGCTGCAGGCTTCCCGCAGGGGCCGCCTGCGAAGCGCCGCGCCGAGGCTCCCCAGGAGAAGGTGCGCAGGGGCTGAAGCCGGAGGCAGCGGGGGGCAGGTTCCGGCCCCAGTGATGTCAGGCACGCCTGTGGGACCGGGACCCGCGGGGGGGGATCTTTCTCGGCTACGTCGCTCTCCTGGACAGCTGCAGCAGCGGGAGGAGTGCACGCTCAGCCCTGGCGCCATGGCACAGCCCCTGCAAAAGTGCGGGGCAGAGTGGCAAGCCCTAGAGGAGGAATTCCAGAAGCTCCAGGAAACTCACTCACGGTTCTGGGCTGTGGGGTAGCAGGCCTCCTCAGCCGGGCCAGGCAGAGGCCCGGCCGCTGGCTCTGTCAGGAGTATGGGCAGGAGTCAGGCTCTGGGGCCTGTAGTGCTTTGCAGGACTGGGGCCTGCCTCAGCTTGTGCTGGAGAAGCAAGAAGTGGTCACTCAGGTGAGGCCTCAGCTTGTGCTGGAGAGGCAAGGAGTGGTCACTCAGGTGAGGCCACTTGATACCTCACTGCACCTGGTGGCAGGAGCTGGGAGGGATAAAAGCTCAGCATTTCCCTTCAGCTCTTTGCCACAGCAACGCTATCCCTGCCTGGTTGCCTCTGGCCTCTTGCTCCTTGGACCCTTGCCTTGCCGACGCCTTGATCCTCGACCCTTGGACCCTTGCCTTGCCGCCTTCTTGCTCCTTGGACCCTCGCCTGCTGACGCCTTGCTCCTTGGACCCTCGCCTGCCGACGCCTTGCTCCTCGACCCTTGGACCTTTGCCTTGCCGACGCCTTGCTCCTTGACTCCCAGACCTTCGCCTCTGCCTTGCTCCTTGACCCTGCGACTGCCTGCTGCTGGACCCTCAGCCCTGCACCTGTTCCTGCTTCTACATCACCATCTTGCCCCTGGTCCTGACGTCCCCAGTCAGGGCTTCAACCGCCCGCCGACCGGACCGTGACAGGCTCGTGCTGAGCGCTCCATGCTGCAGCAGCCAGTACCGGGCGGCAGGCCAACTCGGCAGGCCTGGCAGGCATGTCTTATTTTCGGGGTATGTCTTATTTTCGCAAATGCTTAAAATTGCTGCCCTGGCTTACTTTATGACTAGGTATTAAAAAAAACAAGACTACGTATTAAAAAGGGGAAAACACGGTAATTATAAATATTTGGTAGGCCCCACCCTAGTTCTGTTTTGTGGTTGTACACAAATCTCCTTTGTATCCTTGATTTTTTTACTTCCGAATATCCATTGTTTTATCTCATGATTCCATTGTTCCATTTGCTGTTTTCTCATCTCTAATGGGATAGCTTGAAAGAGATAGCTCAACTTAGGGATCCAGAACATTTTAGTAACCATGATTCTTGCTGTAATACTTTTTATTTCTCCATCTTTTTCATGTCCTTTAGTATTTTTTCCATACCTTCCTATAGTTGAGTTCTGCAATCTTGTTAATATTTCTGCAGAGTTCAATGCCCAGGTATTTTATTCTTTTAGTCCCCAGGCCCATACCTGTTATGTTGTTTATTACTCTTTTTTCGGCTAGATTCACATTAAAATACATTATTTCTTATTTTGTTATAGTTATCCCTAATCCGGAGTGTTCCTCAAAATCTTCTAATATTATCTTTATTTCTTTTATCCCTTCCATAGGATTTGTTATGTTTACAATAATATCGTCTGCAAACAAATTGATTTTCATCTCCTCTTTCCCAATCTTATAGCCCTCTATCCTTCCACAGTTCCCTTATCCTTTCTGCTAGTTGTTCTGTAGTCATTATAAATAGGAATGGCGACGGAGGACACCCCTGTCAGACTCCTCTGCATGTTGGGAAAGGTTGGGAGTATTTGCAATCAACTGTCACCACTGCTGTTCCTTCCTTATATACTTCTTGAATCACAAATCAATAAACCTCTCCTACTCCATATTTTTTCATTATTTCCCATTAAAATTCCTGTGAGTGTGTGTCAAATGCTTTAAAGATGTCTAATTTCAATAGCCTGAACTTTTTTCCTTGTCCGTGATATATTAGATTAATAATATTTCTAATCGGGTGGGTGATATTCCTACCCTTAACAAATCCATATTGGTCTTCTTTTATTATGGGATAGCATTTTTTATCCTGTTTGCCATAATTTTGGAAAAGATTGTATAAGCTTGGTTTAATAGACTTATAGGTCTATATGAGCCTACTTCTTTAGGGTCTTTGTTTGGTTTTAAGATTACCATTATTTCTGCCTTTCTCCATGTTTCTGGGGCCTTTCCCCCTTCTAGTATGCTGTTAAAAAGTAGTTGTAGTTCCAGGGCCAAGATTTCTACCATTTCCTTTGAAAATTCAGCCGTAAAGCCATCTAGACCTGGAGATTTCCCATTTTTTAATGCCTTAACTGTGTCTATTATTTCTTTTATTGTAATTTTGCTGTCTAACTTACTTTTCTCAGATTGTCCCAATTTTAGATTTAAATTCTCCTGAAAGCTTGTTACCTCCCTTTTTAATATAATTTTTTATAAAAACTTGCAAAAGCCTCTTTAATTTCCTTTGTGTCTTGCGTTTTATTACCATTTATTTTTATACTTTTAACTCTTTGTTTCTCTTTCCTTATTTTCAGATAATTTGCAAGTCTTTTTGCTGATTTTATATTATTCCTCTGGAAATCATTTCTAATCATTACTTCCTTCTTGCACAGTAGAGTCAAATCTAATTCCTCTAATTGTTTTTTAAATCTTCTTAATTTGTTCTTGAGTTTTGGAGCAGTATCTAATTGTTTGTTCTGTAATATTTCCAATTCCTGGATTTTTTGTTGTCTTTTTGAGTACCATTCTTTTGTATTATATTTTCTTCCATGATTATACAGTGTCCCCTAAATACACATTTTGCTGCATCCCAGAGGATTTCTGGAGTAACTGATCCTTTGTTTTCTTGAAAGAATAACCTGATCTGATTTTCCATATACACTCTATCTTGGACATTAGCCATTATTAAATTGTTATATTTCCAGGGTCTCTTGTCCTTAAAAAGGTAAAGGTAAAGGGACCCCTGACCATTAGGTCCAGTCGTGACAGACTCGGGTTGCGCGCTCATCTCGCATTATTGGCCGAGGGAGCCGGCGTATAGCTTCCAGGTCATGTGGCCAGCATGACAAAGCCGCTTCTGGCAAACCAGAGCAGCACATGGAAACGCTGTTTACCTTCCCGCTGTAGCGGTTCCTATTTATCTATTTGCATTTTGACATGCTTTCGAACTGCTAGGTTGGCAGGAGCTGGGACCGAGGAACGGGAGCTCACCCCGTCGCAGGGATTCGAATCGCCGACCTTCTGATCAGCAAGCCCTAGGCTCAGTGGTTTAACCACAGTGCCACCTGGGTCCCATATTCAAATCACCTGCTATAATAATTTCGCCCTCTGCGAACTGGTACATTATTTAAAGTACTTTTTAAAGGAATTTATTCTGTCCTTTAATATAAATATTCACTATTGTTAGCACTTTATTTTCCAGTTTACCTTTAAGCAGCATAAATCTACCTTCCTTGTCTAACACAATTTCTGTTATTTTAATATCTACTCTCCTATTTACCAGGACTGCGCCCCCTCTTGCCTTTCGCTTCTGCTAATACCTCCCAAGCTAAATCGTTGAATAGTGGCTTTTTCTCTTTTTTTTGATTTATGGGTTTCTTGAAGACACATTATATCGGCTCCTTGTTCTCTAGCTAGCCTAGATAACCTATATTGTTTAAGGTTAGATGTTAAGACCATTGACATTCAGTGAAATAATTTTGATTGAATTAACCATATTCTTTGTTGCTTTGAATTTTGTGTCCGTTAAGCTGAGGATTATTGTTTTCATTTTTTTCTTACAACTCCTTACCCCCCCTTCCTCCCTCCTCTCCACATTCCAAGAAAGCACACATCCCCTCCCTCCCCTTAACCAAAACATTTCAATAAAACAGTTTGTTTGTTGGCCTTTTTACTCTCCTTTAAGATGTAACACCCTGTGAGTGTGTTCTTGGTCTTTTATCTGGTTGTGTTGTGAAGCTTCACCTGAGGGACCTTCTCCGGCATCCAAATCTTCTGCCTCCTCCTCTCTAGTGACTCATCGCCTTCGATTCCCAGCTGCATCAATAAGGTCCCAGCCTCTGTTGGGTTCTTAGCAATAAACCTTTACCATCTTTAAAAACCAATATAGAGGCAGGGTATACCCAAGTAAACCTTATATCGTTATTGTGCAGCTTTTGTGCATAAGGTTTCATTTGGCTTTTTTTCTTCCCTTAAAGTAGCCTTGCATAGGTCTCGACTCACCCACACTCTCTTCCCTTGGAAGCTCAGCTCTTTAATTTTCTTCAGAGTCTGGTATACCTGCTGTTGCAGCTTCTCTCCAGAAAATTTAATTATTACATTCCTAGGGGATTCTCTCCCCCTGGACCCTCGACAGCAATGGGCTCTTTCCACATATTCTGGGTTCAGACTAACTCCTTGAGTGCATAGACAGGTTCTCAGAGTTTCTTCCAACTCTTTAGCCTGCGTTTCTTCTGGAATTCCTCCCAAGAACATATTAGCTCTTCTCTGGCGGTCTGACAATTCTGCCAGCTGTTTAGTTAGCGTGGTTACCTTTTTTCCGTTTTCCTGAGCTAGCTCTTTGGCTTGAATTGCTATTTGCTTCTGTCAGTGTTTTGAAAAAATATGACAAAGGTTCTGACCTCCTTTGCCTGCTTTGTCTGGTCCTCAGACCCTAGCCGGCACAAAAGACCCCACGAAAAGAGTGTCCTTGCAGAGTATTTTCTGCTTTTATTCTTTAAAGTCTTTAACTGCAAAACGACTAACTACAGACATAGGAGTCTTGGTAGACCACAAACTTGACATGAGTCAACAGTGTGATGCAGCAGCTTAAAAAGCCAATGCAATTCTGGGCTGCATCAATAGGAGTATAGCATCTAGATCAAGGGATAGCTCTTGTGGTCTCTTCCAACTCTGATTCTATGATTCAACACCACCAGCTTTCTCTAACCAACCAATCCAAACTAACATACAGCTACAATTAGGTAAGAGGCCGCTGACTCATGCTGACTTGGTTCTTTTAGCATTAAAGAAACAGCGGCCAATTTTTAGCCGTGACAGCTTTGCCCTCTTAATTTCGACTCCTATCGTCTCTAATGCTGTTTTGGGAGGTAAGCATTATGTCCTGGAAGGCTGCTAGCTGAGCTGATAAATCTTTCAATGTCTTTGCCATCCTTAAGTTGTTGAATAAAGTCGTAAATAAGAGAGAACTGCTGGGCATCTCTGATAGGCTTGAAGTTAATTTAGCGGCTTTCTTACCAAGTTTGCAGGCTTGAATTCGGCACCCTCGGTTTCTCTGCAACTTTGCACTCTTTAATCTTTACTTTTTTCAGTTTATCTTACATTCCTTTAGGCCATAAATTGTTCGGCTTGGCAGGGGAGTTCCAGGGCAGACGACTGGCTTGTAAACAGTCTCTTTATCTTCAGTCACATGCCACCTGGCTTTACTCACTCATATCCATTCATACTCTGAATGGAAGCTTATTTTTTGCTATTAGCACATACACCTTCTCCAGACTGGGGTAGTGTTGGATTAGGCAGAGACCTCCCTATGCTCAGCTCTCCTGGTTAAGGAGGCTTTTGCTGGCAGGATCACTACTGTGGGGAGCCCGTGGAAAGATTGAAACTGAGGCTGAGGCAAACCATAGCTGCCAAGTTATCCCTTTTTTTAAGGGATTTTCCCTTATGCTGAATAGGCTTCCTCGCGAGAAAAGGGAAAACTTGGCAGCTATGGGCAAACCGAGGCCCTGTATGTCGTCCCCACCCCCACCCCCCAATCCCCTTTGCGGCCTTTTATACTTTCCTCCAGTATGTCTTCTGGTGCTGCCATTGTCAAACAAGAACTGCTGGTAATTTGGACTCCTCCTGCTACACACTCCTTCATGAGATGTTTGTGTATAATCTCCAGTTGTATTAAAGCCCATGGGCATACCAATTAAATTCATCCCTCCTATAGCCTTGCTGCAGTGGTGTACTCAAGTGTATTCTCTAGAGGTTCCTCCTGTTTTTGTTTTTACTTCTCCTGAATGCTCTACAGGATTTCTTTCCTCTTCATGCCCACTGCTGCTTCATCTTTCTCTTCCCATGCCCTTACGTCAAATAAACTCTCTTAGAGGTCACATCTTCAGCCCAGATTTGCAAACAGAATACAAGATTTACTTTGCAAAGGAGATGGGGAGCTAGGATGAGAAAGGTGAGATATAAGTGCTTTGTTTTTTCATTCTGTATTGCTGTTGTATAATCCCTTAGTAGTGATTTCTACAGCCATATTATATGAGATGTGCCTTTTACTGACCAGGGAGGCTGCGGTGTGAAAATGAATGAACTTGAGATGTCTGGGTCTGAAGATTGGGGAAATTATCATCTAACAGAAGGAGGAACAGTTGGATATCATCCTGGAGTAAATACTTTGATAAATCTTTTTATATATGTATAAACTGACAGACAGAAAATCAAAAGCCCTTTGTATTTATTTCTCCTATTCTTATTTTTATCTTCCTGCTTCTTTTTCTTTGTGGCTGTGGTACTGTTTGGGTGTATCTAGTTGTGGTTCAAAGAGAAGAGGGGACTCTCACTCTTAGTCAGGGGTCCCCAGACTTACCGGCGTTTGGGCCAGTTCCCACTGCACCGATCGCGCGGCGGGCCGGAGGACGGGGGAGCGCGCACCTGTGCGGGCTGGCGGGCAGGGGAGTGCACGCCCGTGCGCATGCCTACGGGCGCTTACTGGCGCGGCGGTGCACTTCCAGGGTGGAAAAAGCGCCGAAAATCCGTTGTGCGCATGCGTATGGGCCTCCCCCACCCGGAAGTGCACCAGAAATGACCTCTTCCGGGTCGGGAGAGGCCCATACGCATGCGCACAAAGGATTTTCGGCGCTTTTTTCCCGACCTGGAAGAGTGCTGCCGCGCTGCGCGCCGTAAGAGCGGGCGGCGGTGGCGGGCAGCGGGGGTTGTCGCGGGCCGGATTGGCAGGCCAATTGGGCCGCATCCAGCCCCCGGGCCGTAGTTTGGGGACCCCTGCTCTTAGTAATAAGATTGTAAGGATTGCTTGGGATATAGGGATACTCTTGTCTAGTTGAAGTCTTCTCTCTGAAGCTTGGGCTGAGTTCCACTCCCCACTGGAACAACAGAATTTCTCCTTCTCTATACAACTTTGCAGGTGGAGTTGAAAGATAGGCAGGCAGCTGAACAACCTCCCAGCCAGGCCTTATCCTTTCCATCTGCTGAAGCATCTATAGAAGACCAGCCACAACTTGTGACCACAGAAGGCATTCATACTACAAAAAAGGAACTGCCTGTGTTGGTATGAACCACTTTTTCCCCCCTTTGCAAGTCAACCATTTGGGTGAAGTAAGCTAGGATGAAATTGGTATCCTGCCTATTGTTTTGGAGATGAGGGCTTTATTCTCAATTAGCTGTCACCATTGAGTGGATTGCTAGAAAACTGCTGCCCATCTTCTGCTGAAAGTTTTGTGAATATTTGCCTAGGACTAGGGCATTCTTTGGCACTAATTTCTGAGTTTATTTCGAGCTGGTATTTTACAAAAGACCCTGCAGCAAATGTGTAAGCCTTGCCATGTTTTGGAGTGGTCCTAAAAAGGGATAAGCAATGAGGCTGTTTGTGCTCCACAAGGTCTTGTTCAAATCTTGAGAAATTTATTTGTTGTTGCTTTAAAAATGGATATTTCTAGCCCTTTAAAGCGTGGAGACAAACTTGTGAATAAGATGACAATTGTTGGGAAGTTATGCACAAACTCTGTTAATGGTTTGGAGAATATTCTGGGTTCAGACATACCATGAAAACAAATGGTTTTAAATTCTGACCCTGCCACAAACCATGTTTGTTTTGGTCCTGACAAACCATGATCTCAAACAATGAGTTGGCGCTGATCAGCAAACTGGAGTTTGTATTAACTGTGATTTGCTATTATTTCTGCTTAACAGCAAACCAAGTGTTTGACTTTTCATTATTTGTGGCCTCAAGTGAGTAGGATATTTTCATCCTGCCTTTTAAAACAGGATTGTCATTTACATTTTTTAAGTGCCAGTTTTAGTGTATGTGATTGATTGTTTATAACACAGGTCAGCAACCTTTTTCAGCCGAGGGCCGGTCCACTGTCCCTCAGACCATGTGGTGGGCCGACTATATTTTTTTTGGGGGGGGGGGGGAATGAATGAATTCCTATGCCCCACAAATAACCCAGAGAGGCATTTTAAATAAAAGCACACATTCTACTCATGTAGAAACACGCTGATTCCCGGACCGTCAGCGGGCCAGATTGAGAAGGCAATTGGGCCACATCTGGCCCCCGGGCCTTAGGTTGCCTACCCCTGGTTTATATATTGTAAGTTGCTTTGAGTTACCTTGCTAAAAAAGTGACAGATAAATTTAATAAATAATAATCCACAGGCTGTTAACAGACAACAAGCCTATCTGATCTTGTCACATGATTTAGGGTTTGCATTACTTGAAGCCATCAAGTAAAATCACTTTGGGTAAGATCCAATGAAATCATTGCATGAGTGGAATGGCTTTTGCTTGTACAGTGGAGCTTTCCTACCTCTCAGGTGTAAGATCTTTAAAAATAATTATTATTTTTTACTCAAATCACATAGCAAAACAAATGGGGGCGGGGATCCAGTTTTTAAAAGCAAAAGGGACATGAGTTTTGTTTAAGTTTGCAGTGACTTTTGTGAGCTAAAGCTGTGGGAGGAATGGTAAAAGGAATGTCTGTACTTTGCAAAGCCACTGCAGTGGCTACAATTGCTTTTCATGCTTTTTGTTCGGTTTTCTGTTGGTGACGATGGAAGCATGTTCATGAAGTACTTGAATTGCCCTTGCATGAAACATTCAGGCATTATATTTTGCCATATTGATTGCAATTAGGATCTGATCCCTGCAAACCCACAGTCCCTAATATTTCTTTCTCTCCTGAAGCTGGAAGCCATCCCACCCAAAGACCATTTCAGCCATGTTGGCTCACCTCCTGCTGTAGAAATACCATTCCTTTCTGAGACCACAAATGAGAATCATTCAGAGGGAAAAGAAGACATTGAACTGGTATTAAATCACACTCTCCTTTCCCTAGAAGTAAACTGCTTTTGTAAGGATTCTAAAGTGAGAGTTGGTTAGCCTTTTTCAAAATTGATTGCAATTAGGATCTGATCCCTGCAAACTCAAAGTCCCTGATATTTCTTTCTCTCTTGAAGCTGGAAGCCATTCCACCCAAAGACCATTTCAGCCATGTTGGCTCACCTCCTGCTGTAGAAATACCGTTCCTTTCTGAGACCTCAAATGAGAACCATTCAGAGGGAAAAGAAGACATTGAACTGGTATTAAATTACACTCTCCTTCTTTCCCTGGAAGTAAACTGCTTTTGTAAGGATTCTAATGTGAGAGTTGGTTAGCCTTTTTCAAAATATCGGGTAAGGTAGGAGGAATAGGGAGGGGTTAATCAACTCCTGTTGTATTGCTACAGAGCCAAACTCTCTTGTTTTAATTTTAAATCAAATAGGAATCAGAGTGAGAATCGAGAACGGGTGAAATTCCAGTATGCCTCATTGCTTTGGCCAAGTTTCCAGTCCAATATTTTAGGCTTAAAATGTTCTGCATCAGATTGTTACAAGTAATTGAGATAATGTGGGAGGAATTGGCAAGAGGGATGGGGAAAGGTGTGTCCTAGAAATGAGGAAACAATACTGATCAGGTACTTCATTTGTGTTTCACTAGCCAGTCATTTACTCATCTCAGACTATTCTAACCCTGTTTTCACTTGAAACTGATACAGACCCAAATCACCAGCAGTCTTAAGGATGGAGACCTCCATAAGTCCTGTGCTGTGCTAGCTACTAGCTCCTCCAGCCTCCCAAGTACCCTGAGTGATGTTCGTGTTGTGCCTGTACTGGTGAGAGAGAAAAAATATGAAAAGGTAAGACTGAGGGATCTTCTTCGTGTCTTTGATCCCTGAGAACATGGCTGGACTTACTTATTATATTCATAATAATAATAATAATAATAATAATAATTAATAATAATAATAAATTTTATTACACCCCGCCCATCTGGCTGGGTTTCCCCAGCCAATACATTTGTGCAAGGTATGGTAGAAAATCCCAAAGAGGCAACTCAAATGGAACTTTTCAGGCATTATATTTGGTCATATTGATTTCTTTCTCTTTCTCTCCTGAAGCTGGAAGCCATCCCACCCAAAGACCATTTCAGCCATGTTGGCTCACCTCCTGCTGTAGAAATACCATTCCTTTCTGAGACCACAAATGAGAATCATTCAGAGGGAAAAGAAGACATTGAACTGGTATTAAATTACACTCTCCTTTCCCTGGAAGTAAACTGCTTTTGTAAGGATTCTAAAGTGAGAGTTGGTTAGCCTTTTTCAAAATTGATTGCAATTTGGATCTTATCCCTGCAAACCCACAGTCCGTAATATTTTTTTCTCTCCTGAAGCTGGAAGCCATCCCACCCAAAGACCATTTCAGCCGTGTTGGTGCTTCTGGGTGGGAGACGGCCTTCTCCCGGCACTGGTCCGGAACGCATAGCACAGCATTCACTCCTCTGGACGTTCAAGCAAGCAGCAGAGCTTAGCAGAAGCTGAGACTGAGGATACGTAGCATCTGGGTTTAGTGATATTTACAGGATCAAAATAAAGAACAGAGCCATTATGGCTTGTCTCTTCTCCTCCAAGAGAGGACAACAGAACAAAGAACAAAGAAGACGGAAGTGGCATACAGTTCCTTCCGTTCGCAGGCTTCCAAAGAATGGAATATCAACACACAGAGCATGTGATCTAGTAGTCACACTCTACAGCACAAGAGAGAATGAAACTCCTGGCAATTGGCTCACTTCCCGCTGTAGAAATACTATTCCTATCTGAGACCGCAAATGATAATTGTTCAGAGGGAAAGGAAGACATTGAATTGGTATTAAATTACTCTCTCCTTCTTTCCCTGGAAGTAAACTGCTTTTGTAAGGATTCTAAAGTGAGAGTTGGTTAGCCTTTTTCAAAATATTAGGTATGATAGGAGGAATAGGGAGGAGGGTAAATGAGGAGGGTTCTTCTGTAACCTTCTAAAAGAGTTAAAAATTTCATCTTAAAGTTAACTTTAGGTTATGGCTAGTTTCTACTGGTCTGTGGCTTACTGGGAAACACATATTGTTCCGCTTACTCAGGTATATCTTTAATTTACATGGTAGAGAATCCTGTATCTGGCAGGAGGAAAACCACTTGCTGAGCTGAGAGGATTAACTGTTGTAAAATATTGACCAAGCGAATCCTTTTCTCATGCCAGTGTTTATCAACTCCTGTTGTATTGTTACAGAGCCAAACTGTCTTGTTTTAATTTTAAAGCACATAGGAATCAGAGTGAGAATCAAGGAGGGGTGAAATTCCAGCATACCTCACTGCTTTGGCTAAGTTTCCAGTCCAATATTTATAACCTACAAAATGTTCTGCAACAAGTAATTCAGATAAAGTGGGAGGAATTGGCTAGAGAGATGGGGAAAGGTGTGTCCTAGAAATGAGGAAACAAAACTTCATTTGTGTATCACTAGCCAGTCATTTACTCGTCTCAGACTATTCCAACCCTGTTTTCACTTAAAACTGATGCAGACCCAAATCACCAGCAGTCTTAAGGATGAAGACCTCCATAAGTCCTGTGCTGTGCTAGCTTCTAGCTCCTCCAGCCTCCTAAGTACCCTGAGTGATGTTCGTGTTGTGCCTGTGCTGGTGAGAGCGAAAAAATATGAAAGGGTAAGACTGAGAGGGACTTTGGGTTTGGTGCCATGGAGGAGGCTGGAACTCCATCACAGCTGTTTGCACGGGTAATTAGAGGCTGAGATGAGAGTAATCAGCCTCCCACCTTCCGCAGGGTTGGGGGTGGCAGTCTCATCTGCAGTTCGCCCAACACCTGGCCCCAAATCTGGAAGGAATGAGGGGGCAGTGGGCACTGGATGGAAAGCACCGTGTGTTTCTTGTTTAGGGAAGCGTTTAATGTTTAATAGAGTATTGTATTTTAATCTGTTGGAAGCTGGCCAGAGTGGCTGGGGAAACACAGCCAGATGGGCGGGGTATAAATAATAAATTATTAATAATAATAATAATAATTAAAACAACTCTCCAAAGTCGCCTCCGTGAGCAACAAACTTCCATTTCTTAAGATGAAAAATTGGATTTAAGTCATGGACATGCTCTGAGCGAGGGGGGAGAAATTACTCTGCTAAGTAATTCAGCCACTGAGGTGGTAAAGTATTCGAATGGAAGAAGGATTATCATCTGCGTGGAGCTGGTGTGTCGGAACGGAAGGGCGGGGTGAGCCTTCTTTGTTTCACTTTGATTCTTCGTTTTGCTATGTTACTTGACAAAATCTCCTCTGGAAGGACTGACTACCGGATTATTTATGCAAGCAAGTGAGACTGGAGAATATTGCATTTACTGATGTAATATGGTTCTAACAATTAGTAACTATGTGGAAATGGCTTTGCAAGCAAAAAAAATCAAGGCTGTTGGCGTTAATTGCTTGGACGAGATAAGGTGGAGAAACTTTGGAAGTATGCCTGGTACAGTTGGCAGAAAGTCAGATCTCCTCCATATTGGAATGTCACAGGCAACTATAAAAGTCGAAAAGTGAAAGTGGAATGCCATAGCCGGATTGGAAGCAGAAAGAAAGAAAGAAAGAAAGAAAGAAAGAAAGAAAGAAAGAAAGAAAGAAAGAAAGAAAGAAAGAAAGACATAAGAACCCACACAGAAACACACTGTTTTGATTTATCTCGCTTGCCGGATGAACTCAGAGGCTGTTGAAAACAATGAAGGATTAACATCAGAATGACATGGGAACTATCGGAAATGACTACGAAAAGCAGCAGAAATATGAGATGATTAGAACCCCAAATGGAACTTTTAATTTGGCTTCTAGTGCTTAATTAACAAGGGCTGCTTCCACACTATGCATTTTACTGGGCAAAAAATACCACAGTAAACATAATGAACAAAATGTTCCCCTTTCATATTTTCATTTTTTAGCTTGGCCTTTTCGGCCTGCTGCCATCTCAGAACCTTCAGAGTCATTTCCTTCCTGTTTCCATGTGACCCTTCTCTCAGCTGTAGTGGTTTTTATTCTCTCCCCCCCCCCCCCACTGGGCATGAGGAAGATGTCTCTTCTTTCACCAGGCCCTGCCTTCCTCAAGCATGGCAGCAATTCAGAAGCTCCTTCGTGTGGCCGCAGTACACTGCTTCCTGTGGGGTAGAAATGGTGGTAACAATTAGGGGCAGGATCTTACAAGTGGGGTGTTCTTTTATTACCTAGAAGAATATTGCTTATCCTTCTATTTCATTGCTGTCCTTGTTCTCCAATCTGGCATCATTAATCCCCCTCCTCTTTCCAGGCTGAAAATGTATGGGCACCTGAAGATTGTCAGGCGCCACCCTGCAATGTGAATGAAGTTGGGAAGTGTCACAGAGTTTCTGAACATGACAGTGACTTGGTAAGTTGAAAAGTGATGAAAATTATTTTTGTGGGGGTGGAGGTGGTAAAAGAGAATAGAATCAAGAAGGCAGGCAAGGGGTGGAAGGAAAATAGCTGGCAAGAGAGGAGCAAGAAAGGGAAAAGCATCTCTGTCTAACCTCTGGCTTTCCAGAAGTTGTTAGACTAAAACTCCCATCATCCTTTATCATTAACCACACTGGCTGGGGCTGATGGGAACTGTAGTCCAGCAACCTCTGGAGAGCCCAAGGTTCCCTACTATTGCTCTAAAGGACATGAAGAGTGTTAAAAAGAGAATGGGAAAAGGGACACTCTCACTACTCTTCTGGTCACAAATAAAATGTGGCTTTCAGGGCATCCTGAATGCATGACTGTGGTTTTAATCATTGTTTGTAAGGATTCTGGGATAATCTTGTATGTTCCAAACTAAGAACACTAATGATTGGGCTCTACAAGGAAAGGATGGGAGACTCAAAACTGAGACAAGGAAAGGGTCCTCGGAAGAGAGCTAGAGAGGGATAGAGAAAAAGGAGACAGCCTGTAGCACCAGGCAGCAGTGAGTCTATAAGTCCAAAGTCCTAGCCCAGATCAGGAAAAGTTTAGCTGTGTCCGCTTAGGTTCCCCTGAGTTCTCACTTAAAGCAGTAAGATATTTAGGAAAAGGGGGATACTTGTTTCATATTAACTTATACAAACTTCTTAGAGATTTTCGGCAAATAAATAAATATTGTCAAATGAACAAAATTGCTATTGTACGTTATTTGATCACCCTGCTCTTTTGCCAGGTGCTCTCACAGTCCCCACCTCACAGTCTCATTTCCTGTGATCAAAAAAGTGATACTGAAAGATGGCTGGAATACTGTTCTTGTTCACCAAAGAACCAACACAGCAGTGATTCGAGGCATTCTTCCACAAATTGGACAACAGGAGAGTTGCATATTCAGCGTTCAAGATCCCCTCACAGACGAGAGCAATCCCATGGAAGCAGTGACCGGTCCCCTCGTTCACGAAAGGGCCGACACAGCAGTGATTCACACCATTCTAGAGCAAGCCGTGCCTCACGGGAGCTGCATCTTCAGCGTTCAAGATCGCCTCACATGCGAGAACGATCCCATGGAAGCAGCGACTTGTCCCCGTGGAGGCAAGAACATAACCCGAGATTCCCTCAAAGCTAGAGGGCAGGGCTAGCTCATCCATAAGGTGGAATGAGGCTGCTACCTCAGGCGGCAGAAGCACCAGTGCTTGTGGGCACCCCTCTGCCGGTGGCAGCAGAGAAGCGGCAGCAGCATCAGTGCTGATTTTGGCCAAGATCTCATGCGATTTCAGGCGAAATCTCACTCAAAATTGGTGCCGGTGACAGTGCTGCTTTCTCTGCCAGCAGTGGAGGTAGCAGGGCAGACAGCGCAAGTGACGGCAGCAGTGGCCGGGCTCGGCAGGGTGGTGCTTCCCGTTTCGCCTCAAGCCGCAAAATGGGATGAGCCGGCCCTGCAAGACGACTCCAGTTCTTGGAACTCAGTGGGGGAACACCAGGATGGCTGGCTACCCAGAAACTGGGTAGTTTTGAATCATATGAAATGATATTGATGCCAGGCATAGATAAGAAAGGAGCCTGAGATAACTAGGATAATTTATAATAATAATAATAATAATTTATTATTTATACCCCGCCCATCTGGCCGGGTTCCCCCAGCCACTCTGGGCGGCTTCTTGGTGATACTTATGCATAGAAAGAAATGAGCCATGGGAAATGGGGAGTTCTGTTGCAAAATAGGATAGATTGAAAGCATTCCAAATTGAATGGGTTTCAGGCGGAACTCATGGCTACATTTGTACTGCAAACTGAACTGAAACTGGCTTAGCTATATCTGCCTTTCCTTGGTGAATCATGGGGACTGTAGTTTCGTGCAAATTACAGTGGTACCTCTACTTACGAATTTAATGCGTTCCGAATGCACATTTGTAAGTCGAAAAAAAATGTAAGTCGAATCCCATAGGAATGCATTGGGAGAAAAAAATCGTAAGTAGAAGCAACCCTATCTAAAAATCCGTAAGTAGAAAAAATCCTATCTAAACCGCATCCAAGATGGTGGACGGAGCTCCATTCGTAAGTAGAAACATTCGTAAGTAGAGTTATTCGTAAGTAGAGGTACCACTGTAGTCTTAGCCACCCACCATACCAGTTGGCCTGTTCCTAGAGTTTGGGGATGCAGGGAAGCAACAACGCTCAGGCTCTTGATGATGTGTTCAAAATGCAGGCGAGCACAACTTTTCAAGCGAGTCATGTGCTTCTTTTCACAGGAGAGAGCACTCCAGCTTCTGTCACTGTGGATATTGCTACAATCCACACCGAAAGAATTTCTACGAGAGAGATTCCCCTCCCTCTTATTTGGTTCAGAAAAGAAGTCATCGCTATTCCCCAGGTGATTTGTTTTTATTGAGCAGTTCAGAATGGGAATCTTCATTTTCCAGCTGAGGGGAGTAAGATATTAGTGTTTACAATATTGTCTCCTTGGGATGAAAGGGTCCTCCAAGCTGTGTAGCCTTTTGGATCAATGTTTGATTCTCCCATTGTGCCAGTCGCATTTTGCCACTGGCAAGCAACCTTTTGTGACTGTATGGAGATGGGAGCTATAGGTGCGCCTAGGATCTGCACCCCTGCCTGCCTCCAGTCCGCTGGTCTGCCAGACACAGCAGGAGCAAAAGATGCATGTCTTTTGCTACTGCTCTACCCCACAAAACACCTGATTCGCCCAGTAGAGCAGCAGCAAAAGACACATCTTCATGGAAACAGGACTTCATGGAAACAGGAATCACAGTGAAAGAAAGCAATATTTCAAGTGCAGTTGCAGAGATGACTGGGTATTCTCTCGGAGTTTTCAGGAATGTGTAAAAGGCCCCTTGTCAAATAACTATCAGTGTGTGAAAGAGCAGGTTGCCCAGCATAGCAAGTCTATCTGACCGTCACATAATTTAGGGGCTTCGTCACCCAGAGCATTTGGTAAAATCACTTTGTCTGAACCTGATTGGACCTAGGTCTACTGAAAAAAAGGGAGATGTGAGGGACAGGGGATATCGCGAAGTCCCTCCCCTCCTAAGTTCAAGCCAATCCCCGAGCACAGGGGGAAGCAGAGAGAGTTCCGATTCCAGTGGGGAAGCAGGAAGTCGTGTCCGAGGCTCAGGCAAGGTAGAGGAGCCAGGGTCCCAGGTGGGACAGGAAGGGGCGAATAAGGGCGGGAGACCCATCCCCCCAACTCCGGAATTACGCAGAAAGAGGAGGGGAAAGAGGATGGGTCTGCCAAAGCTTTTGTGTTGGAGAAAGACGCGCCAAAAGCCATTAGGAGGTTCTGAAACCGACTGACCACATCACTCCGTGTAAATAGCAATGACTTGAGCACTGTAAATACGCAGCACCAATAAAAGAATAAAATGCAGAGCTGTGTAGCGTCGTTACTCTGAAGTAGTCCACTCCGGCCACTGTGACAGCAACCTCCTAATCCTTTTTGGGCTACTTTGGAGTTGCCGGGATGAGCGTGTCAGAGGCGGAGAAATGGCGGCAGATCGCGGAGCAAGCCCAGCAAGAACTGCAGCAGCTGTCGCTGCAGGCGCAGGGGGAATTGAAGGCAGCTAAAGAGGAGACTAAGAAGGTCCAGGACGACCGGCTACAACTTGCGGAACAGGTGAGAGCGCTTCAGGAAAAAGAGCAGCAATTAAGGGTGGTGGCGGTAGACCTCCAAAACAAGCTGGATGCAGAGAAAAACAAGGCGGGAGGGGCACCCCAAGTCCAAGTGCTGCCAGGAAGGAGAGCCGGGACCCTAGTAAGCAAGTTCAATGGAGACCCGAGGGAATTTCAGGGCTTTGAGACTGAGATTGTGTATGCTCTTGAGCTGCACCACGATGAGTTCCCTGATGATGAGCACAGGGTAGCGTTTATTGTGGAGCACCTTACCGGGGCAGCCAGGGAGTGGCTAAGACCGTTAATTGCAACAAGGAATCCTTGCATGAAGAATGTCAAACTATTTCTAGAAGGTTTGAAAACGATGTATTCGTCCGATAGTCATATGGACCAGACTAAGGAGGAACTTCATAATTTACGCCAAGGAAATATGACAGTTCGCGCGTATTGGGCGAAATTCACCATGCTGGTGCACAGATTGGGGTGGGAACTAGAGTCCCCCCCAATGCAAGCGGCGTTCTACTTGGGGTTGCATGAGGAGGTGAAGGATGAGCTCTCGAGAGGTCCAAAGCCCAGTAATATGGATCAGCTGAGCAAAGCGGCTCTGGCGGTGGGGGTGAGACAGGAATCCCGGTGGAGCGACAAGCAAGCAACGCGCGCAAAGCGGGCTTGGTTCCCACGGTCGCAGGAGAAGCCACTCCCCCAACAACCCTTTCAAGCCACGCCTGGGGCCAGTCAGGACCAGGAACCCATGCAGATTGATAGCGCGCGCGCGCGGGCTTTTCAAACCCCAGCGGCGCCAAGACGCAAGGAGGGAAGGGGTGGGAATTGCTTTCTCTGCAACTCCCCCCAGCATCTCGTCAGAGACTGCCCACATCGCAGGGAGTGGCAAGGAAAGGCGGGAACGGTTGTGCCCTCCCCCACTGACGCAGCACCACAGCAGGGAAACGGGAAAGCCTGGCTGCAGGAGACAAGGGGCGGCAGCCAGGCACAGTCAGCAGACAACAGCCCCAGCCCACCCACCCGCACAGAGAGGAGCAGAGCCAGCCCACCCCTCCCAGAGCAGGAGTGGTTCTAGAAGTGACGCTCACGCTTCCAAATGGCTATCCCCTGACAGTCCTCGCCCTAATTGACAGTGGGGCGTCAGCGAACTTCTTCTCGAGAAACTTTGCAGAAGAGCACCAGATCCAGCTTCTGCAGCTGGATTTTCCTCTGCACGTGGCAACCATTGACGGCAGAGAGCTGCTGGGAGGGGCCATCACTCATCAAACCCCCCCCCCCCATGAGAATGACGGTTGGAAGGCACTCAGAGACACTGGCATTCAACGTCACCACCATCTCAGACCCCCCCATCGTTTTGGGCATGAGCTGGCTGGCGCGCCATGACCCCTCCATAAGTTGGCACCAGAGATGCATCACTTTTGGATCGGACTTTTGCCTGGAACATTGCATGCAGCACCAACCAGGGGAGGGGCCTCCGATAGCCACGGTGGCCACCATGCACGTCAAAGGGGGTGAAGCGATACCCAAGCCGTACTGGGACCTGCAGGAGGTCTTCAGCGAAGCGGAGTCCGACCGTGTGCCAGGGCGGTCTCGGCAGAAGAGACAGCCAAACTGTTTGTTGACCACGTATTCAGACTGCATGGATTACCCTTAAGGGTTATTTCGGATCGTGGCCGCCAATTTGTTTCCAGGTTCTGGCGGCGGCTCATGAACCTCCTGCAGGTGGAGGTCAGCTTGTCGACGGCTAGACACCCGCAGACCAATGGACAGGCGGAGAGGGTCAACGCCATTCTGCAGCAGTACCTGAGATGCTACGTCAGCCAGAGGCAAACGGACTGGGTGGATCGCCTGCCACTGGCAGAATTTGCCTACAACAATGCGGTGCACGTCTCCACAGGGGTGTCGCCCTTTAAGGCCAATTACGGGCGTGACCTCAGATCTTTCCCTGAGAGGGAGGGGGAGGAGGAGGAGGAGGGCCCACAGGCTGAGGATTGGGCAGAGGAACTGGAGACGGTGCACCAGCAGCTCAGAGAACACTTGGAGAGAGCCAAGGAAGCGTACAAGAGGGGGGCAGATCGCCACAGGCGACCGGGGGAGGTCATTAGGGTGGGGGACAAAGTTTGGTTGTCCTCGGAGGGCCTTCCCATCAGAGGGCGATGCAAAAAGCTGGCGCCCAGAAGGTTGGGCCCCTTCACGGTCACGCAACAGGTCAACCCGGTGGCATACAGGCTGGCACTGCCAGAGGACATGAGGGTGCACCCAGTGTTTCATAGATCGCTGCTGTCGCCGTACAGGGAAAGCAGCAGGCTCCGAGACAGCGAACAAACCCCTGAGGGAGGGGGGGAGAGGGAAGGCAGGGAGCAACTCAATGAGGCCACAGCCATCCTGGATTCAAGGTGGGGGGTGGGGGGCCTGGAGTACCTCATGGCATGGGAGGATGCTCCACCGTCCCAGAATGAATGGGTCCCAGCCACTCAGATACAGGAGGAATTCCTGGTAGAAGAATTTCACGCCCTTTTTCCCCATAGACCCAAGCCCTGGCACATGGAAAGGGAGGGTGAGGGGGAGGAAGCACGGGAGAGCAGTTCACCATGGCGCTGGGAAGCGGAGTTTGAGGAACCAGAGGATGAGGTATGGGTGTCACCGAGATCCACCCAGTCAGAGGAAGGAGCAGATTGGCAGAACATTTTTACCCCCACCAGCTCTGACGCCACAGACTTTTTGGGATTCCCGTCCTCCCAGGCGGAAGGGGGGGGCTCGCAGGACTGGGGGGAGGTGTTCACACCAACGGGCTCGGAAAGCACTGAGTTCTTAGGCTTCCAGTCGTCACCGACACCTGGGGGGGACCTGGGGAGGGGTGAAGGAGAGCTTGGGAGGGGGGTGGATGTGAGGGACAGGGGATATCGCGAAGTCCCTCCCCTCCTAAGTTCAAGCCAATCCCCGAGCACAGGGGGAAGCAGAGAGAGTTCCGATTCCAGTGGGGAAGCAGGAAGTCGTGTCCGAGGCTCAGGCAAGGTAGAGGAGCCAGGGTCCCAGGTGGGACAGGAAGGGGCGAATAAGGGCGGGAGACCCATCCCCCCAACTCCGGAATTACGCAGAAAGAGGAGGGGAAAGAGGATGGGTCTGCCAAAGCTTTTGTGTTGGAGAAAGACGCGCCAAAAGCCATTAGGAGGTTCTGAAACCGACTGACCACATCACTCCGTGTAAATAGCAATGACTTGAGCACTGTAAATACGCAGCACCAATAAAAGAATAAAATGCAGAGCTGCGTAGCGTCGTTACTCTGAAGTAGTCCACTCCGGCCACTGTGACAGGAGGATAGAATGGAGAAACCTTGAACTACAACTTGGTTCATAAGCAGTCACAATTCTCTTTCTGCTTAGATAAAAGATAAGAGACTCTCATTCCTGGTATTGGAATGTGAGCAAGACAGAATTTGGTGCCAAGGAAGGAACTAGATAAGATCCTCCTCCCAGCAAATGATGCCTCTGTAAACTTTATGGTCTGGGTCTTGTCAGTTTCTTCAATAAGATGATACAACAAAGCAAAAAGTTGTCTTTTGGCAGTGAGTCTTTTGGCATATGGGTGAGAAATACTGAAAAAGTTGCAGCATTGACAGGGGAAGAAAATGATATATGTGAGGCAGGGGAAAGAGTTTCTTTCTTTCTTGATGCCCTTTGTTTTTTTGCTTTTTCCCTGAACTGAATACTCCATAGATTGTCTTCACATGTTGTTTTCACAGTTATTACTACTTACATTTCCTCATTTTCCTTTTTTCTATTAAAATGCTTTCTTGCTATTCAGTTCTTTTTATATTACATTTTATAATTGTTGTTTTTCTGAGTAAATTCTTATTTCCTCCATTTGGCATTCTTTTTTTTTGTTGATCTTCTACAATTTATATCTTTTCTTTAAAATTATTCAGCAGGATTTCCCTTAAGTTTTATCATGTCAGCTTGGTAGCTATGGATACATTTTTACATATTCTTTAGCCTAGTTCTTTTTAGACTTCTTATTGAATTAATTTTAATCAATAATAGGTGGAATATAGCAGCTTAACAGAGGATATTTTGAAGCAATGTTAATAGAACTCTATATAACCTTATTCTCTTGCCATTTTATGCACTTTGTATATATTATACAATATATATAACGTGCTATAGTCCATGGGGTCACGAAGAGTCGGACACGACTAAACGACTAAACAACAACAACATGTATAACTCTGGATATAACTCTTATATATTACTCTATTTTATAATCTGTTTTCAGTTTACACATTTTATTGTTGATTTTATAGTTTCAACATTTGTATGCTGCAATACCATTAAAGCTCTTAAGTCCATTTTATACATAATCTGGCACTTGGGTCCATTTCCAGTTGCACTTCTTTAAGTCACTAGAGCCAAAAAAGAACTTGATATTTAATCACCATTAACATTCTTTTATCCCCCGAGTTAGGGAGCCATGGCTCCCCATCCACAAAGCAAAATGCTGTCTTAACACCTCTCTTTTGCAGAAAGAAGTGAATTGTACAAAGCACCACATTCCTACAATCGTGAGAGCCCCAGAGAGGTAAGAGAAGATGCCTATATCTTACTGGCTTAAATTGGCATATGCTTGATAATTGTTGGCATCCATCTGTCTCAAAAGACAATGGAGTGCACCTCTGGAGGTGAAGTCAAACCACTGGAGAATCACAGCACCCACAGTGGCTGCAGAGACTGGTAACTTCTAACAGCTGGCTTCCTCATTGTTCTTGCTGTGCTAGCAGCACCGAAGTGACCTCTTTAGGATGCAAGCCTGGGCAATGTGTATGGAGATCCTGGGCTGCCCAGGTAACAAGACCCCCACCCCACCCCCTTGGCCTTGCTGATGTGGTCCAAAAGAAAGGGCACTATATTTGGCACCAGTTTGGCTGCAGGAGTTGCCAGAAGGAAGTGTAGAAGGCATCATCCAGCCATCTTAGGGACTCCACTCTGGATTTGTGTAGAGTTTACTCCTTAGCCTTTTCTTCTCCCGAAGATGTTCCACAAGGCAGCATGTTATGCTTAAGCTGTGAATAGATCTCTATGACAATATCAGTGGAGGTGTTTGAAAGAGAGATGAAATGAGATTCCTGTTCTCCCTGTCTCTCAAAATGAGCCCTTGAGCATGTACAGTTCATATGCCACTACAGTGGTACCTTGGTTATCGGATGTCTCTGATGCTGAACGTTTTGGTTTTCGAACGCTGAAAACCTGGAAGTAAATGCTTCTGTTTTCGAAAGCCCCTTGGAAGTCAAACGGCTTCCACTGCATGTGGCAGGGGGTTGGACTGGATGGCCCTTGTGGTCTCTTCCAACTCTATGATTCTATGATTCTATCTGTTGTTTTCCACAATTGTCTCAATTTTCGAACCTTTCGGAAGTCAAATGGTCTTCTGGAACGGATTACGCTTGAAAACCGAGGTACCACTGTATAATGATTCCTCCACATAATTGCCAAGATAACCTCTGCCTGGGATAGGGAACCTTTGGCCATGCAGATCTTGTTAGACTACAGCTCTCATCATTCCTCTCCATTGCCTATGCTGGCTAGGACTGATGCGAGTTGGCATCCAGCAACAAATACTGCTTTTGGTCTGACATGGTGCACTAGTTTTACAAAGGGTGGGCATCTATCCAACAAATCTCTGGTGGTGGCTTATTTCAGACTCCCTTTTATTTATTTATTTCTTCCTCCTGGCCTGTAAAATGAAATCCAATTCACAGAAGTTAAAGAAAAAAATATCATCCTCTCAGAAAACTGAAAAGAAGAAGAAGGCAACAGCAATTTCAGAGAAAGCAGGAAAATCTATCAAGGTAGCTGAAGAAATGTATGGATGTCTTAATATGATGTGTCTCACTTGTATGTGATCTCGTGTCCTGCTTCTAGCCTTCCCTTAGGCAGTTGGTTGACCAGCATAGGAAATGGTATACTGGACTAGATGAGCTTTCTATCTGATCCAGCAGGGTATTTATGTACATAACCCAAGTCAAGCCAGTAAAATGAGTATAAAACCTGCATGGTCCCAATGATAGCATTAACTCTCAGTAATAGAGGTTCTCCAGTACAGAGTTGTCTTCTTAGTGGGATACTGTTGTTGTTGTTGTTGTTGTTGTTGTTGTTGTCATACCTTGGCAGGTATCTTTCCAGCATTTTCTTTAGCTGAACAGATGTGCTTCCCTTACACCTCTTACCCTTGTGGTACCATGTAAATGCAGGCAAGTTGAGGTGGCGGTGATTGCCTATTAAAAAGTGGAGTTTTCCAAGCGGTATCAGTTCACTAGATCATACCTTTTCTACTATAAGGCACTTCAGAATGCTCCAACTGGTTCAGCAGCAGGAAGAGATCTACCCTTCTGTTGTGGCACTCAGATTTGGAAACTAGTCATGAGACTAGTGGGTATACTCTATTGACAGGATAGTCAACATCCTTGGGAGTTCATGGTGGGATTTTTAGTCCACAGAGTAAATGGTAAGAACAAATGCATTGGTGTCCTTAGGTGTCTTGGAGTTATTTCACTCTGATGCTCAGATTAGTATTCACCCTTCCTCTACAGAGCTCAGGATGACACACATGGATATGGATTATTCACTACCTTTGAAATAACCCTTTCACACAGGCTGGAGAGTGACTGTTCTTAGTAAGTTTAATTAAGCGAGTGGAGATTTTAACTGATCTCCCAGCCATTCTGGCTCTCCATCTGCTCATCTCCTTTTGTTTTCATTGGTACCAGCTCTGCTGGAAAGCTAGGTCTATGTCACACCCTTTCTTCAAAGAATTCAAAGTGGGGTATATGGAAAAGGTTTTTTGATATCCTGCCAAGGTTGATGCAATCCTTTGCATCCCACTTGGGTTGTTGGCAAACGAATCCAGTTGTAGCAACCAGTATGCACTAGAGTTTCCTGCTTGGGTAACAGTGTTAATTTTCTGGCATGAACAAAGCCTTGCTTTGTTAGTGAGCAGATCCAACTAGGTCCTTTTCTTTTCGGTTTCTACAGACTAAGAAGAAAACCAAAGGAGACCAAGCTAGTGGTGCACCAATATCATCAGAGACTGCACAAAAGTTACAGCCTGTGGAAACCGAATTGTCTGACCCGGTAGGAAGGAGGATTCAGTCTTGCCATGGCTGGTCTTCAGCCTGGACTAGCAAGAGTGTCGTTCCCCTTAGCTCTCTCTTCACTGATTCCCACATGTTGGCATTTGTAACTGATGCATTTATTTCTGAGTTTGTTCTGCTGGCTATACAAAAGTCATTTGCTGCAGAACAGGGACTGGGAACAGTTTTCAGCCTGGGGGCCACATTCCCTTCTGCATAACCTTTGGAGGGTCACATGACAAGGTTGGAGGGGCAGAGGCCAGAGTGGGTGGAGCAACGAATGTATTCCCCCACCCTTAGTTTCTGTACACACTCAAATGCCCCTCTCTATCCTCCATCCAGAAAAGCGAGAGGGGAATAATCAGAGCTCAAGGACATGTTCCAAAATGAGGAGGACACATTCCACAGGCAAAAGCGCTTGGTTTTGTGGAAAGAATGCTGGAAAGTTTCCTGTGTAGTTTTTGATTAATTTTTAACTTTCTGTTTTAATGTTACCGAGTAGAGGTTGCTAGCTTGTATTGTACACAACCAAGTACTTTGTGGCACATACATAATATCCCTCTGGCCTTCAATTGTGTAACAAGCACAAAGAGAACTGATGTGTGCATGTGCCTTGCTTTATTTTGCCAGTTATGGAAATGTATAAAAGCTGTAAAAACCCTTTGCTCAGTGACGTTCCCTTCAGACTTGCTCTGAGAGTGCTGTCCTGCTGCAGCAGTAAATAAAGGGGATACCTACTGAGTGCCTTGCTTGGTATCCTGCACCTTGTCTATTATTTAAACTGATTCCTACCCGGGAACAAACTGGGGAGTGGCCTCCCTTAACTATGGGGGTGCAGAGCAGTGAGGAAGTGTGGCCTGGAAAGGATTCTGACCACCAGATAAACAGGCCTAGAGGACTGCATTCAGCCCCCAGGCCTGAGGTCCCTGTTCCTCCCACTGTAAAGGCCAAGAATAGATGCAAAAGATTATGGAAGCATCTAGCTTAATGAAACATCATTGTGTGATACCTAGATCTTAGTTGTCACACCTGGGTTTCACTCTAGGACTAGTGTTAGCAGCCTCACCAGAAATATAATTTCATTCTGTTGTGAGCCAGTGATCTTGTCTTCCTCGTGCAAGAGCAAAAACTATCTTTGACACACCACTAGTTTTGTTTTAGGCTATGTTAACACCTTATCCCTTTGGGAAAATCTCTATAGATCCAGGCAACAACCTGCAGTGAGGATGCAGACCCCACTCATCCCCTGTGTGCTGGAGAGAAAGATGGCTTTTCATCATCCTCAAGGGCTTCTGAGGACCGTTCTGCAGCTGTACTAGCAAGAAAGGAAGAGATAGAGCAGGTAACTGAGCCTCTTCGGCATGTCAGTATGAATTGGGAGATCTGAAGCACAATTATTGTGACGGTCACATGCTATTTTCGCTCCTGTATCTGATACAAAAGGCTTGTGCAAGGCCAAAGTATAAAGGGGCCTGTCATAGACTAATAGGAGTTGTAGTCCAAAACATCTGGAGGGAACCAGGTTGGCAAAGGCTGTTTTAGGGGAGTACAGTCATACCTCGGGTTACAGACCCTTCAGGTTGCGCACCGTGCTGAACCCGGAAGTACTGGAACGGGTTACTTCCAGGTTTCAGCGTTCGTGTATGCACAGAAGCGCTGAATCATGACCTGCGCGTGCGTAGATGCGGCGCTGCAGGTTGTGAACGTGCCTCCCGCACGGATCACGTTCACAACCCAAGCGTCCACTGTAGTCCTATCCTCCTATTTGCTTAAGTCACGTGGGTCCCAGTGGGCCATCTATAAACAAACATTTCTGAGACTCATTTCTGACAGCAAGTTTGTGAAGTGTATACAGTGATACCTCTGGATCCGTTCCGGACCCCCGTACGCATCCAGAGTAGTACGCAACCTGAAGCGCCGAATCTGCGAATGCTCGCTGTGCGATTCGGCGCTTCTGTGCATGACATCATTCGCTATGTCTGCGCATGCGTGAATCGCCAAACTCAGAAGTAACCCAGCACTTCCAGGTTCAGCGTGTTCGTAACCTGTGATGTACGCAACCTGCCATGAACGTAACCAGAGGTATGACTGTACTTACTGCTTTGCTACACCTCAAATTGTCTTGACGTTTAAAATGAAACAAAGCAGCAAATACACACTTTGCAAGCACATCTCTTGATCCTCACATCACAGGGCAACACCATAGGAAGCTGTTTTATACTTGGTCAGATCATTAGCCCATTTATCTCAGTGTTATCTACACCGTCAACAGCTTTCCAGCGTTTCAGGCGGGGCATTCCCAGGAAATGCTAGAGATTGAACCCAGGATATTCTGCATGCAAAGCAGATGCTGTACCACTGAGCTACAGCCCATCTCCCCACTACAGTATCATATAAATAATTCCATAGAAAAATTAGTGAACACCCAAAATTGTTTTCTTACAATCTGGGTTTTTGGTGTGCCAGGACTCTGGGCTGAATGTGACCAGCCCAGTAGGTAAGTGAGGTAGAACTGGTGTAGAGTGGCAGTCTTCAGAAATGTATCTTCAGATAGCTGACGCTCTTGCCTGACACTTTTCCTTTCCCTGCAGGCCTATCAGCGAGTCCTCCTCAACTTTGCAGTGGTGACTGCCATGCTGTTGGAAACAAAGCCATGCATGGAGGCGGCGATGGAAGCAGCCTTGCGGGCCAACTTGAGAAGGATCGGGAACTACTATGAATGCATGCTGGAGGACTTCATTGACAGCTATGACTTGGCCAATGCCATCTAATAGGATGATCTGACTAGTCTAAGGCATGTTGCACAACAGAGTGAATGGGATGGGAAGCTGCATGTTTTTGGGATTTGGTAGCTGAGGTACTGAAGTTAGCTTCCTCTTGGTGGAAGATGAGAAACCCCAAGGGGTTTGACTGCAGCAGCACAGGTAAGAAAGCTTGAAAGTATTGTGCAGATGCTTAGAGTATGGGAGAAAAGAGCACCGCCTCATAAGGACATTTTTTCAGAAGTGGATTGTTTTGAGAAGTGTTAACCTACCCTAGGGGCTTCTGAAGGTGTCAGAAACTCATTGCTGGTGTAGTTAGAATGGGAGTGGTAAGTTGGTTTTGGCATACTACCCTGTTAGGGTTAGCTATTGGAAGAGTTTTCCCTTTAATCTTGCATCAAGATTTCCAAATAGGGTGGCTAATTTTGCATTTTTAGATCTCTCTTTAACTATGGCTCTCCTGCTATTATAGGCAAAGAAAAAAAATGGAGGATTCCTGCCAGTGCAGAAGCTTTAGCAGCCCCCTACCCACAACAAATATCTTGTGAAATGGTTTTTACATTTGTTTCCTGAGAACTTAAAAACATCTTTTTAAATAAAAATGACTGATGGAGACAACAAATATCTCGGAGCTGCCTTTATTTGCTGTGTGTGTCTTCCCTGAACTATCACTGTTCAGACAACTATAGAGAAAATTGTATAATTCTTTTTTAGCATCCTGCTTACAGTTGCCAAGTCAAGCATTCAATGATTAAGGCAGGGTTAACCTATTTATTCTTCCCGCTGCACCTTCTGAAAATACAGAAGGATAAGCTGGTAGGGAGCAAGAAGGATCTTGGAACTTGTGCAAAATGTGTGCAAAGGGGTACAGCCTTGTTTCACATGCTGGCCAGTGAGCTTCTTTATGTATTCATGCTGTAGTAGAGAGTTTAGAAGCTGAGAGTGTCCTGCCCACAGGGCTCTGCTGAATTATACTAATCTTTACATGTTTCTTCCCTGTGTAACTAGAGAAAAGGGGGAAGGGGGAGCTGCAGGCCTTTGAGGAGGAAAATGCCAGTTCTAAAGCCTCTGAAAATGCACAATGTGACCAAACTGGCAGTGCAAACCTCTGTATATGTGAGAGTCTTGCTTCTCACTCAGGTCTGCTTATTTGCAGTTCTTCCTCAGCTTTGCACTTGTGGGAGGATGATTTTTCACTTTTCAGCACACGCACCCATCAACCACATTGCTACATAAGATGTCTGCTTGTGACACTATTTCCACCTCTCCCCCCTGCCCCAACACTTTTCGGGTATTTGAGAACTACTTTTTCTTTCTCTTCTCCCTCCTCCCCACCAGCCCAAACTAACATATACTGCAGTGTTTGTTGCTTGCACGTGCTCTGGCCGCCCACCCTATCCCTTTGCCAAGTGTCTCTTGCTCCATATCGGGTAGGACAATGCGTCTGGCCCCAGGCTTTGGGATGGGCTTTCCGAAAAAGAAGCCATCTGGCTCAGAGTCAGAATCTGAAGAGGATGAGCAAGTAGGGCACCAAGCGTCATCTTGTTCCACCACAGCTTCATGCTTGCCCGTGCTGCCCTCGGGTGGCATTTGCAAGAAGTCCCTCATCCACACTTCGGAGACGCTGCCCCTAGAGTGATCATCTCCAGCTTGCTGCTGAGGTGTTAGTGGGAAAGTGGACCCTAGCAGTTGTTTCTCCATCAAACTGACAGTGCTGTGAACTACCTCTAGCCTAGAGGAGGGGCCAGAGGTTCCCCGCTCGGCTTGAGGAGAATCAGCCAGAAGTTCAGATTTATCAAACTGCTGGGAGTCTGTTCTGTTTTGGAAAATAGTCCTTGGTTCTTCCTGGCTCCTGAACTCGGGACACAGCGAATCCCCAGATGTGTGAAGCATTTCCATTGCTAGAAATATAAAGAATGAGCATATATTAGAGCACTGGTGGGTCATGTCTTAATCCAAGGTGGGTTGCAACAGGAGCAGTACCACCACCATGTAAATATATGGCAAAGTATTAAGAAATGGATCCCCAAATACATGTTTGCTTTAATAGTGGGTCTTGGGTCTGACAAGACAGAAGTCACCTGTGTCAGTGTTGCTGAGGGCAGCCAAAAAAGCCCTGATCTAATGGGCAACAGGATCCCCTTCTCCACCGTAGATAAATTTAACATCAGGAACAGACATGTAGAAGCATAAACATCAAACTTTTCTGTCACCAGGCGGAGATGCTATCTGGAATCAATCTGGCACCTAGTGAAACCCAAATCTCGTCAGGGCTGAGCCCTGTGCCCTCTTTGCTGTGTGGTCACCTGTTGAGCCTTGACAAGAGCAAGGAGGACCAAGCAGGCCTCTCTTGCTCCTTCCTTATGTGCAATGATGTGGGTTGGGCCTCATTGCAAGCAAATGTGCTGTGGTTACAGCAGGAAGCCCACTCAGTGAGGGGCAGCTAACAGAGTAAGTTACTCAAGTGACTCACCACCATTAAAAATAATAATCTGGAATCGGCACTAGGAGTAGAATAAGGATAGGACTTGGGAACCTTCTATTGGTTTGGCTCAAATATGCCTATATCATTATCCCTGCTGCTGAAGGCTGATCACCACAGACATCTTACCATCTGAATCTGCTGTTTCCTCGCAGGCATTAGGGTTGGTTCTTGCAGCTGCAGAGGAGCAGCCTGGGCTGCTGTATCTAATTCTAGAGATGGGTGTTGAGTCAGGGGATGGAACAGAGGTGAAAGCGGAGTCTGAGGAATCTGAGCCAGTGGAAGACAAGGCCGATTCCTTCTCTAAGCTGCAGGCCTCAGAGCAGAAGAGAAGCCCATTGTGAATAGTGACCAGCTGGCCTTGCAGTGCTTTTTTGCAAATGCTGCAGCAGAAGCAGCAGGATTTGGCATGCCAGTGCTGGCCTTGGAGGGTGGCTTGCTCACTGTCGACACCTGCAAGAGCAGAACAAAGCACATGTTTGCATTTATTGCTGATGTGTCCTCTCACACACAGGGGATATGTCCAGGTATGTTTCAGACCCCAAACGAAGTAAAAGGAAAACTGGCTTTCATATTGCTAAGACAGTAAGATGATAAGATAATACAGGGTGAAAATGAATTTGGCCATTTTCCACCAGGAGCCCCTGCATGGTACAAGCTAAACTTTTACCATCCAGCTGCTTGTTCACAAAGTGAGTTAAGTTGTAGTGCCAATGGTGCTACATACTGATGTTTCTTCATATACCAGTTTGCCTCTTTAGTTTGAAGAGGGGTGTGTGACTGGACTTTTGTAAAATTTACCAATTTTGTAAAAAATATTGGCTGAAAGGTTTAGAATCTGTCTGATTACTATAAGATTAATTTAAATGCTTATAACCAGGGGAAAGCTTTGTAAAATCATACAATGTATGATTAAACCAATTACTGCAAATGTGGCCGCTATTTTAGAAGGTTTGGGATTAGTGAAATGCATGGAGAATAATAGTGCAGTGAAATACCTCACTCAGAAGATCCATCAGCTCATCTTGCATGCTACAGTAACATAAGCCAGAGCTTAGTCAGTGTACAGACTTGTGGGCCCCTGGAGAGGAGATCACAGCCACTTGCTCCTTCTCCAGTTCTATTGCTATGAGACAATCCATTATTTGGATCTGAACCTGGCTTTATGGTTTGTTACATTTCAGACAAACCATGAGCCGTAACCTAGGTGGTTTGGCTGGAGCGAAACAAACCACCAGGTTATGTGTGAAAAACATGGTAAGTCAAACCACGGCTCAGTACACAGCAGGACTAGAGGAAGAGCAAAGCAGCTGTAATATCCTGCTGGCAGCTTCATGCAAAGGCATGGTTTAGCTTTGTGTTACGTGAGCAACAGGTTATCGAGTTCACTGGATATTACTCTGTATAGGACAGCAGTTACAACAGAAAAGGTCCATCTGTCAACGACCAGCCAGACACTACTGCATTCTATTCAAGACGACATAAATGCTCAGTACCTACCAATGATCTCTCCACAGGCTTGGCAGACATCTGCGTACAGACTCTCAAAGCAAGCACAGCAGCAGGGCTGGCCACCCTTCATGACATAGCGCCGTGCCCCCAGGGGCAAGTCACACTCCAGGCAGCAAAAGTGCTCTTCATGCCAGCGCATGCCTTCTGCCTCCATGCACTCCGAGGTGAAGATCAGCTAAAGAGACAGAATGCCAGATATCAAGCATCCAGTGTACTGAGGGATGCTTTCTGGCCCCTAATTTAAGGGTACAATGCCTGAATTCTCTGGGGCACCTTTGTAATTGTAGAGCAAGAAAATACTATGTTCAGCAAAATCGGCAGCATCGTTACTGGGCCTAAAAGCAAGACTGCACATACTCTGGCCCAAAAGAAATTTATCTGAACTGAACACATTATGGAAACATAATATATTTATTCACATATTGTTTTATTTTGATTTTCCCCTTAATGGGAACTGTGCTGTAGCCTTTATTTCCTGGCTACTGGAATTTTAAGGCTTGAAGATTTCACCAAATTCAGCCTACACAATTTCTAACTTAACTTCGCAACTACAGACATTTAAACACCAGCTCTCATAAAAACAACAGATTTTCAAACTTGGGTATTAATTTTGTGGAAATGCAGAATGCATAGCACTAGCCCCAAGCCTAGTATATACACGCAGACCTAGTTTTGTTGCTTCGCTTTGTTGTACTTTGCAGATATTGCTTCTTACAAAGACGCAGCTGCAGCTGCAGCTGTGAGCAACCCAGCCACTTCCTGTGGAAGGAAACCCCGCAGCACCACAGCAATGGAGTTTGCTAGGGCTGGAGGTGGGTTTTCACCCTTCTACACCCACAGCCAGGGGTCCAGGCTTAATAGACTGCAGTATAGTGTAAATTCAACTTTTATATGCACTGGGAAACCCCCCAAAATGGTGTGTCTCGCTTTATTGCAATATTTGCTTTATTATGGTGGTCTGGAACTGAACCCACAAGTTTTGTGCCTTTAGCAGGTCATACCACAGTGGGCCTGCTGTAAGATACCACTATAGCACTTTTCAGATTAAATTTGGGAGGGCTCCTCCACGCAATCTGGAGGCCTCCATGGGATTCTCAAAGAATGCACAAGGTGGATTAAACTTCATTTCCCCTCATCTCCCTGCTTACAATATAACATCATTTTAATTGATACTTCTCACTACAGAGAAAGGTAAAAGGGATGCGGGTGGTGCTGTGATCCAAACCAGAGCCTCTTGGGCTTGCCGATTGGAAGGTTGGTGGTTCGAATCCCCGCAACAGAGTGAGCTCTCATTGCTCTGTCCCAGCTTCTGCCAACCTAGCAGTTTGAAAGCAAGTCAGTGCAAGTAGATAAATAGCTACCACTGCGGCAGGAAGGTAAACGGCATTTCCATGCGCTCTGGCACTTGTCTCTGTGTCCCGTTGCACCAGAAGCGGTTTAACCATGCTGGCTACATGACCCGGAAAACTGTCTGTGGACAAATGCTAGCTCCCTCGGCCTGAAGCGAGATGAGCACCACAACCCCATAGTCACCTTTGACTGGACTTAACTGTCCAGGGGTTCTTTACCTTACCACAGAGAGAAAATGTTGGTCTTTTGGAGACAGCAAATAATCACCTCATTGTGGATAGGTGGAGATTATAAAAAAGGTGACTGCTGATCTCTGGAAATAAATCTTGCAATCCCTATGAAGTTTTCCATCTTTCATTGCAAGTCCTAACCAGATTGAAGGTGGTAGATTAAGATCACCAATAGTTTCAAGCAGAAATTAGGAATTGGCACAAGACCCCAAGTGTTTTTATATGCGTATACCTACTTGATCACATGAAGCACAGCGTGGGCGGAAGAATTCTGCGTGGTGCCGGCCACAATAGATCTTCCCATCTCGCTGGAAGTAGATGAGATCTACTAGGGGCTGGTGGCATGTGTGACAGACAAAACAGGCAGGATGCCAGTAGCTCTGGTTTCCCAGCTTAGGTGCATACACACCCTTTTCACCTCTGATCAACCTCTTACCACACTGTAAATCAAGCAGAAAGGACCTTTTTATCTATGGTATGGTGCATAGTTATCTGCTCTTCCTGCAATACAATATTACTGGCTACCCACAACCCAGGTTGTGATCTTCATGGACATGTGATACCCTCTTATTAGCCTTTTTTTGGGGGGGGGGGTTTCAACTTTTTAGTTTCAACAATTTTTTGTGAAAAAGTTTTTCGTTAAATATTGTGTATTTCTGCCTTGCAACAGGTTTCCAAGTTTCCTGACATTAGTGAAAATTAATACATAATAAAAGGCTTATCCACAGTTACCTTTCCTGGCACAGTCCGCACTTTAAAGTTCTGCATCCAAGAGTCCCCCCCCTTTTTTTTTGCTTAATAGTAATAATTTTATTATTTATACTCCACCCATCTGGCTGGGTTTCCTCAGCCACTCTGGGTGGTATACAGCATTTTTAGGCAGCTTACAGCTTTGGACCTTTCTCCACTAAAACCCACTCTTTAAAGCTCAACTGGAGCAAATGGCAATCCGTAGAAAATGTGTGTGTAGTGTCAATCTTCTCCAGTTCTTATGCTCAGCCAGGGGAAAGCAAACCCAGATCTTAGACTAGGGCATCTCACAGTCATGAGAACACTAGTGTCCAGTTTTAAGGTAAGGATGGCTCACCTTTTTACAAAAGCATCCATGAGTTGTGGGGGGCACCAGGCATGTGACTCCCTGTCCCAGGGATTCCTGCCGTCGCTGTGCAGCAAATGTCTGTAGCCGCTCCCTTTCCTCCTCACCAATGGATGGGCAATATCTTGCCTTAAATAAAAGCATAAGATTGTGTCAAGAACCAAAAGAGCATTCAGATTTTCTTCAGGCAGATAGCTGCTATCAAATAATCCACAATTGATTTCAGAAGAACTGGACATCAAATAAATTCTACTTTATTTCTAATAGTAAATCCTAATACTGTAAACACCTGTCACCCAACTCTTAACACATGCAATTCTGCACATATCTATTCAGCAAGCCCCACTGTGCTCAATGGGACTGACTTCTAACAAGTATGTTGAATCCGACTGCAGGCTAACTGACTTTCCTTAGTGCCTTGGGATGTGTTTGTCCATCACATACATCTCTAAGATTTTAAAAGAACAAAGGCATTGCACTATTGGGTTTAATTGAGCCAGTCTTTCAAACAGAGTGCAAGGAGAACTTATTTGTGTGGACAGTGCCACTGCATGGTCCAGTCACTAGGTGGCAGCAGACTCTGACAGGTGGAGTCAGGAGTTTCCTGTAGCTGTTCTGTCTAGCTTCCTAATTGGTGTGTCTTATAAAGCCTTCCATTAGTACAGTATTTATAGCAAACTTTGTCTTACTGGTCCTAGTATGTCATTCGAGCTACAAAACCTTTGAGGCAACAAAGAATTTGTGATGGGAGTATGATCCCAAGGGGATCAGCAAGTGCAGAAACAAGTACACAGTCTATAAATTTCTGAGTGCTAAATTTGGGGAACAAACAGCAAGGGCTAAATAAGTCAACCTTTGTTTCCTGTTCTTCCTCCCCAGTAGCACCCTTTACCTGTCTTATTCCATTAGGGGAAGGATATGAAGGTATAAGAATTGAACTCGACCAATGTTACACCCTTACCATCACTTATAAAGGGGCTTCTTTTGCAGTATTTCCATAGAATAACTATGAAGCTGTGTGGTTAGACTTTAATTAGAATTACAGTGTGGTTCCAAGACAATAAATAAGAGCACAAATCTGTCCCAAAACACTTTAGAGGCACTGGCTGTGTTAACATTAGTGCATAAAACGAGTACCCAACTATTTGTGGTCTGTAAAAGAGTAGAGTTTTAATCAGTTTTTCCAACCAAGGCAAGATTGCCTAATGAAGACAGGATGGGAGGTCCAAGAATCTTACATCGCAGTCTTGCGGGGGCAGCTGCTGAAGGAGAGTTTTGATGCGGAGCTGGTTCTGGGTGGCAGCAGGGACTGCATCTGATAAGTGAGAGTCAAAGTTTGGTGACACCTGCAAAAGCAAACAAGATTGAGAAGCAGAGATGGAGTTGTGTTTTCCCTATATGAGTTTGGGGAACAATGCCTGCTTGCACCGCTGTCTTCCCTAACCCTCCCCCTGGCAGAGTTGGCTGGAGATCTGAGATGTTTCCCGTGGGAAAGGGTAAAGCCCAATGGAACTGGGTCTCCTGCTGAAGGACTAATGAAAAGGAACTGGCAGAATAAGGAGAGGAGAGCTGGCTTAGCATTCGTCTGCATTAGCATGCATTCACAGAATAGAAACCTATCCCCCAAAAGGCTGTGTTTCTCAAAAGCTAACCTTTCTCTGCTGCATTTGTACTTGGGCAAGCAGCAATACGCAGCCAAATTTGCTCTGCTGTTTTTGACTGCCCTACCCACAACTCTTCTTTCCATGGAATCAGAACCCAGAAAAGGTAGGCGCTGATGGAACAGATCTGAGGGCACTTCCAGGCTGTTGCTGTTTTGGGGTGGAGCTGAATCACATGCTATCAAATTCAGATTGCACAATTACAGTTGATTGGGAGTTTTGTGCAACAAAACCACCTAACCAAAAGAATGGAATTTTAGCAACAAGGGAAGTGGTGAGGAAAGGCAGTGGAAAGTGTGGAACAACAACTTGTTTTGATGCAATGTCATCTAACCTCTCCACAGACATATAAGAAGGAGTTCGCTCATTAAATAGACAACACTGTCTAATCTACCTGCAAACAAATCAAGATGAATGCTCAATAAAAAAGGTTGTCTGGAATTGCCCTGGGTGCTTTTGGTTTCTAAACCCAGAGGGAAGTAAAATAATCAACAGCCGCCTTGTCATTGTCAGCAATCAGAAGTGATGAAAATGGAGAAAAGGCCAACTTGCCATGAAATTTCCAGGAAAAAACTATTGCAACATTTAGAACAGTCTTCCATATAAAATATATCATCAAGTTCTGCCTTACCTCTGCTGGGGGAATTTCTGTGATAGGCCCCGAGTAATCTTCCAGGGCGCAGCCAGAATCACTGTCTGAAGATGAAGCAGGTAGAAGGTATGCCAGTGTTCCACCGCATGGAGCTTTCTCTCTCTGGGACCAAGTAGGGCTTGGTTGAGACATCAGCAGAACGGAAGCGCTGGAAAAGAAGTGCCTGTGTGAAGTGACTGGGCCCTCTTGGATAGACTCTCCAAATGCACATAGCAAAGTCAGCAATGATTGTGAGCATCCCGTTCATTCATGTGTTCAATGGGAAGCATCACTGAGAACTTTAGGAGCATTAAAACTATAGCAGGATCATTTGGTAAACCACAGAGCCTAGGGCTTGCCGATCAGAAGGTCGGCGGTTCGAATCCCCGCAACAGGGTGAGCTCCCATTGCTCGGTCCCTGCTCCTGCCCACCTAGCAGTTCAAAAGCACATCAAAGTGCAAGTAGATAAATAGGTACCACTCCGGCGGGAAAGTAAACAGCGTTTCCGTGCGCTGATCTGGTTCGCCAGAAGTGGCTTAGTCATGCTGGCCACATGACCCGGAAGCTGTACATCGGCTCCCTTGGCCAATAAAGCGAGATGAGCACCGCAACCCCAGAGTTGTCCGCAACTGGACCTAATGGTCAGGGGTCCCTTTATCTTTAACTCTAGAGAGTTAATGCAGTACAAATAAGACCACAACCAAAATATTGCTATATCCAGAAGAACACTGTGCTGCATTGGCTCCTGCAACCGGGACCCTCCCAAGTGCTGCACAAAATTTTGGAGATTTGCTTCCATAACTAGCAAGGGGTTAAGAGTTCAGGTGCTACTGTATTTTTTGTATCACCTGATGGACTTAGTCATGTGTACTGTAAGAATGCTCATTGGGGGAAAATGAAGGCAACAAATCACACACAGATTTTCAAAATAAAAAGACCAATATGACCTAGCTATATTTTACCTTTTACCTTCTTAAGTGCCTTGGGTTTTACTTACTTGAATAGTGTTGGGACCCTGAGATGAATGCTAAAAAAAGATGCAGAAAACATGTTCAGAGAAAAAGTGCAAGTCCCTACAGAGCATCTTTACTCTATGGAGAAAAGGCAACTAAGAAAATACTTCACACCTTCATAGGAAGTTGAGACCTATTTCCTTAGAAAGAATGCAGTATGAGCCAGCAGTGAATTGTGACAGGGCTGGGCAGAGGCACAAGCGAAGCAACCACTGGTGTGAACCAATGGAGAAAGAAGCTATCTGTCTCTGATGTCATTGGTTGTTGTTGTTCAGTCATTTAGTCGTGTCCGACTCTTCGTGAGCCCATGGACCAGAGCACACCAGGCAAGTATGGAAATGAGAGCTGGGCCATAAAGAAGGCTGGTCGCTGAAGAATTGATGCTTTTGAATTATGGTGCTGAAGGAGACTCTTGAGAGTCCCATGGACTGAAAGAAGATCAAACCTATCCATTCTTAAGGAAATCAGCCCTGAGTGCTCACTGGAATGACAGATCCTGAAGCTGAGGCTCCAATACTTTGGCCACATCATGAGAAGAGAAGACTCCCTGGAAAAGACCCTGATGTTGGGAAAAATGGAGGACACTAGGAGAAGGGGACGACAGAGGACAAGATGGTTGATGACATTGGTATAAGTAGCCAACCAGAAAGTTAGTGAGACGCTGGTTCCATTTTCTTAATAGTTCTGAACTTCCATTACAGAACAACTAGCCAGTGTAGACCAGCTGGACAGTGTATGAAAAGCATTTCACTAGAAAGATGTTCTGTATTGGAAATAAAACCCAGGATATTGGTCCATTTAGGAATTCCTTGCAGGGGTTCTAAAGAGGGTGACCAGGTGAACTTTAACAGTTGTGTAGAAGACAGAATTCCAGCAGAGGTGGCTTGTCAGTTTTCCCCAACTGTTACAAGGTGCAGAAGCCCCTGTCTTCTTTTCCACTGCCACCTTAGTTTGAAACCCCAGACACTCTAGATGGCACTGTTACATCAAAATATAAGGGTTCTGTTTTTCTGAGAAAGGACCTTCAGAAGTGGAAAACACAGATGCTGTATGTACTTTTATAATCCAAGAAACAAGTTTTTTAAAGGATTTTTAAAAAAGAATAAAGGGTGTTAAAAACTGCTGAAAGTTTGGATGAACCCTTGATAACTTTCCTTTGTGATAAGGGTTAAAACCTTTTCTCCCCTACCCCCTTGATGTAAAGCCAAATAGTTTACACAAGCAATCAATGAAGTGCAAAACTAGCAGACCTGTACCACTTCAGATTGTGGAAGGGAGATTGGATGGTTGAATGCTTTTCTGTTTTGGGGGTTGGGATGTGAGAGAAGGCTAAGCTGGAACTTGTCTCTCTGGCATCCCCTGCCTGCAGTATGAAATGGTAAAGTCCAGGAACATTTGTTGCTTGTGTTAACTAGGCCTCGTGCTTTGCAAAGCCTGCCATTTTAGGGAAGCCTTTGGAAATCTAGCTGCGGTTTTATTTTTGCTACTTTAGGGTTTCAATACCACCGATTTGCTGCAATTATTTTTATTTAGTCTTTAAGCCTCCTCAGGGATTTGAGAGGCGGGATAGAAATTTCACTCAACACACTTTTCATGTTCGTGTTGTGACTGGTTGCCTTCATATGCTTGGCACATGCCCAGATCACCAGCAAAATCCATTACCATTGTGTGCAAAATGTTATACAGTTGCTGATATGTATGCTGGCATCTGGGTGTGTAGCAAACCTATCAACACTGTGACTGTGCTAATTCAGATGAGGCTGCCATAGAATCTGCTCAAAAAGGTTGTGTGAGTCAGAGCTAACTCTGCTGTATAAATCCACAAATTTTCTCTAGTGTTGCCATAATTGCAAGCCAAGTATGCTGCTGCTGCCCATAAATTCATTTTCAGGAGTCAGGCACACTTTGACTTTGGGCATTAGGATGAGCTGTAATCTATTCTTCCCCTCTGTGGGCGGGGAAATATTTTCCCCCTCCACACCCTTACAAACCTGCAGTGTTAATCATTCCCTGAAGCTTGGGGCACTGGGGGGCTCACACTGGGTAGCTTTCCTGGTTAATGGTTACACCATGGAAAGAAGTGGACTCATCTCCCAGTCCTCTTTTCCAGAACTTGCTCATTTCCTTCCTCCCTTGTATCTGTTTCCAAAACAAAAGAGAGATTGCAGTTTGATGGCTCAGTTCAACTGCTGTGATTGCTTGGATGCCTTCCCAGAGTCTGACACTCTCCAGCTAGATTTCCTGTCCCAGCTCCAAATGAAGAGGGGAGGGAGAGAGAGAGAAAAGAGATGATTCTGGATGGGGGCTGGGGAAGGGTTAGATGCAACAGAGTCATGAGGAATGATCAGCAGCCATGCTTTTAGAAAAAGAGTGGAAGGAGGTGACAAGATCATATACAACAACAAGGATACTGTTTCAGCATCCAGGGATGTGAAAGCTCCTTCTGTCTAACTAGCACAAAATTCCTTCTCCAGTCAGAGAGGCAGACACACAGGAGTTCTGTCTGATATAAAGACAGCCTTCCACAGCCTGCTGCCCTCTGAATGAATGTTGGACTCCAATTCTCATCAGCCCCAGCCAGCATGGCCAATGGTCAAGGAGGATGGAAACTGTAGGCAACAAACTTCTGGAGGGCTTGCTTCATGCAGAAGGTTGTTTAAGGGACATTTCACTGAGCCACACTCAGAGGGGTTCTAGAAAGTCTATTTTATAGTTTAAACACACACACACACACACCCCAAGTGCTTTGTACTTTAAGAAAAATATTCCCTGACCTCTTTTGTTAGCTCCCATAAGACTGAAAACAACTTTGCACAAATTCACCTTTACACTCCTGTTATACCATTACTCTCGCCCTTTTCAACACCATTCACAGAAGCACACTGGGCATATTGGTAGCACACTGTGCAAAAGCAACTAGACACCTGAAGGAGCAAACTGCAGCTTAGAGAACGGAAGATCCAAGCTGGAAACTTTCAACTTCAGCCTCAAACTGGAATCCCTTGGCCTAATAAGCAGGCTGTTATTTTTCTTAGGTCTAGCCACACATGCCTGTCTTTGGCTCAGAGCTGCCTCTTCCAATGTAATTAACACAGAGAGCTCGGGTTATGCTGCTGTGCACCTGGGTCAATAATTAACTCAGCAAATTAGCTAGCAAACAGGAGGGAAAACAAAAAGTTCAGTTATTTTTTGCTGGTTCCCAGCACCTTACTTCCCAGAATGCAGTAGTAGCACAGATAACTTAGGAGTTTCCAGAAGGGTAGTCATGTTAGGCTGCGTATACACACATCCCCTAGTCTTGTGGCACCATAAAGACCAACAGTCTTGTGGCACCATAAAGACCAACATATCTCCACCAGACTGCATGAAGCAAAAGCCTAAAATGTAATCCCACCAGGGCACTTTCTAAGATGGCCATATTGAATAAAGGAACTTTGAAGGGAAGGGAAACTTCAGCAGGGAACCACTGAAATACATTTTATCAGACAATTAAATTCTGTAAGCTGTCGCTGTAATCAAGACTGGGAATTTATCACCAAACTGCTTTTGTTAACTAGTTTACCAATGGCAGCATCACCAATACAGTGGAACCTCGGTTTATGAACACCTCGGTTTACGAACTTTCGGTTTACGAACACCGCAGACCTATCTGGAACGGATTAATTCACTTTTCATTACTTTCAATGGGAAAGTTCACTTCAGTTTATGAACGCTTCAGTTTATGAACAGACTTCCGGAACCAATTACGCCCATGCTTTGGGTTAAGTACGCTTCAGGTTGAGTACTCCGCGGACCCGTCTGGAACAGATTAATCCACTTTCCATTACCTTCAATGGGAAAGTTTGCTTCAGTTTATGAATGCTTCAGTTTATGAACAGACTTCCGGAACCAATTGTGTTCATAAACCGAGGTACCACTGTAGTGCTTTGTTGACTGATGACCCTAAGAATTTTGCTTTCAGGTAATTTCCAGTGTCTGTTCTTTTTGTGTTTAATTTCCATCTGATCTCACTCCTCTACATCCCCCCTCCACTTGCTAATTTAGGATTACACTTCATTCATTTGATGAAAAACACACAAATTACATCATAATACAGTTGTTAATCTTTAAAGTGCTAGCTAAGAAATAAAAGGCATGGGAGACTGCTCTTTCTCTGGATTCCAAGAAATAACCATGTTAAGGTTTGTCTAGCTGTATATCACATCTCTCTCCAAGTCCAGTACATTTTAACATGTAAAAACGAAGCCCGGCTTGATTTCACCAGGAGGGCATTATCATGCAAAGGTGGTGGTGTAATCATGCAGGTGAGAGGAACCTTGCACCACAAAATGCATATTCAACAGGGATTCAAGAGATGCAATCTTGTTCAGCAAATTGTTGAGAGATTTGAATAGAATAAAAACCTCACTTATCTCCCTACATCTGTTTTGCTTCAAAGCTTTTCCAGTTATGAATTCAGCACACTACAGCACACCATGTCCATTCTCTCTGCAAGTAGATTTCTGCAGGATGGGGCCTTGGATCAAAACTAAAAGCTCCATACACCTTGACCACCCACAAAACATGAAGGCAATTGTTGACTTTATACAATTGTCACATGACAGCCACTTGAGACAGCTTTCAGTTGACAGCTTTTTTTACGCAGCATCTGTAATGCATACAACAGGTTGCCAGGTGGATCACTGCCATATGTGAAGAGAGTCCATGTCGTGAGCAAGGGGGATCCACACTTGAAACAGCTTGCACATTGTATTCATAACATACGGGCAAGACCAGCCTTGCTACCCTGGGTCCTCACCTATAAATACCATCATGGGTCCAAAAGCAAAAATACAAATTAAAAGAACAACTTTAAACAGCTTGTGCTTTCCCACACCATAGTTTATGGTATTTAAATAGCTGGAAGGAAAAATAATAAATCTCTAATAGTCCTAGAACACCATTAGTGGATAATTCCTAGCTGGGAGTATCATCCCTATCATAATGCCCCATGACAAAGGATGTTTTACTAGACTGGAGCTCAGCCAGCACTGGACTGGGATTCAGCGGGTCACATATATGAAGAATTATTACACCTGTTTTAAGCGCACCCCATCCATTCTCTCATGACAAAGTAGGTTGACTGAGCAATGGAAAAACCCAAGCTTTCCCACCTGGTCAGAAGTGGCAATGACAGCTGCACTACTTGCTTTGCTTATGGCTCAGATGATCTCCAACAGTGCCATAAAGCTAGAAAGCTTTAGTAGCACTCATTAAAAACAGGTATTCTGAAAACTGTGTGCTATGGTGATTGGAGAACGAGATGCTGTGAGAAATAAATCAGTGAAATCAAGGGATCTTGAGAGAGTCAAGTACCCACCCAAGAGATTATCGGTTTCCAAGTAGCTTGTGCTGGCGCATGGTGATTCAGCCATGCCTCTGCCATCAGGTGTACCTGCTCATTCAGTCACTCATGATGCAGGCACATAGCAGATGAATCCAGTCTCAGAGAAGATGGCCCTAAATCATTGTTCTTTGAGTCAAAAGTAATGCCTACAGCAGGAACTCATCCAGAAACATTGCTGAGGGTGGATAACCTTTATTCTTATATAGACACGACCATTTTAGATGCATCCAATTGACGCGTAATCGCAGACACATGGGTTGGACCCGCAGGAAGGAAGAACGGGGGCAAAGTGGGATGGGGAGGGCACTTATACAAGCTACGCCAATGCACACAGAGTAAAGGAATGGAACCCCTGCACGGAATGGTTGTCGCCTGTATAAACTAAAATAAATCTTCTGCAATGTGAGGGTGAAATGTGCTTCCAATTTTAATTCAGGGGTGGCTGGGGAGAAAGTGTAACTCATCAAAAATGTTGTGAACCCACAACACGAAGCTGAAAGAATAAACAAAACTGTGTTACCATCTGGCTTAATCTGGCGACTATCCTTCCGTGAGAATTAATCCTTTCATGTGCTTCTAACTCAATGGTTTTATGTGACTAATCAATCATGCCGGCTGTTGGCTGCTGACAATTCTTTGTAATCAGTCCTGGTAATTAGTAAATTCCATCCTGCCTACCAGCTCAAAGGGAATGGCTTCCTTTACTAAATTTACTCCTTTTCCCACTTTAGATCCCATCTTCCTTTCAAAATGAAAACCCAAAGTAGCCAGCACCACCAAAAGTACATTTAAAAAACAAACAAACCATATGAACAGTATAAAGAGAAATTGTTATTTTATATCAGCATATGTCTTCCTTCACCATGTCCTCCTACTCCACTTCCAAATTACTTCCACCCCATCACTAAATTTAATATCCATCTACAGGATTTTCCAGGACAGCCTATGCTCAGAGGAAACAATGCTGAAGACAATGAACTTAGCAAAAATAAGTCTGATTAGAAACCTGTAGGCCAAACACTGGAATAACAGGATTGGAGCAGCAAGCAGAGGCAGTGCTGCTCCAAGACACAAGACACAATTAAGAACAATCCTGACCACCATTCAAGGAACCCCAAAGTGTCACGGCACACTGGTTGAAAACCACTGTCTTAAAAAGCAATTACACAAATCTATGGTGCAACTGCATTTGAAATATTCTGTACATTTCTGGTTACCGCACCCAGAAAGGATCTTTATACAGTTGGAAAGGTTCAGAAAATAGCAACCAAACTGATCAAGGAGATGGAGAAACTATATCAGGAATTTCCCTGTTGATCTGCATTGCCCTTATTATAAAGGTATAACATGAAAATCCATTCTGTAGATTATCCATGCAAAACGGCGAGAATGTTCTTAAAAATATATTTTTATTGATTTTCCAATATTGTTCCAATAGCAGCCTCATTATAACAACAATTTTATCCGATTAATACAATTATTAATGCCAATTATTCATGTCTTCCTTCACCATGTTCTCCTACTCCACTTCCAAATTACTTCCACCCCCATCATCAGTGGTACCTCAAAAGTCCGTTTGACTTCCAAAACGTTCGGAAACCAAACTCCTGCAGCCACTTGGAAGCTGTGGAAGCCCCATCAGATGTTTGGGTTCCAAAGAACGTTTGCAAGCCGGAACACTCACTTCCAGGTTTGCAATGTTCAGGAGCCAAAACGTTCTACTTGCAAGGCTTTTGGGATCCAAGGTACGACTGTATACAATTTAATTAAACTGGCCCCCTCACGTGCTAGAGTTGATGGCAAGAATGTTCTACTTTACTGTTTTGTAGCCTCCAATAAGAAAGCCTAACTCTAAATAAACCTCCTCTGATGTACATCATACTATTCCTGCCTACTAGAATACACAGGTATACCTGCCTCCCAGACCACAATGTGATGAAAAACATTGGTCTTCTCTTGACAAGCAGCAAAGCCATATGCAGCAAAAACAACAATTGTCATCACATGAATCCTTGGTACCTGGGGAAGACCTGGATTCACTGAATCAGAAGGAAGGAAGGATGGAAAAGAAGAGTCGAAACTGTGAGAAGTATCTCTGGACAAAACACAGGGCAGGTGTTATTTCATATCTACAATCCCTAGCAGCACAAGCATCCATAATGCATCACCAGAGGAAATTGTGCTCATGCTCACAATCTGCTGTGTTTTCCCATGACTCCCACCTAGTGCTATGAATTGAAGGCTGTGCTTCTGGCCCCCAATGTGTGGAAAGGAAAGGTTAATTTCCATCCTGACCTGCATTTGACTTTCAGAGCTGCAATGTGGCATGCAGCACCCCCCATGGTCCGAAACATCATCCTGAAAACAATGTTTTCAGTTTACAGCTGTAATCAGCCTGGGTGTGGTATCAGTGTGGTCTTATCTCATGCCAAACTGTATCTCTTCAAAAAGGAACAAATTTTCCCCAAAGCAAATAGAACAGATTTGTATAAATCAGAAACAATAATGTTCTGCAATAAAAAAAAGAGAATTGTAGCTGGGGTGGGGAAGCAGAGCGAATGCCAACTGGAGAACAGATGCAAATCTTTGCATGATGAACCCCAACTGACACCACCCCTAGCAGGAAGAGGCTGAGGCTGCAGGGTAGACAGACCCCAACACACCTCTATGCTAGGATAGCGTAATAAAGAAACAGCATAAGGGGGAAGACAACATGACATTCAAAATTACCATGAGACCTTGAAGTTGCAACACAAGAACAGTAATAACCTCAAAAGCACTTTTTTATCTATACAATCAGTTGGGGGGGGGGCATTCACCAGTATGCAAATGATACCCAGCTCTACCTCTCCTTCAAATCTGAACCAGTGAAAGCAGTGAAGGTCCTGTGTGAGTATCTGGTGGCAGTTGGAGAATGGATTATTATTATTATTATTATTATTATTATTATTACGACTACTACAATAAATTAGATGAAACATTTTGACAAAGAGCAACCACTCCCAACAATACAAAAAACTTTGGACTCACTTCTTTTTCATGTTGTATTTTTCACTAAAAAAAAAAGTTGGGATTATCTCTTTGGGTGCCCCAAACTTAACCACTGATATTTAGAATACTCAGTGGACAGCAAAGGGGTATGGCTAGAATAGTCTAGAATTATTTGCTTGTGTGGATGGAAAATAGTATTCAGGATACTGTAACTACCTTGTGATAACAACCTCTGAATCTTGATTTTGTGAATTACCTACAGTGAACAATCATACACCTGCTGCTGTTGATTGCAATGTCTGAAAGCACAATTACCATGTCTACTCAAAATAGGACTTACCGGTATTTCTGAGTAGGCATGGAATTGTATCTAAAGTGGTGCTACCTGATTCACTCCATAAACAAAATTATTTCTGCTTCAACAATGAAACCCACTCCTTTTCCTCTGCCTAACCCCCTAATCTGTTCTTGAGATTTCCTTACCACTCGAGAACAGATTTGGGGAGGGCACGGGGGACTCATGGCAGGAGAAGGGAGGGAAGTGCTGTTACACACACGTAAATCTTTTCAGTCATGGAATGAGAGAACAGGATCCCACCCATGATTAGGATTGCACTATTAGTGGCTAATCTATATCATATAGCAGTGTCCTCTTAGGGCTTTACTGCTGATGACTACACATAAGGGATTGTATTTTTGAATGCTTTCCCATGTAATCTCCTTGCATGAAGAAAATTAGCACATCAGGCAGAGGGCTAGACGGGAGCTTTTTCCTTTGGAAGGTGAATTTGCAGGGAGTTTTGAAGAACATTTAACTCCATGCACACATCCTATCTGCAGCCTAAAGATTGCCTCCAGCTTTTAATAGGGTTAATGCAGACTGATTCTAAACAGGCTTACTCAGAATAAGTCTTACTTAGTTACCCTTGACCAACATGGAATTATGTGTGCTTTTGGATTGTGGGCTTCCCCTTTCCACCAGCATCCTACAGGGGAAAAACCCTCAATAGTTCTGAATTTGGGTTGTTAAATTTTAGCCTGGGCTGCTTCTTCTTTGGCGATCACTCATAGCCGAGTAAGATTGTCTTCCATAAACACGGTTTTAACAATGAGTCCGTAAGTGACTGTGGAGGCCAATTCTGGATCCACACGTCCTTCCACAGTGGGGACATTGGTTTCCGGGCGGGAGTTGATCATGGTGTGGATTTGCCAAGTGTGCCTTCTTCTTAGCATGTTTCTCCCTTGCGTCTGGAGTTCGAATGTCTTCAAAGCCCATGACACCTTTGGTAAAGGCTGTTCTCCAACTGGAGCGCTCGCAGGCCAGTGTTTCCCAGTTGTCAGTGTTTATACTACATTTTAAAAGATTTGCCTTGAGAGACAGTCTTTAAACCTCTTTTGTTGACCACCAGCATTACACTTTCCATTTTTAAGTTCGGAATAGAGTAGTTGCTTTGGAATAAGATAATCAGGCATCCGCACAACATGACCAGTCCAACATAGTTGATGTTGGAAGAATCACTGCTTCAACACTGGTGATATTTGCTTCTTTCAGTACACTGATATTAGTTCACCTGTCTTCCCAAGTGATGTGTAATTTTTTTCGGAGACACCATTGATGAAATCTTTCGAGGAGCTGGAGATGGCATTTATAAGTGGTCCATGTTTCACAAGTATACAGTAAGGTTGGTAGTACAATAGCTTTGTAAACAAGCATTTTGGTTTCCCTGTGAATGTCCCGGCCCTCAAATACTCTGCAGAGCTCAGGCGATGCTGGATTTCGGCATAAATGTTGGCCCTTGTGGAAAGATAACTGCCTAGGTAGGAGAAAGGATCAACATTTTCCAACGTTACACCATTGAGTTGGATTTGTGGCACTGCAGAGGGGTTATTTTGTACTAGTTGGTGCAGCACTTTGGTTTTTTGGATGTTGAGTGATAGGTCAAGCTTTTCGTAAGCTTCTGCAAAGATATTTAGGATGGTTTGGAGGTCATCCTCTGAGCATGCACACACTGCGTTGTCATTAGCATACTGAAGCTCTATGACGGAAGTTACGATAACCTTACTCTTTGCTTTCAGCCTGCTCAGATTGAAGAGCTTTCCATCTGTTCGATATATGATTTCTACTCTGGTGGGGAGTTTCCTTTTGAAAAAGTGTAGGATCATGGCAATGAAAATAATGAATAGAGTTGGGGCAATAACACAACCCTGTTTAACACCTGATCCCACTGTGAATGGTTCACTTTGAGAGCCATTATTATCTGCGATATTATCATGGAGGAGGCTAATGATATTTACAAATTTATCTGTAGCCTGGGCACTGACTTTTTAATTCTGGGAAAAATTGTTTATTGGCTGCTCCCCCTGCGAATAGCACAAATCTCAGTTAGAACTATCTGGCTGTGGGGAAGGGATTGACCTTGACATTACAGACTTAACTGAGGAGCCTGATCGATGTTAGTCTACTCTCCAACAGAAATCTTCCTAAAATAGAATTGACATAGGTAATATGTACATTAGTAGACCCCCTCCCATGCATCCATAGCAGTGGGACACATTATGCCCAGGCTTAACCCGAGAAGGTGACCACCAGGGTTTACATCAGAAGTGGAGAATCTTTTCCAGCAAAAGAGCCACAAGCCAGTAGCGGGTGGTGTCAGAAGCAAAAGATGGTGGAGCAATGAATGCAGATTAAACCTTTATACAATCCTTTCTGCTCTTCATCCAGGCAAGCAAGCAAGCAAGCAAGCAAGCAGCATGATCCTACTTCCAAGGACATAGTCCTGCCAGACAAAAACACTTAAGGAGGATGCAAAGCAGAGCCAGCAAGGGCTGGGGGAGCTTAGGGAGGGTGTGTGGCCTGCAGAGTCCCAAGGGCCAGATAGAGAGGCTTGGGGGGGGCACATTTCACCCCCAGGTCTGATGTTCCCCACCCTAGTTTCAACTCTAAACTTGTTTCATTGATAGGGCCCATTCTGGGAACATGTGATGAATCTGAGAAAGAACACCCCCTGAGCATGTGCAGAATGCAGTTAAAAGGGAAGTCGGAGTAAGCAGAGCCAGCCTTCCTTCCCTTATCTGAATTGAAGGGAAAGATTTCCAGGTTTTAAAACTTCAAGCAAGCTTAAACTAAAGCCCTGACAGCTCCTGTTTCCCTAAAGGAAGTATTAATTGTACTTCTTAAATTATCAGAATTCTTTTTGGTGCAATAACAGAAAAACCTGGCAGACACACCAACATTATAACAGAAAAACCTGGCAGACACATTGACATTATTTCAGGTCCCCTATCAGTCCTGCACCAGCAGATGCACCTCTCAATAATGTAGATTGCCCAGGACAGATCACCATGCACCTGAATACAATTAGACTCAGCACTGTAGTCACAAATCTCAGCAGACCTCATACTCAAAACAACTACCTAACATTTACATACACCTGTCAGTCTATTCATTATCTTTTCCATATTTTATTTTAAACTCTGTAACAGAGAGAAAGTAGTTTCTATGTCAACCCTAACCCTAACCTTTACCAATTTAATGCCCTCTATTTATTTTGGACCGCAACTCCCATCACCCCCCAGCCTAGAATGGATGAGAGTTGTAGTCCAAAAACATCTGGAGGGCACAAGGTTGGCAAAGGCTGCTTTAGGAATAAAAGGCTACAGACTCACCTTTTGAAAGGGGCATATTTCACAAATGCACAAATTCTACATGGGTATATCCTCTGTACTGAAACTCACATGCACCCTATGTGTGTTCCTTCCAAGGCTGCAATATTCTGAAGTTACCAACCAGACAATGTGCAATCTATTAAGAAAATGTACCCCAGCATCTTTGACTTTACTGCAATGCCCCCTGGGTCATACTTTTCAGATTGTGTGCTGCTGTCACACTAACATGTCTTCTACCGGTCTTATGCATACACATGTGGTGGATGCACAAGTTTTGCTCCATGCGCATGCTAGAGGAGGTTCCAGCTGGCAACATGTTCCTGTATATGCAATGAAACAGACATGGGTGCAGCCACACGTTAACGTAACTTGTACCCTATGGAGCCACAAAGAGGGGAAAGATTTTGCATGTTTTTTTTATTTCTGTCCACAGGTGAGGGATAACGAAGAAATATTTCTTTCTCATCCAAATTATCATCATCTGGTTCTGTTTTCAGTAACTATCAAGGCAGGAAACACTTTTACAGGCAGCCTCCAAGGTACACACTCACTTGCAACAAAAGATTTAGAAGAGGACTAAAGATGCAACCTGTAATCCCAAGTAAACGAAATGTGATATTTGTGACCAATTAGGATTGAAATGTTATTCTTACTTACCAGGCTCGAAATTCCATTGAGCTCCGAGGGAGCTCTTACTCCCATGTAAAGGTTGCAGCTTTAAATAGTTTGATGCTTGCAACAACACTCTGGGAAAAAAGAAACATCAGCAGATGTCCCTTACTGTATTTTAAAAGGATTATCCCTTATCCCAGACTATCTCTCTCTCCAGACACAAGACCTCCAGGATGCTGGTGCAATCCAGAGCCTGTCCAACAATTGCACTGATTTTAACAGAGCCTTATTACCCCCTTGTTTCGGCACTTTGGTAAAGCTGCACAGCCGGATTGAACCACTTCATACCCAGCCTCAAACCACGGCTCCCTCTAGCTCAGTACTGCCTACACTGACCGGCAGCTGTTCTCCAGGGTATCAACGGGGGTGTCTCCCCCAGGCCTACCTGGTGACGCCGGGGATTGACCCAACACCCCAGGCCCCTTCTGCCAGGAGAGCAGGTGCTCCTCCAGCTAAGAAAGACTAACAAGCTTTCGGGACACAGGCGGCGTCTCACGTCCCTTTCCTTTACCAGGAAACCAGCAGCCCAGCCCGCTGCTTCCCCCTCCGCACAGCCCCCAAGCTTCCCGGGAGGGGGCGCCGAGAGTGGCCCCCTCAGGAAACCGCCGGCCTCAGCGGAAAGCCACCCCGGACACTTTCATTACCTGCTGCCGCCCTGGATTCCCCCCCGGGCTCGGCTCCTTCCTGATGGAACGCAAGAGGCGGACGCAGCGGCAGGAGCCAGTCGCCCGCGCGTCGCGCCCTCGACGCTGCCTTTTCGCTTCGGCTCCGCTTCTGGGGCGGAGGCGGCGAAGAGCTCTTTCCCCGCGCGCTCCACCTGCCTTGGCAACAGGAGTCCTCCCGGCTCAGCCCGCGGTGGGAACTTTTAATGCCGGGGAGCGAAACGAAACCAGGGAAACAAACGAGGGGTGTCCGGACTCCCCCTCCCTCTCTCCCTCCCTCCCGCTCCTTTTTCTTTGCTGCGTCTTTTCCTCGCAGCGGCTCCTCGCCCAGGAAACGGGCTCCTCTTCTGTGTCCGCCAGGGGTCCTAATTACAGAGCTTTCTGTGCAGCCTCAACTCGCGGAGGGAGCCAATGGCAGAGAAAGCCGAACAGAAGGCAGAGCGCCTCTCCCTCCCTCTCCTCCCTCTCTAGTTTTCTTTTGCTTTTATTTATGTTAGCTGCTTCCCAGTCGCCGTTCAAGGCTTGAACGCCTTCTCGAGATGGCTTCCGCTTGACAGCGAAAAGACAGTCCCCATCAAGAAATAAATATGAAAGCTACAACAAGCCGTTCGGATTGCAACAAAGCAGCGGGTTTAAGCAAGCCCCGAACTCCCAAGCAGCAGAAACTGGCACCTGGCAAACGCTTCTTGCAGAAGCATGTACAATAATAAACACTTCAGTTAAAAGCCAGGGGAAGCAGAGGTCTTGGCTTTGTTTTTTAAAAACTTTTATCCAGAACAGTGGCTCTCAAAGGGTGTGGCAGGAGAGGGTGGCAAGTGTGGCAGGAAGGTTCAAGGGCAATCAAAGGAACATTTAAATATTTCAGTGCACTATAATATAGTATCAAAAATATTATTTCTATTTCCAGAATATGGCTAGATATATTTTCAAAATGAGAGCAAGAGCATCAAGTGATACCGAGGACAATCCTAGTTGTGCTTTCCAACGTATTTCTTATCAATAAAAAAAAATTATGTGGGAACCACTGATCTAGAACTTGGAAGTGCTGTAGTCAGCTATATATCTCTTGGAAGGGATCCATAGATCATTGCAGGAGGGGACACCCATATACAATATGGTGGGCCCAAGTAATCCTGGTGGCATCCCTTTTTCATTGTGCAATATATCATCTGTCCCCTGATTTACAATACTTCTGCCAGTAATTAAAGGAACATGCACACTGCGTATTTTCTCAAGAATGTTGAGGCAGGCATTATCAAGATAGAGTTCCCATGAAACCCTTGCTTGCTAAAGAGTAATCTGCTATTTGGGTTCACTGTGAGGTTGGAAACTCAGCCTCGTTATCTCAGTTGCCCTCTCTTCTGGACTTTGTTCCATTACCCTGGTGGGCCTCTTTCCCCTTTGTGTATTCTTGGTATGATTAGTCTTTCCCTCCAGCATTTCTTCGTTCAATAAGTTAAATGACATTGTGTGAGAGAGACAAAGCTGAGAGTAAGCATTTAACAGTGCAATCCTATGCATATGCACTCAGAAGTCCCATTGAATTCAATGAGGTTTACACCTAAGAATGAGGGTTAGCAGTCTTTTGCAGCAAAAAAAATCTTCCTTGCAACTAGTCCACAAAGGTAAAGGTAAAGGTAAAGGGACCCCTGACCATTAGGTCCAGTCGTGACCGACTCTGGGGTTGCGCGCTCATCTCGCATTATTGGCCGAGGGAGCCGGCGTATAGCTTCCAGGTCATGTGGCCAGCATGACAAAGCCGCTTCTGGCAAACCAGAGCAGCACATGGAAACGCTGTTTACCTTCCCGCTGTAGCGGTTCCTATTTATCTACTTGCATTTTGACGTGCTTTCGAACTGCTAGGTTGGCAGGAGCTGGGACCAAGCAACGGGAGCTCACCCCGTCACAGGGATTCGAACCGCCAACCTTCTGATCAGCAAGCCCTAGGCTCAGTGGTTTAACCCACAGCGCCACCTGGGTCCATATTTTATTAGCCATAAGTCCACAAAAGCTTATGGCTAATAAAATTTGCTTCTCTTTCAAGTGCCACAAGGCTCCCTGTTGTTCACCTAATGTGACCTGCACCACATCTGACAAGCATTGGGAAGTGGATGAGCTCAAAGAGCTGCTCTTCCTGGGGAAGATGGCCCCGTACCTTGGTGGGACAACATGGTGGGTTGTGTGAGGGACTCAGTGCAGCTGAACTTCAGGTTGCAGCACCTGTCTATGCAGGCCTTGGACTGACTCCATGCACCCAGTTCACCACTGGATCCTCCCAAATGGGAAGAGGTATAAGGAGGGCTTCCTGGCTCAGTCCCAAGCTTTAGTATGTTCCTGAATCCTTTGGTCACCTCCACACCAGACATTTAAAGAGCATTCTTCCCCCCAAAGAATCCTGGGAACTGTAATGCTCCCACCACAATTTCCAGCACCCTTCACAAACTACAGCTCCCAGGATTCTTGGGGGGGGGGGTTGTGCTTTTTACATATGTGGTGTGGATGTAACAAGAGATTGGTCTCCAGTCCTGGCTTGATGTGTGGTTCTGAGTACTGGCTTTGCTCCTCACCTCTGATTTCCTGGTGCAACCAATGACTCCCGATTTCTGGCTCATCTCCTACCACTCCCTATGGCTCAGCCCTGACAGGTGGAGAGGCTTTCTAAGCCCAGATGCTTCAAAATGAGAGGAGGATGTCTGTCTCGGAAGGCTACGGCTTAAGCTTCATAAGAGCTAAATTAACCCACATAATCCAGACCACAGTGCGCTGTAAGCAAAGAGCAAGAATGAACAAGGTACGCTACCCCAAAGTTAGTTTTTGTGCACAATGCAGAGCTCTATATGTTTCTAGCAGTTGGACTATTGATTTCTGGTCAAACAGAGGATTACTACCCCCTTTGATTCGAGGGAGAATTCCTCCATGTATTTTGATCTGCTTAAACCTGAGGGTAGCGCTAAGGGGTCTCTCCAACATTATTTTTTCATTGGGGTAGAAGCCAGTCAACACTCAGCATTTCATCAGGAGCTCTGACAATCCCTGATACTTCCCAGGAAGGATGTCCCTTTGCCCCCCCCCCCAATAACTAAGAGTTGGGCAAAACATGACTGAGAGACAAAAATAAGAGTCCATACAATATATGTCATAGGACGGTGTATCCAGATTTGTCTTGGAACCACTGAGTGTCTTTTCTTTCATGATGCCTGACCTAATTCTACAGATAGTTCCTGCTAGCATCTGTTTTTCTTTGCACATAGTATTTTGTCTTAAGAACCTTGCTCCAAACTTATATTTAAGGACACAGCATAATGAGCATATCTTCTGAAGTGGGTTAGGGCTAAAAATGCAGCAACACTTTCACTTCAGAAGAAAATGTAATTCTTGGGCTATTGCAAAGTCTGACTCATAAAAGTTTTTAAAAAAAGATGTCTGCATTGATCTTCAAAACCTGGTGCATGTAAAGCATTGGAGGATGCCTCTGTGCAACTGTGATCTAAACAGACATTATTCTGTGTAATCTGTCTCGGCGCTTACTGTGGTACGTGGGTGTAACATATTGTACATTACTATTTTATAATATTAATTAACGCTACCGAGGCACTACTAGTGCTTTCTGGCATCCGTTAGTGGATGTACTTGACAGTTATAAACAGACATATGGAGTAGGAAAAACAGGGGCACACCTTAAAAAAAAACACCAGCATTCCATGCCATGGGGATTTTTTTTTTTTTAGGGAAAACTAAATATTTTGCCAGCACAAATTGTTTTGAGTGAAGGCCCCATGTAGCAGTTGGCAAGAGAGAGTAGAAAGAGAATTCTCCATGTTGTGGTTTTTTGTTTTGGTGGTGTTCCATCTGTGTTGGAAGAATGCATGTGAGTTGTTTGACAACTGTTGTGCCATGAGCTGGGCGCAGAGTGTTGTGGTGTGCACCCTTATGTCTGTGCCTCCAAATGTCTTTTCTTGTCTTTACACGCAAAAGGTCTAAACGTAAGCTATTGTTCACAACCTTTGGGTGGGGATAGAAGGAAGGTCTTTTACCCAGAGGGTGTTTCCAACGTTTCTTCACAACATTGCCTGTCTCAGGGGTGGGCAGACTTCAGGGCAGAGGGATCTTCTTTGTTTTTTTTTACTGGAATCCCAAGATCCATCAATTGGAACAAAGTACAAGAGGCATATAAGGAATATTGAGCCCATTAATTTTCCTCTGAGCACTGGAACTGAACACATTTTCAGTCCCTCATCACAAAAATCCATTTCTGGTTACCTACTCACTCCAGTTTCTTCATTTAAGCAGCATAATATTGTGTGTATGTTGTGGGGTCATTTTGTTGCTGACATTGTCAAACCATTGTGAGTCACAGGTAGGTAGCCGTGTTGGTCTGAGTCGAAGCAAAATAGAAAAAAATTCCTTCAGTAGCACCTTAAAGACCAACTAAGTTTTTATTTTGGTATGAGCTTTCGTGTGCATGCACACTTCTTCAGATACACTTGAAACAGAAGTGTCAGACCCTTATACCGGTATATATACAGAGGGTGGTGGGCTGATGGGAGTGGTAAACCTGTAGATGGCTGTTAACGACTGCTGATGACTGCAATTAGTCCTGGGGGGGGGGAGTAAGGGCTGAGGCGCTAAAGAAAGCTTGATCATGCATAATGAGATAAGAATCCGATGTCTTTATTTGAGTTAGACATTGTGAGTCAGACATCCTTGTCAATTTACTTCAAATTACACAAAGATCAGGAGCAGCTGGTGTGGAGGCCTGGTGCGCAGGAGCCATCCAACCAGTAGCAGTGTCAGTGGTGCTTACCTGGATGGGGCAAGCAGGGCAGCAGCAAGGTCAGAGCTACAAAAGCACACCAGCTTAGCCAATCCAGCACTGACCTTACTACCACCCTGCCCCATTCAGACAAGCAGCAGCGACATCCCTATCAAGAGAGTGGCTTGGCTACACCACTCTTCCATGTCAACTGCTCCTGCCAGACATACCAGTAGTAGATTACCTGTAGATACCTGAAGGAGCGTCTCCACCCCAATCGTTCTGCCCGGACACTGAGGTCCAGCGCCGAGTTCCTTCTGACGGTTCCCTCACTGCGAGAAGCAAAGCTACAGGGAACCAGGCAGAGGGCCTTCTCGGTAGTGGCACCCGCCCTGTGGAACGCCCTCCCATCAGAGGTCAGAGAGATAAAAAAAAATTACCTGACATTTAGAAAATACCTAAAGGCAGCCCTGTTTAGGGAAAATTTTAATCTGTGACATTTTAATGTATTTTAATGTGTGTTGGAAGCTGCCGAGAGTGGCTGGGGAAACCCAGCCGGATGGGCGGGGTACAAATAATAATAATAATAATTTATTATTTATTATTATTATCATCATCATCATCTCTTTTCTATCACCCCATGCTAAACTACAGTGGTAGCTCGGTTTTCGAACGTAATCCGTTCTGGAAGACAGTTTGAGATCTGAAATGTTCGAAAACTGAATACAGAAAACTCAATACGGAAGCAGTGTGGCATGTTCGACTTCTGAGGCGTGTTCAAAAACCATTTACTTCTGGGTTTACGGCGTTCGAAAACAAAAATGTTTGTCAATGGAGACGTTTGAAAACCGAGGTACCACTGTATACCAATGAGTAGACAATATCACTGAGGGGTGTCATCTTCTATAGTAGGGGTCAGCAAACTCTTTCAGCAGGGGGCCGGTCCACTGTCCCTCAGGCCTTGTGGGGCACTGGACTATATTTTGAAAAAATAAATAAAAAATGAACGAATTCCTATGCCCCACAAATAACCCAGAGATGCATTTTAAATAAAACACACATTCTACTCATGTTGATTCCCGAACTGTCCGTGGGCCAGATTTAGAAGGCGATTGGGCCGGATCTGGTCCCCGGGCCTTAGTTTGCCTACCCATATTCTATAGCTTTTAGCATCTTGCTGTTCAGCTGTTTGTCCCCCCACCCCAAGAGGTGCTTGTTTCAATCTTGCTTGCAAACCTAGGTATTTTGTTTGCGGAGAAATGAGTATGAAAACCAAGTTGCGGGCAGCAAACTGCTCACATATTTTCTCGTTTCATAATCCTATTTTGTTTATCCACGTTTCAAAAAGTCATTAATATCTTATTCTTAAAACATAAAGAAAGGTGCTGCTGCCACTTAGTACTGCCCAACAGAATCTCCTCAGTAGCAGCCCTTCACTTATGGAATGCCCTCTGTCCCTTTCATTATTTTAGCATATATTAATATCCATGCAGGCATTTAATGGTTGTAAGAAAATCTCTTGAAATTATTTAGTAGTGAGTATATTTGATTGTGTTGAAATGTTTGAATTGGTTTCATTGTTTGCTGCCCTTAGGCTACACTGAGAGGAAGGGTGGCATAAAAATAATAATCTATTAACTAAACAAATAATGATGCACAGAGCCACTCAACACACATTTGAAATCAGTTTGCTCCTTACAGCTGAAGGCTCCCAGCACAGTACCGTAGTATGCATGCAATGGCCTCATTTCCAAGCTCTAATTTGAAACCCTTGTGTCACACCTTCTGCAGTAGTAAGAAGACAGCAGGGAAACTCCAGAAAAACTAGTTTGGGAGAGTAAAGGAGTGGCATAGTAGACCATCGCTGTGGAAGCAAGGAATAAATTATGCAGTATAGTATAGAAAATCGTAATATATGGTAGCTGAAAGCCTGGGGGAGCAGGAAGTATTTTGGAAGTGACCCATCATGCCTGCCTAGAAACTGCTCTTCACATGTTCAAACTGGCAGTTTTATTATTATATCCACACAGCCAGACATACAGTAATGTCATTGCCAACTTCCGTGATTTAGAGGCAGGTTCCACAATTGAGCCCTGGCAATAATATTATTGCTATTATTACATTTATACTGTACAGTACTTTTTCTCCATGGATCCAAGGGTGGAGTATACACTTCCCCCCCCTCCATTTTTATCCTCACACAACAACCCAGTAACTGGCCCAGTGGGTTTCATGGCTGAGTGGGGCTGTGAACCCTGGTTTTCCCCGCACGCTCCCCAGGTTCTACTCTAGCGCTCTAGCAGCAAAGCCACATTCAGGAGAGGATGGCTATTCTTGACGGCCCTGGGTTTGCGTCCGCTACCGACAAGCTTAAACCCTGCGACCTGAGCCATGCGCGCGCAGCTCCCCCTGGTGGCCATTGAGAGAACCCTCGGGATCCCGAACACTAACCGGCTTCCGGTTGGACTTGGAACTTTCATTTTGCGCCGGGCGAGAAGAGCTGCGAGAGCGCAGCGTTTCTGCACGCGAGCCGGTGGCGCATTAAATTGCCTGCAGCCAATCGCCGGTTTGGAGGCTGAGCGACTGAATTGCAACCCCAGGTACTACGTCGTAGCGGCGGCGGAGGCAGCGACGCACACAAAATTCCTGTCGCAGCGTTCTGAAGCGCTGCTTGCTTGACAACCCCGGTGATCCCGGTACACCCGCTCCCGCCTGCCCCAGCCAACGCGGCCGGTGGCGGGCACGATGGGAGTCGGAGTCCGCGCCTCCATCCGCGCAGCGCTGCCGCTGCTTCAGGGAATCAGAGAATCATACAATTGTATAGTTGGAAAGGGATCCCGAGGGTCATCTAGGCCAACCCACTGCAGCGCAGGAGCCTTTTGCTCAACTTGGGTCTCGAACCTACGACCCTTAGATTAAGTCTCTCTCGCTCTACCGACAGCGTGGAGGCCATTTCTGAGATTAGCCTCCTCGGATGCTTTGTCACCCGAGGAGGAGGAGGGTCTTTCGCCGGCTGGAAAGCAACTGCTAGAGTCCCCAAAACTGGCCAATTGGGAAAGAGTTCATCCGCCCCCTCCTCCCTGGCACTGTGGCCGAGATAAGTTTCCCAGCCCCTGCCAGGACTACGGACCGAGCGGCCAAGCACACAACGACCCTGGGCAAAGATTGCTCCTCTCCTCCGCCTTATTTCCATGTGGGAATCATAACACAGAATATGGAGAATCGTAGGGTTGGACGTTGGGCTACATGGCAGCTTTTGTTGACAATCCCCTTTCAGCGTTAGCTGCGCCTGCCGTTTCCAATTCCAGCAGTGGGCTACCCCGCAGGGTTGTCGCTAGCCATTAGTTCTTGGCCATTGCTCTCTAAATCTGCAGCTAACTGAGCTCTTCTATATTGCATTTGGGTTGACTATTTTTAATGCTAAAAACCGCGTTGTTTTAACAAAGAAGACCACATACATTTCAGACGAACCAAGACCTGAGTTCAGAAACCTTTTTTTTGGGGGGGGTCACAGACAGATCCGCCTTCCCCCCCCCCGCCTTCCCCCTTTGCTTTCTTAATGGCAGCTGTCGCTTTGCCCCGCAGAAGATGGGGGGGGAGAGAAAGGGAGGGAAATGGCGTCAAAAGCATCCAGGAAGTCCCGTCACTAGACCATGAAATCATCACTCTACTTTTTTTTTCCTTTTTACAAAGTCTACACTGGTGGGCGCTTTTCCTCGCCTGCCCGGCTTGCCTTGGGCCCGGGTCCTCCTGCCGGCGAGTGACGCTCTAGGCTGCGTTCGTCCGCTCGCTGCTCCCAGCGTCCCCGGCCGGAGCTGGACTTGGGGAGAAGGGGCGGCGGCGGCGGCGGCCACTCTGCTTCCCCCGCTGCTGACGGCTCCCTCCGCGCCTGGATAACGCCGCAGGTACGGAATAATCTCCCCTCTCTGCCCACGGCCAGCCTGCGCGGTATCCCTAGGCCAGGCTCTCGGTCAGGTCCCGGGTCACCCCATCCCCTCCCCAGGACAGCAAGCCTCCCCTCTCCCCGCACCTGTCGTATCTCCTCCACAGCCCAGTATTCATTACCATTATTCATTGCTGTTATTTATTACCCTCCTTTTCAAGTCACGGTCCCCCCCCCCAAATACACGGGCACCTCGCACGCTTGTTTTCCTCGTGTGCTCACGTGCAGCCTCTCAGGGGTCGCCTCCCCCCAATAATCTCCCTCCTCCCTTCACCATCTATCTCCCAGGGCTTGCATCCTTTTTCATGGTTTTTCTTCACCTCTCAGCCATTGCACTATTAATGCCAGGTAGTCGTCAGTCAAGCAAACACCTCGCTCCCTCGCATGCAAGTGATGAATCACTGTAGTTGGTGTGGTACTCTGTAACTCTCTGTGACGCTGCTCTCACTGGTTGTGTGAAGGCGTCTTGAGGGTTTTTCCTGCTTTCCTAGACTAAACACTGAAAGCGGTTGGTGGAGCCCTTTTTTTTGCATAGCAGGAGTACATTTTACCTGCCCTCCCCAGCAGAAGGGTGGCATTTAGGATGTTCTGCATCTTTCTTCCTTGTCAATCGCCTTGTCTTGCTTTGGCTTTTAATATTTCCTTTCACTCATCTCTTGTGTATTGCTGCCTTTTTCACAAATGCTTTATCGTCGGATGTCAGGACCGATATTGGATGCTGAGCCAGTTCCTTGGGTTGACTGGCAGTTGCTCTCTAGGATTTGGAACTAGTTAAGCATGCTAATTTTTCAATGTTTAGCAAGAAGCAAGTCCTTTTAAGACATCACAAAGTTTGCATACGGCTGCTCCAGGTATAGTGGGAAGGGAAGCTAACCTGTGATGGTTCATGAGCTCTGAAGAAGCAGAAAAGAATAAAAGGGTTTTCAAGCAAGGTATGTATGGCTCGCCATGCAATCCTATGCATAGCTACATACTCTTAGTGAATTCAATGGGACTTACTCCTAGGTAGGTTTATATCGGATTGCAGTTTCAGATATGTTTTGGATTGGAATGATACAAGTGGTACCATTTTTCATTTATATCTATATATCTAAATAAATATATAAGCACTTTTGGGAAACTTGCCTTGATAACTGTGATGAGTGCATTACAGATGCTAAGTACAGTAGTGTAAAGGCCCTTGGCTAAAAGCAATAAATATGGCTGACAGTCATCTCCTAGGCCAGGCATCCCCAAACTTCGGCCCTCCAGATGTTTTGGACTACAATTCCCATCTTCCCCGACCACTGGTCCTGTTAGCTAGGGATCATGGGAGTTGTAGGCCAAAACATCTGGAGGGCCGCAGTTTGGGGATGCCTGTCCTAGGCTCAGAATAATTTATGCAAATTAGTCAGATTTCAGGGGTCAGTCTTTCAAATGATTTCTACTTTTTCTCAAGGGTTTTGGTGGCATAAAGCAGGAAGGAAGGGGAACCAAGACTGGGCGACAGTGGAATTGGGGTGCAGGTAAAGTATCCAGGGCCCAGAAACTCTGTTATTCTGATCATTAGAAACCTCACATATTATTATTTTAATGGGCAAAACTAGATTTGAATGGTATAAAAAATAAGCCATTTGTACATTGCTGAAAACCATTGACTTGGAACCAATTGGACTTCTCTGTGAGGTGGTTTGTTTGTTTTTTTAAAAAAATGAGTTGTGTATCTTTCAGCCATGGCTTTAATGGGAATGCAGTTCTGATTTATAACATGTGCAAATTGAAACTGTACATGGAAAGCTGCCCTTAGTGTCCAGTAAATACAATCAACATAGTTTCCAAATTTTCCTTGGAGCCATGAGGGTTTTACACAAAACCACTGCTGTGATTCTCAACTCCAATTTTTGCAGTAGCTAACCGTTAAATAATAGAATTGTAATGTTGGGAAGGTCCCTGAGGGTTATCTTGTCCAACCTCCTGCAATGCAGGAATCTCAACTAAAGCATCCACAACAAATGACCATCCAACCTTTTAAAAATGTCCAAAGAAGGAGAGTCCACCACCTTCCGAGAGAGTCTAGTCCACTGTCGAACAGCTCTTACCATCAGAAAGTTCTTCCTGATGTTTAGTCAGAATCTCCTTTCTTGTAACCTGAATACATTGGTTTGGGTCCTACTCTCCAGAACAGGAGAAAACAAGCTTGCTTCATATTCCCTTTAGATACCGGTATTTAGATGTTAGATAACCAATTCTGTAATCTTACAAACCCAGATAATATGCAAGAACCCTGAGTATATCCTTCGCTTGTGGTCTGCTTGAGAGCCATATAATTATTTGAAATTATCATTACAGTAGTTCAGTGCTAGTGAACTCTACATCTGCTTTCAGTTTTTGCAAATACAACCAGTGAAACAAGAAAAGGTGGTTCAGTTAGGTGTCAAAAGCAAATGTGATGTCTTGACATCAGTGTTTGTTTGTGTATAGGGTAAAGGTAAAGGTAAAGGTAAAGGGTGGGAAAGTGAATATTGAAAGATGTATTCAGGAACATGAAATTGAAATAGGTAGCAAATAAAACACTTAATTTCACTACCATAGATCAACTGACTTTAAGATGTATTTTACATCATTTGTTTTCTGAAAAGGACTCATTTATATACAGGTATTCAGAACAGATTGTCTGCCAAAAAAGAAATTCTTCTCCCACTGGGAGATGGGAAGTGTTTCCCCCCCAGAAGTTCCTGGGGAGCATTTTGAGAGTGGGATGGCTCCTCCCATCTTGCAAGCCAAGGTTAAGGAAACTTGGTTTTTGTTAGTGCATTGTAGCATGGAACCATGGTTAATGCCGGGAAGAAAATAAGGAAATTGTTTGCAGGAAACAAATGTTAATTATCTACAAGACTGAAGTGTTTGAAGACAGTTTTTAACTGTGTCTTAAAATGAGCAAGGAACTTTGTTGGGTGCTAGACACATAACTGTTGCATACAAGTTCCGTAATATGAATTTATGCTTGAATATACTACAACTTTGACTGATGAGACCTGCTTGTGTTGTTGCCAGGTCCCCTCTCATTACTCCACTGGGTAGTTGACAGCCTTTTAATCCTAAATATAAATTGGGAACTTTGAAATACAGTGGAACCTCAGTTTTCGAACATCTCAGCTGCTGAGCGTTTCGGAAGCTGAATGCCCCAAACCCAGAAGTGAAGGCTTCCATTTTCAAGCATGCCTCGGAAGTTGAATGGCTTCTGAGGCACATTTCTCATTTTTTCCCCATTCGCTTTGCCGACAGCTCTTTGTTCCTCGGTTTTCGAACATTTCGGAAGTCAAACGGTCTTCTGGAATGGATTACGTTCGAAAACCGAGGTTCAACTGTATATAGATTGCCCAGCATTTACACACCTGAGTGCTTAGTGCGGATGACTGTCTGTTTTCTTTCCTATATACAGTCATACCTCAGGTTACAGACACTTCAGATGGCGCGTTTTTGCGTTGTGCACCGTGCCGAACCTGGAAGTAGCGGAATGGGTTACTTCCGGGTTTCGGCGCATGCGCAAAAGTGCTAAATCACACTTTGTGTATGCGCAGAAGCGCCGAATCACTACCCACGTGTGTGCAGACACGGCACTGCGGGTTGCGAACGCTGTGGGTTGCGAATTTGCCTCCCACACGGATCACGTTCGCAACCTGAGCGTCCTCTGTACGTTGTTTGTGTTTGCCTTTAGGTATGCTGTTCTATATTAGAAATTTGATTTACTTTTTATAGGAATATGCGTTACAGATTTACATTCTCTAGGACTGGTAGATCATTAATGTTCTTTAGGTTAAGACCAGCGTTTCATTTTGATCCTGGCTGTACGTACGTACGTACGTACACACACACACACATTGTGAAAGCCTGTTATACTTTAAATTTCATTTTAATTTTCACTTAAAACCTACTTGATATGCTTTGTATGTTGTTGTGTTAAGATAATTTTACAGCAAGCTTTATGTCTGAGGCAAGCTACCATATATTAATTAACATGATGACAGAGAAAAGGGAAGTGTATCATTATGAAGGCACTTCCTGTTGCATAGGTTGAGTTCTGTTACGATGCAATGGGAACTCTTTCCTGTGCTGATCCCGTGGGAAATAGCTGCCAGCAGAACAATTTTAAAGTAGCAATCACCTGTAAATATTTTGTGTGGAAGCAACTTAGAGGTTTCAATAATAAATAACATTTTGATACCTTTTATCAGCTTTCAGTTGTGATGCCACATCCCTTGATGTTTTTAGTGATGAATCAACTAAATTTGTTCTAAAGGAGTTGATAATGTTTCACTTGAAATTCATTAGCATGTCACAACCCTACTATTCCTCCTTACATGCTAGGTTGAGACTGGTGCGCTTTGTACATGATGCCACTGTGAAAAATATTCTGAGTCATGTTAAGGGTATAACCTGAAGAGCTTCTCTGTAAGATACAGTAGTGATGTTTGTTGTATATTAATTGGTTACAGAATGTTTGGCACTTCATGCCTGTGCAAAGGAAATGTAATTTACAGCCAAGCCGGAGGCAGCAGGAAAAACAGCCAACAAAAACATGGAAGACAGGTGAGCTTCCAGAGGATGGAAAAGGGCAGGCACTATTCCTGTTGATAAACCAAGACACTAGAGGCTTTTTAGTTTGCTTTCCATCTTAATTTTTTTAATTAATCATTTTACTAAGAGCAGGAGGAGTTTTCAGTCATGGCCAAGAAGTGGAGCAAATCACTCAAGGAATTTCTGGAATCCAGAAGCATTAGGAAATTCTAAAACTCTGGTTGATAAAAATAATCTTTAGACCTCAGGTGTGTTGTAATTTCTTGAATGACTAAGTTGGCTTGTCTTCATTTTCTCACTTTTACTAATTTGCCTTGCTGCAATCCCATTGCTCGTTTATTAAAAAATACCCACCACATTCCACACTAGTCTCTGTGTATTTCTTACTTCTCAGTTCTAATTGGTGTAGTTTGAGGCTTATGGATTTCAAACTTTCTGCCTGGTTGAAATGCTTCCCACACCAACTTCTCTGCCAAGGAACACCTGCACAGGATTTTGGGAAGCTTTGCGAGAGGGACAAACTCAGTTCATAAGGGCCACTGGAGAAGACTATTAGACCTCAAGGTTGCCCCATGAACTGTGTGTGTGCCCTTGAAGACACCCAGCATTTCCCTGGGGCTGCACATTACAAGGGGAAATCAGTAGTAATGGGAAGGAAGTTTTTCTGTCTCTACTGGTCTTTTCCATTGCCAGAACTCCTGATACACTTCTTAGGAACCTGCATTGTCCCCCAAAACACGTTTGAAAAACCACTGCTTTGTGCGAAGGTAATTCAAAAGCATGTGTTATCTGAGCTTTAGACCATCTACTAACTTATTTTATGCAAATACTGGGCCAAAATTATGTGTGTATACCCCACTTTTTAAATGAACGATATACAAATGATCTGGGTGGTGTTAACCCATCTGAGTAAAGGCTATTGCTTATAAGGATTACTTCTGCAATAACTACTTGAGATATGGGTGTGGACCAACCTCTATGGAAGGTGTTCAGCTGCAGCTTTGCTGCCTGAGGCATGTAAATGAAGGAAGCCACAACTTAAGATCTATTAGCACAATTCTGTATATGTCTACTGAGAAGTCCCATTGACTTCAGTGGGGCTTACTCCCATGTCATTGAGTATCGGATTACATTCTAAATTGCCTAAATATGAGGCAATCATCTTTTCAGGGTTGAGTGCATTTTAAAGTAGCAATGGAAAATTTCACTTTTGTCAGATATCCATGCCCAAATGGAAACAAGAAAAATGTATTTTATATTACTTATAGTCTCTAAATTAAAGTTAGATCTCCTTTAGTCAGTCAGATATGGTGCAATAGTAGTTTTATTCAAAACACTGATTTTTCAGTAGCAATGAAGAGGAAGAGAAATACTAATTGCAAAAAAACGAGCTGTTCTGAAACAATGACATTATGCTGTAGATCGTTGTACTCAACTATGTTGAGAATGCTATCCAAATAAAAATGCATGTGAAAAATATCATTAGCTTTTAGCCCAAACCCCCAATCATAACGCAGACAGTTAAAACTAAAATAGACAACCCTTAGGGCACAAAGGTTTAGTCACTGGAAGGGCATCCCAAGAGCCGTAGGTTTTTGTGGATTCAATATTCCTATCTGTGGCCAGAGAGAGGTCTGCCCTTGGAAGTTCCCTTCCAGCCTTTACAAAAAGGACCATTGCCATTGCCTTTTACTGACAGTGGAGAAGGCATGAACGTTTTTTTTTCTTTTTGGGGGGGATCAAAGGAAGCTGATGGATCCAAAACCCTTCTGTTACTCTTGAGGATGCAGAGGTGGGGAAGAATTCCAGCCCTGGCATTGGCATATATATTTCTATCTCCTCCAACCAGCCTCTCCCCCACCACCCAGCTTCTGCCCTGACTGGTGTGAGACCAGTAAAACTCTACACAGACTCTCCCCCACTTGCCCTCATTGAATTGCTTTATCTGTTACTATTAGAAGCCAAAGTGATGCCTTGAATGCACTTGTACAGAGAACAAGGTGTCTGCTCCTAAATGGCATCCAAACGTATGAACAAAGCCTGCCTGATAGAACAAAATGGAGCACAGCATCATTTCACTCTGGGTCACTCTGGATTCCTGGGTCATTTTCCAAAGGCAGTTTCTTTTCTTGCTTTTATGCAAAGGGTCATAGTGAGAAACTAAATTAAGACTAGAACATAGTAAAGGTGAAAGTGATACGGTTGCCAATCCAAGCTTTCATTTTAGGGTGAATTGCTATCCATCGTGTTCAGATAGATGAACTTTTAAAAGTGATGACAAACATTACTGATACAATTTTACTTTACAGTAAATAATAGGCAACCCTTAAAAAAATTGTGATAACAAATAGTGCAAATTCGTACTGCTGCATTCTTTTTAAATATTCTTTCTGTTTCTCTTGATTCTGTTCTCTGTATCAGGTGAAGGATGGCACAGTTCCTCTGAAGCTGTAGGCAACTTCTTGACATCCTGGTTACCATGACACCCAGCAGAGGACTGTGGGGGGAAAGTGGGAATTCCTCCCCTCCCCTTAAATGCTACTAATGGCCATGGCTGGGTAAGGATTGAGCAAGGCATTAAGATTCCAGAGTTATATTTCTTCATTTATGTTTCAACTCTGAAATCCTACCCTAAGGTTTGACAGTACTATCCTCATGGAGTAATTCTAAATATAGAAAGCAATTAAATTGTCCCCAAATGGTTGTGCCATTGTTTTGGTCTTTTCCTTAGCATGGATGGAATACGAACATTCTTCACTTTGAAAATAATCACACTTGCAAAACTCAAATTCCCTTACAGCCACTCTGTGTTGCTGCTCACATGTGGTCTTGCTGGAGGTGCTCCCCATCTCTCACATGCAACCAGTGGAGTGACATTAATTCTGGAATGTTTCCAAGGTTTGGCAGAGAGGAGATGACTTGTGTTTTGCTTTTCTTCAAGCTGTGTTTGGAGGGCTAGAAATCTTTTTCTCATTACATTTTAGGATTTGCCTGGTGTGCTGACATCATGGGGAGTTGCTGTAGCTGCCCATGCAGAGACAGTGTTCCAGATCACCACCCCACCAAGTTTAAGGTAACATGTTTATTCATCCTATTCAAAGTGTTCTACCACTAGACTTTTTCATAGTTAGTTAAGGCACACAAAACTTCATGCCATCAAGGTATTAAAGTAGCTAAGAGCAGCCATTTCTACAGAGGAGACAATTGAAATCCTTCTGTGGTTTTGCATTCCTACCTCTTGAGTTTGGAAAGGTTCCTGTTCTCTGTGCGTTTTATTTGGTAGTAGTGTAGAGGTCATGCCGTTCAGCTTCCCAGTTAAGTTGCCTCTTAGTAGATAATAAAAAGCAAGGAAAGCTATCTTGGTCCGTAAGAAAAATACACCCCAACACACATTTGGCTTAATATCTAGCCTGTTGAAGAGTTATGAAGAATCTGAAAGCTTGCTTGCTGTTTTGTGACATTTTAGTTGAACCTCACTCTCTCTTAAAATTACTTATGAGATCAGTCACTTTAATGGCTCATTCCACTCGGTAGTTTTAGTTATTAGGCCAGTGTTGGGTAGTAAGTCTTGGGTTAGCTTGTAATAGGGATATAGCTTGAGTACAAGTGTAGCCAATAATAGAGGCAGGAGTCTCTTGGGGTATAGAATAACAACTCTTGTGCCTAAAATCTTGTTGTGGACTGGGCTAGCAGCCTCCAAGTAAATTGGACTGACTGATCTATTTCCCTGACAGCGAAGTCATCCCAAAAGAATTCCACCATTCTACAAGAGCCAAAGTAATTGTATCAAGGAGATACTGTTGGGACTGTGTTTTGCTTTGCAAACACAGCCCATTTGTATATTTGTTTTATATGGTATTTGTTCTGCCTACTAAGGTACTATTTGGCACAATGCCTGGAGCTCCTGACAATAGGTTTTGGTGTTTCTGCAGGTGACAAATGTCGACGATGAGGGCAACGAGCTGGGCTCGGGGATTATGGAGTTGACACAGAGGGAGCTTGTTTTGCACACACACAAACGCGATGCTGTTCGGTGGCCATACCTCTGCTTGCGTCGCTATGGCTATGACTCCAACCTCTTCTCCTTTGAGAGTGGGCGCCGATGCCTGACTGGCCAGGGTATGTGCATTTCTCAGCAGGGACAATGGCTTCGAAATGTCCTTGCTGCAGAAGGCTTGGAAGTTGGGATAACAGTGAATTTCTCTCCTCATGGCATGTTGTAAATCTGATCCTTGTGCAGAAACCATTCTCTCCTCCTGTAATATACAGGGCAAATTTTCAGTACCACCTTTGGCTAAATGTTGATTATGATCATTTGTGAATGCAGTGAGACTTGGGACTTTGGGATCTGTGCTTTGCTAAACTATGAGGTCACTCAGATCGTTCAGTTACTGGCATTCTGATAGCAGTTATACCACTTTTAAAATATGTCCGATAACTCGATATTTTTAAATTTTAAACTTACTATTAAATGGATAATAGTGAGGCAGTCAGTTAAGTTTTAATAGAATTGAAATCTGACACCATATCATAAGAAGATCAATTCTGTCCTGCTGGGTCATATAAAAGGTCCATTTCTAGTCTCCATAAGCGCCCAGCCAATATTTGTGTAGTAATAGAAATTAGAAGGGAAAATGGTCATTAGCAGAGTACATAACCCCTGCTGCAATATCCCTTGATATTCCTTGAGAACCACATGCAAGGGTCTCTTAAGATATGCTTTAGATACATGACCAATCCAAACCAAGTTCCCCTGAGTAGCCGTGATTGGCAAGTGATATTGAAACCATGGTTTGAACCTCTGTTTTAACTAAGGAAACTTGACTTGTATTTGTGATTTGTGTTAGTGCACATGCAATATCTGGGCCGTCTTTAGCATATGTGGTGCCGGGGTGCAAAGATCCGTCCAGTGCCCCCAAATTACTGTATTTTTCCATGTATTAGACGAGGTCGTCCTATACACGGATAGTACTGGGGTGGTGGTGGAAGGTGTGCACTGCCAGCCTCCTGGTTGGGGGGTGCACAACTCTCCCCCATGCCACTGTGGGAGGAGAGCGTTTGAGAGGGAAGCTGCACACCCTCCAGCCATCTGGCACCCCCCAGAATTCGGCGCCGGGGTGCCCTGCGTCCCTTGCACCCCTGGGTAAAGATGGCCCTGTGCAATATGTTACTATGGGCTATGTGGGCAGGGATGATGGTGGACTGGAGTGGATCATGCTGTGGTTACTCTGGCTTGCTCCCAGCTTGCAAACCATGGTTTGTTCAGGTGCCAACATCGGTTTGTGCCAGCAATTTGTGTCTGCATTACCCAATACATAATGATAAATCACAAAAAATCTCCATCCCCACCCCTCCCCACCCCTTCTCTACATAAGTGCCTGGAAACTTCCATTTCACTGTATCTGAAGAAGTGTGCATGCACACGAAAGCTCATACCAAAATAAAAACTTAGTTGGTCTTTAAGGTGCTACTGAAGGAATTTTTTTATTTTACTTCAAAGTGCTGTAGTTAGAAAGCCAGGTCTCATATTCACGGGTTGTAGGCCCTGCTGTTTCCTTGGACTTCTCTACACAAGTGAGTGTTCTTGGACTCATTGACATTTCCCTTCTTTTTTTATTCCCCTTCGAGTTTTTTTTTAAAAAAATAACAAAAACAACAACAATAAACTCTTCTTTTCTTTGAATGATCCTTGCCTTTATGCTGGGAACAATAAGGCAGAAACAGAGTAGGAGTTATTTGGGTTTTGTTTTTTCGAAAACCGAGAACATTTTCCTTCAGAATAGCAGCTGTTGTTGCCATGCTCTTGTCCTGGTTGCTATGGTTTTTTTGTGCGTGTTTGTGCGTGCCGATGTCCGATTGGTTAACTCAGTATAGTCAGACAATTGATAGAAATATTTATGGGGGAAGGGGAAGTGTTGGCAGTTTGATATACCATAAAAATGGGGGTCCCTCCCATTCGTGTACCCATTTCAGTTCATGCTGGTCAATAAGAAGTCAATGAGAATGATCTGGTGGAAAGGATATAACTCCAAAACTGAGCTAGATGGAAATGAGATGGAAAATGGAATGTTTTGCTGTTCATGCCTTACCTCTGCTATTACAGGCTTACTGTGCCCAACACAAGCCTTATTTTGCTACTTCCTTACTCGTTCTCTCTTTCTCACCTTTTGTCTCCCTCTTTTGTACTGGGATATAGAAAGGGGCAGGGTGGGTGGATAAGAGAAGGGACGGAATTGTTGAGAAAAAATATATTTCAATTTTTCATTAAAACTTTTTTCAGAAGACATCCACCACCCTAACGTTATAATAAAATGCCTCATTTCCGCCAACAGTTCTGGATTGTGCTCTAATCACGAAGAGAATTCTCGCTTTCTGTGGTAGAGGAATGTGTTTAAACAGGTTCAATGTATTCTTCATCGTCAGAATAGTGTAACAAGCTGGTCAGACCATAACTTCTCCTCCCCACCTTTTTCTGTCTGTCTCTGTAGCTGTAAATAGCTGCCTGCAGAGAAAAATGTACAACATTCAAGGAGCTTCAAAGACAAAAAACCAGCCCTGTCTCCCATATGAAGTGTTCTTTCTTCCTCTTGCAAATAGTGTGTTTGCATATTTTCAGAAGGCTGTGTTCTGGTGGCCTCAGCATGCAAACATCAGGCTGGTGACAAGGAGCAGGACTTTTTCAATGCCTCTGGAACTCTCTCCTCAAGGACATTGGTCTGCAGTAATGGACAACACAGAGGGGCTATGCCATTTACCCGACCTTCCTCCAGCTAAGTCGCTGCTGGGATGAAAATGGGGAGGGGCAAAGTGGCAGCAAGGTTGGTGTGGTGCAAATCCAGTGCTCCTGCTGACTTGTTTGCACCCCTCCAACCTCATTGCCACCTTGCACCTCCTTTTCTCTGTCCCAATATGCAGCAGCAATTTGGGTGGAGGGAGGTAAGGTAGATGAGGCAGCTCCACTGTGCTGTCCACTACTACCTACCTGGCCTCCTTGAATTTACTCTTTAGGCAAGTGCACAGCGGAATCATAACTATTTTAAAAAGACTTTGGTTAATTTTAATGTTGCTAGTTTTCTTTTCTTGGATTAGTCAGTGGTCTTTGATTTTAATTTGTATGTGTTTTTATTATACAGAGGCACTATTCCAAACAACTTTTATATTATTTATGCGATGATGACATATAATTATATTCATTAATTAATAAATAAGGTATTAATTGATTTACAGGTACATTATATCAGCGGTATGTTGATGTTAAATTTGTCAGATCTACTTTGCTTTTTTCTAAAACTCTAAGATCTCCCATCTAGAGCTGGTAGCAAAAGACACATTATTAGAACAACATGCCTCTGGTCACATTCTGAGCGTAAGGATCTGCTGTCACACCAGAACGAAACTGAGCACGTTTTAACATAAAAGTCAACTCCTGGTTCTCTTTCTTCATTTCAGCTGCCTAATTTGGTTTGGGAATCAGAAACCGCTTTTGATCTACTGTAGATTACCCCAAAATCTACCATTACACCCTGATCTACCTTCTGCCTGCTCCTTCTTTATATTGTTTTTTTTTATGCTGTAAGATATATATGGGGCCTAACTTCAGGCCCAAGGATAGGGTTATATATTTAAGTAAGTAAATATATTTACTTAATAGCAGTGCTATGGCATGCCCTAATGGCTCTTCTAAGACAAGATGCCTTTTCAATCTCAGGTGTTTCGATTTTGATTTGCGGTTTAATCCAGATGACTCTATCCATTTGGTTCATACGATTCTTTTATTCATTCCTGTTAAATCAGTTCCACCACCAACCCTGCCAAACTCTTAGCACTGGCATACGTGGCAGCAAATTTCATTGCATTGTGTAAGTATCTTCCCTGTAGAGACCCAGACTGCATGGCATTAAAACAAATCTTCCTCTTTTCTCCAACACTCTTGATATTTGCCTAGGAATTTTTGCATTCAAGTGCTCAAGAGCAGAGGAGATTTTCAACTTGCTGCAGGAACTGATGCAGTGTAACAGCATCAATGTGGTGGAAGAGCCTGTTGTCATCACAAGGAACAGTCATGCTGCTGAACTGGAACTGCCCCGGACACCCCAGACACCCAATAGTAAGGTCATCTCTCAATTTGTCAGACAGAGAGGGGAGTGGGGGTGTAGAGTTGTGTATTAGCCTTATGGCATCAACCACAGTTTGTTCCAGTGAGTAGGGAGGTGGAATATTTGTATGAGGCCAAACTGGCCTTTCCAAACCTTCCAGTAGGGCCCCGTGAAAGGCCCAAGAGTGTCCCTGCCTTTTGTACAATCCCCAGGGGATTTGGCACGATCAGTGTTTGGTTGGAACTCAGCCCTTCCACTGTAAAGAGCTTATAGCTGAGGCCAGAAGACCGGTATATCAGCAACTACTCTTCTGGTGGGCATTGCTGCAATGCTAGCTACCATATACTGGGAATGTGAGGCAGTGAGGAGTATGCCATGGGGCAGGTGCACTAGCAGAGTCAATCCAATGCTCTCATTATTTTGCCTGCACCATGCCAACATGCTTCCCCCCTCCCCCTTTCCCTTTTGGTAAGCAGCAATAACATACCTGCCAGGACCAGGCAAGCTGTTTCTGCAGTCTACTTCTCCAGTGTAGCCCTAGCACTTGTGGTATGCTTACTGTAAAGTCTTAAGTTTTGTGCTCCCTTGTTTCCAAGGCAACTGTTTAAAACGACAGTTGTCAGATCGTGTTTTGAACTCCACTGTAATTTCCATCAGAATCCGTCAAAGCTACTGTAGAAAGCATGCCTAGAATCTTTAGATTCTTGATGTCTGTATTGGGTTGAGAAATAAAAGTTTTGTTCTGTGCTTGGATTTGGCTTCGGAATTTCTACATCTCTACGTTTTGCCACAGGTAACCATATGGTTTGGTTTATAAGCAATATCCTTACAGTAGAGACCATCACTGATCGATCTATTTCCGCTAGCCTTTTGCTTGTTTTTACTTTGCAAATATGTACAGGATATTTTCTACGGCTAGTTTGGAGGCTCTGCTAGCTGTGCTCATGCTCTAAGGCTGATCTCATCTTTCTCCAGCTCTCGGATATACAGTTCCAGGGTTTCCCAATGGATTCCACAGCTTCCCTGTGGAGGCCTCATCCTGCCCTGCCGCGAGACATGCCTCCATGGGCAGCCTAAGGCATTCCTCAGTTGGCGAGGACTCCACACATGCCCTCATTGTCCCTGATGAGCAAGTAAGTTCTCCTTATGGTCAAGGCCAAATTAAGGTGGTTGGAGGCCCTGGTGCAGTTCCGAAAATAGGGCCCACCTGCCCCCGCAAAAGGAATGCAAGGAATAAGGTAGCTCAGAATAAGTCATGTGGTATTTTAAGGACTAATCCATTTATTATGGCAAAAGCTTTCGCAGACTAAAAAAAAATACTTTTGGAGTTTCTCAGCTCTCAGCAAAACCCCAACAAATTTTTTTTGCCAAGCTTGATAAACAAAAAGAAGATACTCTGAACACGTGCAGTCTCACATTTTAAGTGCACTAAACACATCATTGTTTTTGCTTACTTCCTGCCTTGAGCCAGTGATCTAATCTCAGCCTTACCTATATCACATGGCTGTTATGAAGATATAGAAGGAGGTATGATATGGTTGCAAAAGGAGACATTGTACTTGTATCACAGGCATCAAATTTTGGTTCCTTTTAACCAGAGTGATTTATCTTTATACTATAACCGGCTGTATTTTTTCTGCCTCCCTGCCTGTCTATTTCATGATAAGATGCATGAGTCCTACTTGGATTCATTTGTAAATACAGATACTTTTAATTCTGTGTTCACAATGAGCAGTGCAAGCTGAAGGAAAAGACAGAGAAAAATAGAGGTTAAATCAAGGATTAAAAAAATAATAATGAGAATTTTGATTAGTTGAGCTGTGTGATGAAAACGAAAATGAACAAGCCTTTCTGCTTTGTGGGAACTAAATCTAAACCTTTGTAGTCATTTATGTATAAACTAGTACAATCCTATGCATATTTACTCAGAAGTAAGTCTCGCCGTGTTTAATAGGGCTAATTCCCTAATAAGTGTATTTAGGATTACAACTTTATTATTAAGTTTACCTTCACTTTTGAAGGTAGTCATTTAAAGCTTAGTACGTGGTAAGTTGCTTCAGGGAGGTCTCATGCCACCTTATGGCAGAGATAGGGAACCAGTGGCCCTGCAGATGTGGTTGGGCTACAACTGCCACTATTGACCAGGCTGGCTGGGACTGATGGGAGTTGGAGCCAACATCATCACTTGCACTCCCATCTGAGCATGATTGGGGGGTGGGGTGGCTGAGCGCTCTTTACAGGGGTTTCTCCTCCTCTTTTAAGTCAGTCCCCTCTCCTGTGCTCAGATGGGATTGTGCGGACTGAGTGCAAGAGAGCAAGAGCTGAGCACTCTTGCAGCACTCTGGGGTGATATTTTAAAAGGTGGCAGGAACTGCTGCAGAGTGCCTGATTGCTCCCTTAGGCCCAATGATCAGCAGAATCAGCACCCCCAAACTGCGGCCCTCCAGATGTTTTGGCCTACAACTCCCATGATCCCTAGCTAACAGGACCAGTGGTCAGGGATGATGGGAATTGTAGTCCAAAACATCTGGAGGGCTGAAGTTTGGGGATGCCTGATCTAGAGGCTACAGGTTCCCCATCTCTGCTTTATGCTTATTTTGCCTCTCAGATCCATTACTGCAAGTCCCTCCTCTTCTGAAAGCAGACTCTCCTCCAGCCATGTCAACACTTCCAGGTGACACCTTGGTCCTTCACCATACCCCCCATGTATAGGTTTGTTGGCAGCTGTTGTTCTCCTGTTTGCCACCTCCTCATCTGTCTTCTCTCCTTGCAGTCCCACACCTATGTGAACACAACCAGCGGTGAGGAGGAGATGAGGGGCCGCCACTGCATGCACTCCTTGCCTGAAGTCCACCCTCCTGTTTCCCACCCCAGCCATAGCTGCTCGCTAGAGGACCGGAACCCCCAGGTTTACTTACAGCCAGGGGAGGTGAAGTTCATGTTGGGTCCTGCCCCTGGGTACAGGCACATGATGAAATGCGACGGCTTCTGCCGGCCCCATTGGGAGTGCGCAGGGCATATGTGCGCCCCCAACAACAACAACAACGAATGCAAAGACGAATGCCTCACCCCCAAGTATGTGTACGAGAACATCAACGGCCTCCTGCCATCTCGAGGTGCCTTGCTTCGCCGGGGCACCAGGCGCTTGAAAATTGCCCGTGAGGATCTGAACCCCCCCGGCTGCTCTCACCGCCGGGCCACCCTGCTGCACTATGAGAACCTGCCTTCGCTGCCGCCCGTGTGGGAGTGCCAGCCGCTAAGGCAGGACCAGGAGGAGGAGGACTCTGGCGATGCAATGACACCTTCCCCCAACGGTTACCCAGAACTCGAGGAAGACGACCCTTTGCAGAACTACATGAACTCGGAAAGCGCTGTGCTGCAGGGGGGCCTGCGCAGGGGGGGCTGCTTGCAGCGGCGCCGCAGCTGCACGCCCAACGTCTTCAATTTTGACTTCCGCCGGCCCTGCTCAGAGCAGCCAAGGCAGCTCAACTACATCCAGGTGGAACTGGAGGACGACCCCCACAAAGGGTGCCGGAGCACACCAGTCCCCTGTGCCTCACGTACGTCTGCCGCCCACCCAGCCCGTAGGACGGATTCCTATGCGGTCATTGACCTCAAAAAGACAGCAGCCATGTCCAACCTGCAGAGGGCGCTGCCTAGGGACGACGGGACTTCCAGGAAAACGCGGCATAACAGCACTGACCTGCCTCTCTAGGAGGAATGGCCGGCCTGAGCACCGCATTGTGGCTTCACACCTGCTCTTCAACTAATCATAGCATCATTGCCATCTTCCCATTGCTCCTCCTGTTTCCCAGTGCGATTCACTGGGATGGCTCCATCAAGCTAACTTGAGAAATGTAGCCTATTTGTGCCTCTTCCCAGCCCCCCATTTCTCCTGCCGTGTAGTTCTTGAAGTCTTGCCAAGTGTTTGAAAACTTGACTTGTTTGATAGCAGGGAGGGGGGAGCATTAGTGATCATGCTACTTGTTCTCCCCTCCCCTGCACCTTTATATAGGAATCATGTTTGGAAAGCTTTCCTGTTTCATCGGATCCTCTTGAGGATCCTACTGACAGAATGTGGGGTTTTTTTATGAAAAGCAAAGGAATATTGCAAAGAAGTGGGGGAAGAAACACTTCCAAAAACAGTACAGGTAGGGCATGAGGGCTAGAAAGTTTATACCTTTTTATTTTTGAAGGAATGCAGAAATATATTTATTTTTTAAATTCATGTTAATTTTATTTATTTATTTACTTGGGAGGTGGGGGGTTTCCTCTATTTATTTATTTATTTATTTATTTATTTATTTATGTCTGTCTGTCTGTCTGTCTGTCTGTCTGTCTGTCTGTCAAGAGTTGAAGTGCCAAGTAAATATAGAGTATAATGACTTTGTAGTTCATTCTTCTTTTGTGACATTGGGGATGGGGGAGGTCATTTGAGGAGGATCGCATCCACCCTCCCCCCCCACCTGCCAATTGAAGGCCAAATAGTGGCAGTAAGGAAGGAAGGGATTTAGTCTAGCAGACTAGCGCAGCTCCTTTGCAGAAGTTTGGAAATGAACGCAAGGATGATCCTAGCACTGCGTACTTACAAAGTTGGTTCCACATGCCGACAAATCTGATCTTGTAGCTCAAGTTCCTTTCTTATTGAATGTAATACACATCTCTCCATCGTTGCAGCAAAAAAGAACCATGGGACTGTAAATTGTCAACCCCTAACAAAAGCCCCTAACAAACTTTTCAACACTGCCTTGCTAGTAGCTCCGCAGAAACTTCCCAAGAAGCCAACCTTCTTATAGTAGTGCTAGGGAGGGATGTGGATTTAGGGGGCAGCTCACTCTTTTTCTGGTGTCCTTTGGAACTTCTCTCCCTCCACCTCACCTGATTGTGTGCCCATTTCTCAATTCCAGCAGCCTTTGTGACCCCTTCACACTGCTTCTTTGAATACTTTGGTGGATCCCAGCCCACCTTTTGTGGATATTCGGCGTCTAAATAGAGCTTTTTGCATAACTTTATTGACAAGCACCGCTTTGTTTCACTGTGACTGCCGGGGCTGGTTTAGACTAAAAATAACCCTACAGTAGGGAATGTGATTGTGGCCATTTCTTTTTGCTGCTGCAGTTCTTCCCCCAGAGGTGGCTTTTCCGGAGATAACTACAGTCCCGAGAAGCTGTTCAGCTTGATGGACTTTGTGCCCCTGAAGCCACTGGAAAAGCTCAGTATGTCTGAAGCCACTGGGAAAGTTCAGTAAGCCAAACATGAAGGTATTTTAGAGCTTCTGGAAGCTGCTTCATGGGTACTTTTTCTTAACTACTGTCTTGCAGACCACTGTACTGTTTCTTTTTTGTCAGTCACCATATTTTCATATTCAGGGGAAGGGTCCTTAGCTCAGTGGTAGAGCTCATGTCTTGCAAAGCATCAGTCTGTGGCATCTTCAGGTCGGGCTGAGAAAGGTTTTGAGAGCCGCTACTGGCAAGTCCGAGCCAGACTGATGGTACACAGCTGTTTCCCATGTTCTTATAGTCCACAGCTTCCATGTGGGAAGCTGTGTGAAAAGCTTATAAACTAAGGCCTGTGCACACACTACTGTTTCCTCTGGCTCCAGCGCACTCCACCCATTGTTGTTTGAGGCTCAGTGCACATGGCGTTAGCCACATTGAACATGCATCCTGTGTTTCCCCAAGAAATGCCTCTGTTTGATGTGTTTCTCCTCAAATCAGCTTCCATCCAATTTAGTTTAAGCCAAGATGTGCACAGTTCAGACAGCTGTTGCGCATGCACAGAGGACAGCACATGCGCAGATGAGCGCTTCCTGGAATAGGAGTCCAGAGGGGTTGCAGGCATGGGGGGGGGGAACAAATCAAGTACCACTGATTGGGTGATGGCACTCCTGACGCTGCTCTAGTGTGTACAAGAAGTGTAAAGGCAACTTGAAATGCAGCAGGGGAAAGCGACCTTGCTGTGTCTTTAGCTGCTCCTGCGTACGGACCCTCTTGCTCCATACAAGCTATTGTTCCCCCGCTCACTCCCCTTCGAACATCTTGTCTTTCCCACTTCTGTGTGAATACAGCCAGTGAAGATGTTTGTCAGTCAGTGTACTGGGATTCGAGACTGATTGTAATATCGCAGGTGCCACGTGAGACGTCACCTTGGATGGCTTGCATGGGGCGGCTGCTCCACATGGCTTCAGCAGGGCAGATGACCACAGTGGCGGTGCCAAATCTTCAGGATTTCCCCCTTGTTGCATCCATTGCAGTCTCGTGGACCACAGTTTAAGAACCACGGGTGTAGGGGGAAGGGGATCCCACAGTTAAGGTGGACAGTCTAGTCAGGAAGGTGCTTGGATTTATCTTAAAGATCACAATGGAACGTAGAGATGGATGTGCTAAATTTTAGAGCCCAAACCGAGATTTCTTTTTGGTGACAAGAGTAAAACAGCATGAAGAATCGTTGCAAATAGGTTTTATTTTTTTCTAAAAACATTTCAATGCAAAGTTTGTTTTTAAGGCAAAGGGCCATCAGTAGCCTTTCTTCTTACCTCATTTTGTACCGTTTCACTATTGAATATAGTATGAGAAAGTGAACAAGCAACCAAAGTGAGACCTGTGAGTTTTGTTGTCGGGGAAAGACTAGGCACATGCTCTGCATGCCCTTTCAATAGTCTTTCTTCTTACCTTATTTTGTACCAGGTTTTTTGTTTTTGTTTAAAATAAAGTTGTGGGGAAATCTTATTACCCCCAGCATGATTAAGGCAGGTTTAACTCTTAGTATTGATCTGCCCTTTGGAGACACAGACTGAATCAGTTGCAGTGAAACAAGCAGAGTGGGCTGCCACCTAGTGTTGTCTTTCAGAAGTGTATGTCCCTTTGTCATCAACTCTTCCCATAGCCTGCCTGTTAATTTTTTAGTAGATCTACAAGCACTCTTTGCACAGCCACTGACGCAATGGAACGTGGTGCTCTTCCGATCTTTTTGACCAGAAGTGCTAGGGATTCCACATTCTCCCTTGACAAAAGCTCATTAATACAGTGGTGCCTCGCTAGACGAATTTAATTCGGGTCAATTCGTATAACGAAAAATTTGTCTAGCAAATCCCATAGGAATGCATTGGAAAAAAATATATTATTTTTTTGCCCATAGGAACGCATTAATTGAATTTCAATGCATTCCTATGGGAAACCACGATTCGCTAGACAAATTTTTCGTAAAATGAATTTGTCTAGCGAGGCAACCTCCACTAGAAAAATCTCTTCGTTAAGCGAAAAATTCGTCTAGCGAGGCACCACTGTAGGTCCATGATGGGCACAAATTCAACAGGTGCAGCTTCCCCCATTATAGAGATGAGTGATGGAGAAAGCTACACATCTGGGATAGCTGCCTGCTGTAGACCTATTTGGGACAGACTTTCCTCCATCACAAAAAAGAGGCCGGGGTGGAGGGAAGGATGATAATTCTAAAGAGAGCCAAAAATTGGTCTTATAAATATTGATATTATAAAAATGGATCTTAAATAATTGCAATTTTCCCAGCCACATGTGGGACCTTTCTACTCTTCCACATAAGCCCGGAGCTTTTAATGAAAACTCATGGATAATCTATTTAATATAGATTCAGTTCAGCCCTTGATCAGCTTCCACAGCATGAAATCAGATGCATTTGGTTCTAGTAGTAGGCCTCATCAAGTCCAGCTTGTGACAAGAAAATACTTTCTTTGTTTCCTAATCATTTTTGTGTTGTTTTTCACGCAGTGGGTTGTCTTTGACCTTTTGATTTGCACATATTTGCCTTGCTTTTAAACAACCATTGACAAAATGTGGCTCAAGGGTGCAAGTGGAGCTTATTTTCTCTCATTTGTTACATGTGCCATGCTAGCCTTAATTAATAAAGCAAACGGAAGAAAAAGGCCTTTCCCCCCCTTTTGTAAACCAGCTGCTGTGCTGCCCCATCTCTGGATATAAGGTGCTCAGCATCCCAAGTGGATGCTTTTAAAGCTCTATCTGGTGCTATGAGAAAGACAATTAAGTTCAACGCAATGCTTTGGTCAACTTCCAAGGCAATGTCCTATTCTGTCCTAACTTGGATCGCCACGTTCCCCTCGCCCTGCAGAAACCCTATGCTTTTAGCAACAGTGTGTCAGGCAATCTCCCCCCCCCCCCAAGTATAGCTTTTCTTTGCATGGCCAATGTAGAAAGCTGTGGTTATTTATTGCCTCCCACACAACTGGTAAATGCACTGAGTCTCCCTCTGTTGGATGGGATGAGTAGGGAGGGAAAGTAAAATGACAACCTTAGACTACCTATGGGTTTATGACTTCTGTGATCTCATCCCCATGTTAGTCTGTATAGTCTGCATCAACTTTGTCTCATAGTGGGGGGAACAATAATCTGTAATCTAAGGGGATCTCCCAGCTTGCTGCTTTTCAAACTTTTCTTAGTCTTATAGCTTCCGGAACATTATATCCAAATCCCTTGGGTAGTAAAAATCAGCATTTAAAAGAGGAGCCTTAGTGGGTATGTATGTTTACCATTACAATGTCCACACCATTTCTCATGAGGCTGGAGCAGGAACTACAAGTTGTGAAGCTGAGTAATGGTGGCACCTACTCACTTCATAGGGGTATTATGAAGATTAACTGGTGTTTACAAAGGGTTTGAGCGACATAAGTGCCAAGAATAGTTACGACTGAAGTTAGTTTGTATGTCAAATGTAATCTCTGGTTGGTTGTGACTTTGGTTTTGCAGCCAGTGTGAAAGGGCTGTCCACATACCTCTTAATTCCCAATATACTTGCCATTGCTCCATAATGGGTGTACCTGTACTCTTGCTTGGGGAGTCATCTTGTCCCTTGTGGAAGAAGGGGTGACTATTTTTTATTTGCATTCGTAACTTTTCTTAACATTTGCCCCCAACAATTTTGCTTATATTTTCGCGTGGCTTGTTGACCCTTTCTTTAATTGCTGGATTGCATAAAAGCAGATTGGCACTGTCTTCTTAACAGCTGTGCCAATGACACAAGGTGCCATTTTCTCTTGTTCTAGTGGCAAGACAACCTGCATCTGCTAGTACAGGGCTGCGGGTGGCGCTGTGGGTTAAACCACTGAGCCTAGGGCTTGCCGATCAGAAGGTTGGGGTGAGCTCCCATTGCTCGGTCCCTGCTCCTGCCCACCTAGCAGTTTGAAAGCACGTCAAAGTGCAAGTAGATAAATAGGTACTGCTCCGGCAGGAAGGTAAATGGCATTTCCGTGCGCTGCTCTGGTTTGCCAGAAGCGGCTTAGTCATGCTGGCCACATGACCTGGAAGCTGTACGCCGGCTCCCTTGGCCAGTAAAGCGAGATGAGCACCGCAACCCCAGAGTCGTCTGCGACTGGACCCTAACGGTCAGGGGTCCCTTTAACTTTACCTTTACAGGCAGTAAAGGCACAGGTGTTCTGTTTCCTAGGGATTGTGGCCACCTCATCACGGTGTTCTCTCAGGAACTTTAACCTCTGGACTTCTGTGAAAATATGCTAAATTCCTACAGCTACTTTAGGAGAAAGAATCTAAACAGTTAGCTAAGGAAGTTACCAGATTGGCATATGCGAGCCAGTGACTAGGATGAGTGAGGGGAGGAATTGGGGAGGAATCTTGTTACATAAAGGGGATACCATTTCCTCTGCAAGTGATTCATTTTGAAAAGCCCAGCTTTAGCTAGGCAGATCTCAAGCTTTTACCCTGTGCAGTTTTCTTCATAGTTAACTAGTACTGATGTCTTTGCTGACTATCTGATGTGGCAGGAAAGCAAAGGCACTTGGGGATGCCCAGCTGCTCTGGCCACAAAAGCTGCTCTGTGGTTTGTTTCTTCACTGGTTCCTGTTGTGTATCCTCCATTCATTCTCTCTCTGTATCTCATCCGATCGTATCCTTCAAAGCAAATAGCATTAGCAGTGCCATGTGATTGAGGAGCGCTCGTGTCTTATTTTAATGTGCACTACGAATGTACCCAAAATAAATGAAATCTGATTACTATCTTTTGGAAGGCGTGGCTTGTTTTGATTTGCGAACAAATCATGAGTCAAGATCATTTTGGCTGTGACAAAATCTCCCTTCGTTACCTGCAGTCTGGGACTTTCCACAGCACTTCTACATAATCTCCATCCTTACTCTGGGTATGATGTCACACGAACTCTCTCAGATCTTATAGTTGACATTCATGTTAAACCTGTTCTTGTGTAGAGCTTGGCCCTATTCAAAAAAATAGTGGCTCAATCAAGCTCGAAATGGTTTTTCACCGTGATGCGACTGCAGAAATCTGTCCTCAATCACCAACAGCAGCACTATATACTGTGTGTCAGAATTCAGGGCATGCCTTTCGGTGTACAGTATGTACTTAGCTATGCTTAAAGAATGGAAGGTTTCGACCTGAGTCACAGGCAGGCAATCAAGGAATCCGTCCTTAAACACCAAGGTAGAGAAAGCATGCCCAGAAGTGGTAGAGAATTTGACGTCTAGTAAGAAAATCAGGGTGAAAATAGGTGCACTCTCAAATTCAGAGTCTCATTCTTGAATTGGGCCATGTTTGGGTCAGCATGGCTCATGGCATCATCAATAAAGAAAGTCCCCAAACTACTGGTAAAGGTTGAGGAACACTGACAAATGGGCCAGTTTCTAAGAGCCTAAAGCAATCTGCACCCTGATTTGAGTTTTCCACTTTTTCTGAGCTATGAAAAACCACATTTTCCATGTGAAGTTTCAGTCAATGGCTTGTAAGAATTATCCTGGATCTCTACAATGCATTCTCTCCCACTGCATTATCTGGAAAATGGGGATGGGGGGGGGATATGGAGATGGTCCTACGGAATACCTACGGTACTTCTCAGAACTTAATCCAACCGAGACAATTTTGTTGGTTTATTTAATTTATTGCTGCCCTTCCTCCCAAATGAGCCCAATTCAGTACAAGCTGGAATGATTTAAAATATTTGGTTTGGACATGTGGAACCCTGGTTCAAATCTCTCTGCTCAGCCATGAAACTCACTTAAGGTAGTGACCATGGCCTACAGTAAACTGCAATGTAGATTAAATTCTTGGCTGGTTGAGTCTAGAACAACTGTAGGATGTCACAGAAGGACGAAGACTTATAAACATTAATGCTTTTGGGCACCTGAACACAAACACAATGTTCCCCAGCCTCAGGAAGAAATGCTGTTGTGTAGAGTCAGATCATTATAAATTGCTCCATCTCAGGACGTGTCTGAAGATGAATGTGAGGATACCTGTGTAGGAGGTTGGGTGGGATCAGTTGGCTGGATGCTACATGCAGCTGCATTTCTGCTCATTTTCGTATAAAAGGGTAGTATGCTGTTCAATGCAGGGTGGCCAACTTTCCTACTGTTGTACTGGAAATCTTGCAAATGGAATCAGATCAGACCACATACAGCAGGCATCCCCAAACTTCGGCCCTCCAGATGTTTTGGACTACAATTCCCATCTTCCCCAACCACTGGTCCTGTAAGCTAGGGATCATGGGAGTTGTAGGCCAAAACATCTGGAGGGCCGCAGTTTGGGGGTGCCTGACATACAGTGTGCACACACATTTTTAAATGCCTTTTCTAGAGAGTTCCTGTACTTTACAAACTGCAGTTAGGAGCCACATGGCAAACTGTTTCCATTCCATATCAGGTGTGATAAGGCTCACCTTAAGTGAATGGCTGTTTATCATTGCCCTCTTTATAATTAAATCTGCAGAGGGCACTAAAATTGCCACGTGGCGTGGATCCTGCCAAATCCTGGTTGAGGTGAATGGTACCGGGTGAGCAATTGTAGCTGCTTATCTGGTAAGCAGCAAGACTGCTTCTGGCTGTCCTTACTCAGGCGAAATAGGATTTGCTTTCCATCTTGGATAAGATTGTGATGGGAACGGGGCTCTTTTATTAGGCATTAGAATGATAAAATGAAGTGGGTGTTAAAATGGGTGGGTAATAGTCCCGAAATAAGAGGGAGTATAGCTAGGCCACAATTCATAGAAGGGGAAGGAGAAGAAAGGCACAGATTTTCCAAAGGAAAATAGGTTAACGAAACAATAGTGGGGTACTTGCTTTTTCTTTCCTTTTTTAAAGTGATATGATTTAAAGTGATCTTTATCAATGACTTGGATGATGGGCTTGAGGGCATCCTGAGCAAGTTTGCAGATGACACCAAATTGGGAGGGGTGGCTAATACCCCAGAGGACAGGATCACAATGACCTTAACAGATTAGACAACTGGGCCAAAGCAAACAAGATGAATTTTAACAGGGAGAAATGTAAAGTACTACACCTGGGCAAAAAATATATGAAAGGCACAAATACAGGATGGGTAACACCTGGCTTGAGAGCAGTACATGTGAAAAGGATCTAGGAGTCTTGGTAGACCACAAACTTGACATGAGTCAACAGTGTGATGCAGCAGTTAAAAAAAGCTAATGCAATTCTGGGCTGCATCAATAGGAGTATAGCATCTAGATCAAGGGAAGTAATAGTACCACTGTATTCTGCTCTGGTCAGACCTCACCTGGAGTACTGTGTCCAGTTCTGGGCACCACAGTTCAAGAAGGATACTGACAAGCTGGAACGTGTCCAGAAGAGGGCAACCAAAATGGTCAAAGGCCTGGGAACGATGCCTTATGAGGAACGGCTTAGGGAGCTGGGTATGTTTAGCCTGGAGAAGAGAAGGTTAAGGGGTGATATGATAGCCATGTTCAAATATATAAAATGATGTCATATAGAGGAGGGAGAAAGGTTGTGTTCTACTGCTCCAGAGAAGCGGACACGGAGCAATGGATTCAAACTACAAGAAAGAAGATTCCACCTAAACATTAGGAAGAACTTCCTGACAGTAAGAGCTGTTCAGCAGTGGAATCTGCTGCCAAGGAGTGTGGTGGAATCTCCTTCTTTGGAGGTCTTTAGGCAGAGGCTTGGCAGCTATATGTGAGGAATGCTTTGATGGTGTTTCCTGCTTGGCAGGGGGTTGGACTGGATGGCCCTTGTAGTCTCTTCCAACTCTATGATTCTATGATTGCCGATCTGTTTAAGTGAATCTTACTAGTTGTTTTAAAACTTGCAAGCAGTATGGAAATTGCCCATAGCATAGGATGGAAAGGGAATGTATTGCTCATCACAAAGGGCCATAGCTCAGCAGTTGGACACAGGCTTTGCATGCAGAACGTCTCTCGTTCTGCAACAGACAGGGAATGCCTCTGTCTGAAATCCTGGAGAGATAATTCTGAGTTGAATAACCCAGTGGTCTGACTCGGGGCGAATCCAGACTGGTGCAGGGTTTTTGGCTTTTGGTTTTTGTGGGTTTATTCTGCACCATGTCATTTATGCAATAAAAGTGCATTAGTAGTGGGTGTATACTGGATTGTTCACACATCATTCTGCTTTTTGAGTTGTTCTGCGATACTTTCCCAGTGTGACTGCAATATCAACTTCTGGAATGGCACTCTTGTGCTGCAGCACAAGAAAAGTGAGGCAAACAACAACCCAGGAACATTTGAGGCATGAAAATTTACAGGATTTAAGCAGCAAGTTACAGCGCATGCGCCAATTGGAACCAAAGCAGTATGTCCCCCTGAAACTTTTGCAGACTCAAAACAGTTTTGAAAGTGGAATCATTCGTAGCTGTCCTGATACAACCATGAGCAAAAATGCAAAGGACACCTGAAGAAGCCCTTAGTATAAGGCATCTTCCTATGTTCCAGTTCTCAGTAGTGCCCGTGAAAGTACAACAATAACAGGTCAGTTATAATACAGCAAGCCTGCAACTTATGTGGGGCTTATGTTCTGGGAATTACACTAGAAGCCAAAATTGCAAATATTCAAAACACAATGGGTTCAATAGCGGGTGGTATTGCCAAAGCCATTTTTCCTGGAAACACCTCTGTTCCACCCCCTTAGTACTTTATTTTTGGCCACACACATAAAGCTGAATGCGCACAAGTTAAATTCATGTAAGTTTGGGGCTTACTGTACTTCAGCCAAGTTGGTTGAAGCTACCTCCTAAGGAGTGCTCTGGAAAAAAACCCCACAAACCTGTACAATCTCTTTAAGTGTATAAACACACACAATCAAGGAGAACAAAAGCATTTCCGTATTTTTAAAAACGCATCTTCAATAGAAGTCCTGAAACTTGATGTTTTATTGCTGCAAACTATTGTTGCTTCAGAAAGAATTGTTCATGTAACATTTGATCTGGTATGTGTCTGCAGAGCCGCAGCACTTCCTCCCTCCATCCTCTTGAAGCTAGTCTATATCAGGGGTCTCCATCCAACATCCCACCATTGGATGCACATTTTCGCACCTGAATCAAACCACAAAATGCCGGGGGGGGGGGCTGTCTAGGGAACAAGGAGTGAGAGAAGATCAGGAATAAGGGCAGAATAAAGATCTTTATCAGAAACGGGAGATCAGCAGCAACCACTATTTGACAAGAGGCTGCTGCAGACGTGGCATGAGGAGGAAGGCTGCTGAGGAGATGGTAGATTCATCCTCCAAGGAGCATGGTGCAACTGCCACCACCACTGCCGCTGCCGCTGCCACCACCACCGCAGCATCAGTGGGAAATGCATTCCTTGGAGGCCAGATCTGCTGCCCCAGGGGATCCTGCCACCTGAAGCAGACACTTTACCTTGCCATATGGGTGTGCCGGCTCTGCACAGAGGCCTTCTTTCATGCCTGCTGTGCCCCCCCCCTCCCTGCTGAAATTAGGCTTTTTAGAAGTGTTCTACCATAGGCAGAAGGTTGTGATACGTGCTTGACTGTGTATGTGTGTGGTGCACAAAACAGTTTCTCCAGTTTGCACATGTGTCCATGGGCCCCCAAAGGTTGGCATCTCCTGATCAATACGGTAAGTGGACTGATTTTTCTCCCTGTTCTACATAAGACCCTTTCCGTGCCCCCAGAGCTCAGTACATAGTGGCAGTTCCCCTATCACCTAACAGGGAACAATGACTATGTACCTCATGGTGGAAAAATCCACAAGACTGGGAGCTTACACAGCTTGAAGAGCAGAGTGAGCAGGTATGCTATACCACCATGGGATTCATGGAACAGAAGAAGAATGTAAATATCACTACGCAATGTTCTATCCCATGCATGTCCAAAGTCTGTTTTGGGGGCCTAATCTGGACCCCTGGCCGGTTTTATCCAGCTCCCGTGGCAGTTTATTCATCAGGGTCAAATCCCCCCAAAAGCTCAAGGAGTTGTTTAGTTATTTAGTCATGTCCGACTCTTCGTGACCCCATGCACCATAGCACGCCAGGCACTCCTGTCTTCCACTGCCTCCCTCGTCCTCTGTAGTCCCCTTCACAAAGTTAAATCCTAAAAAAAGCTCAACAACTTCAATCCTTAAAAAAGGTCAACAACTTTGGTTAGCCCTCCTGCATGTTCATTCCATCAAATCTGGCCCTCTTTGAAAAAAGTTTGGGCACCCCTGTTCTATCCTGAGCTGTTCTGCTCATTCTATATGACTGGATCCTTGTGGGCCTGTTCTGTTCATGTCAAAGAATTTGACTTTCAATCTCGATTGGTATAGTATGGTTCTAGTGATGCTGGAATGCTTCTGATAAGGCCTTGGATGGAAACAGTGAAGATCACATGACTGTTTAGGGCCTCATATTTTTCCATTCTAATCAAAGTTCTGCATGTTAACACCCCCTGCATGCTAACACCCCCTTATGAAAACATACACTATAACTATCATATCTCATACAAGTAAAAGATAAAACAAGTGCTTGCTGGAGATGTAGTTTGCAAGGACTTTGTGTCTGTGTGTTTTAAAGAGAATTGAATATATGGTGATAAGAACCAATGTCAACCTCTACTTCCAAAATATGAGCTTGGCATAAAATATCGTTTGCTTTTCTGATTAAATAAGAGTGATTGAGATAAAAGTTCTGCAATGCCTTTGGTAAATTGTTTGACCCATTGTTAAGATTCTGATATGTGACGTGGCTGAATGTTGGCGGTGAAAGCAGCGCCGTTCAGGGTATATAAGAAAGGGACCCTGCTATGCCAACACTTACCTAGTGTCTTCAGACCGAGGTGCAGCAGTGAAAGAATACACTTTAGAAACTGCTCAGAAGAAAGAAGCACCATGAAGTGGCTGATCCTTGCCCTGGTGTGCCTTCACCTCAGTGAGGGTGCTGTTGTCAAGTGAGTATGCAACAATGGCATGTTGCAGCCTCTCTAGATGATTTTTGGCTTCAGTTGTGCTTGGTAGCTAGAAAATAAGAGTGGGGTGTGCATGGTAGCCAGAAAAAAAGAGCAGCAGTGAAGTATGAATGTTTATCACAATGTGCCCGTAAAGTAATAATGTGCCACTCATTGGTTACTCCTATCTGGGAGTAAGCAATAAGCATTCGGGGCGAGGCTTAATCCCAGATAAACATCCCTAGAACTGCTGCCTAGGACCTTAAAAAACCTATGGACCAAGTTACGGTAGTCATAATGACTAGCCTGAGATCCATTGTTTTCTACTGGATTTCACTAGCAAGCCTACCGGTATGTCTACTTAACTATGCACTGAATTCAGTCGTTCTGAGTATACGAATGATTGTGACATTAGCTCATAAAATTTAGATAATGGAGTAGCCAACATGGTGCCCTCCAGATGTTGTTGGACTTCAACTCCCATCAGCCCCAGCCAGCACGACCAATGGCCATAGATGATGGGAGTTGTAGTCCAACAAAATCTGGAAAGCACAATGTTGGCTATTCCTGATTTAGATTATAGCACCGATGCTCTTTTATTGAGTTCTTAAGTGAGAAATGTATAGCTGTAAAGTGCAACAAAGAGCACTTTTGTCACTGAAACTTTATTTTTATAAAAGCCTTTAAAACCACAATATTCTATCCGAAGGCAGAGATTCTCAGTAAGCAATTGAGACCCAGTTTTTTGAAACCGAAAACCTTTATGTTTTGAAATTTTCAAGACATAGGAATCAAATTGACATGACATTTCCTGCAAAGATGCATAGCATTTCCCAATAACATCTGAGAGAACAAAATGCACATTTTAAAAAAGAAAACACTCCTGTACACACTTACCTGAAAGTAAGTGCTGCTGAACTCAGTGGGCCTAACTTCTCAGGAGATATGCACAGGAAGGATTATACTGTTACTGTTCTTTCTTTCATTCAATTGCATTTCATTGCATTGTTAGAATTGCATGTATGATGAATGTATGTTCCCTATGCAGCCCCTTTTCAGTCTCTATTCAATTCACTCCCTACATCAATTGCTTTAATGTATGAGATGAATGATTCATTTAGCTCAGCATTTTTTCTCAAAAGTAGCCAGGCAGATGTCCTTGGTAAGCTCATGGGAGGTGTGATGGTGACAGCCATCATTTATCTGTCCTTCTCAGCAAATCAGAGTAATGCTGTAAACCAGGCATCCCTAAACTTTGGCCCTCCAGATGTTTTGGACTACAATTCCCATCTTCCCCAGCCACTGGTCCTGTTAGCTAGGGATCATGAGAGTTGTAGGCCAAAACATCTGGAGGGCTGCAGTTTGGGGATGCCTGCTGTAAACACTGAAAAACAAAAGAAAAGTTTTGTGGGATCTTAAACACTCTTCACTGTTTTTGCTGCAAGAAGCTAACACAACTTCCTCTCTGGAAATGGTGACTATGGAGATTCCAATCTCAGTGATGCTAGTTAATAGCCATAGTTAATATTACTCATAGTATATACGGTATATGGGTAAAAAACTTATTTCCCTTAGAGCTAGGAAGGCCTGATGTATGTGTCTCCACAAGCAATTATTTGGTCCTGCAGGATCACTCCAATTCTGGTAGTGGTAGGAGACATATTTTTTATTATTTAAGTATATAGGTATTGGGGTGGGCAGAGAGAGCCAACCAGAGCCTTGATTGGCATGCTAATTGATCCTTCCTTGATTGTCAGGTGTAACATTAGCTGATGAACAGCTAGTGGGCAATAACATACACACACTGCTCAGCTGATCAGCTGAAGAGGGAGCTGTGTGCCTCTGTGTGTATGTATGTGAGACTGTGAGATGGGCACACCCACTTTTGGCAGCACCCACCGCTGGCACGCAGTCCTAGAAGGATGGCCAAGGATGAATGTGGCCTTTGAGCCCAAAACGTTTTGCCATCCCTGCAGTAGATATCATTACCTAAACAGACAAAGCACAGGAAGGCAAGAGAATCGCTGAGAAGGACAAAGACAGGATCCAAAATAGTTTAGCTAATACCTTTTTATTGGATCAGCAGCTGTAGGTATTGGTTAAATAACAAGTAAGATGAAAGATGGACAGAGCAGTTTTGGGCAGGGAGGGAATGAGAAATGTGCAACATCACAGAAGAGAAGTCCAGTGGAAGAACCTGTACAAGTGTCCCGCTTGGCTTTCCATTCCTTGTTAACAACACAGTGCAAGAATTAAGGTTAGGATGGTGTCAGGTTAGCTTGAACCCTGCTGGAATTAGATGGAAGCCCGTGTGCTTGCCTTAGGTATTATATGGTTCACACCAGAGAATTCTATCAATGGTCTGAGGATATTCCACTGAGCATACTTAATATGCAAAGAGTTTACAGCTGTCTTTTTGACTCTGCATCTAATTCTTCATCCCATATAGAGTTCCCTTGAAAAAGTTCAAGTCCATGCGGGAGGTGATGAAGGAGAAGGGTGTCCTTCAAAAGTTCCTGAAGGACAATCATTATGACCCCGCCAGCAAGTACTTCAACAACTATGCCTCTGGTTATGAACCCCTTGCTAACTACATGGATGTGAGTATTTGGTTGGCTAAGAGAAGCTACCAAAATCATGGAAAGAGCAAAATTAGGAAAGAGAAAAGGCTAGGATTTCAACATGTGCTGGAAGGAATAAGAAGTCCAGATTTAGCTGAATTTCAGTGCTTGAGTCCTAATATGTGACTATTAAAAATCATGGGAATGTTAAGTTTTGAGAATAGAATTGTGGTTCTCCTTGTGCATCACTCTAAATTAAAATATATGGGAGAGTATGAAAAATCAAAAGAAGAAAAATATATATGAGGGTAGTTCCAGTAATGGGTAGTTTTTGCTTCCTTTTGGGGCCATTGTGCAAAATGTTCTATTGAATGTGCTGGGAATTTATGCAGATATCAATGTGGGGAGGCCTTGGTTAATGGCAACGTGCTCCTTTCTCTAGATGTCCTATTATGGAGAGATCAGCATTGGAACTCCACCCCAGAACTTCTTGGTTCTCTTTGACACTGGGTCATCCAATCTCTGGGTGCCATCTGTCTACTGCCAGAGTCAGGCTTGCAGTGAGTATCCCCACGCAAAGCAAAGATGAAGAATGAATTTTTGGGTTTATATTTTGGTGCTGGAATTTCTCTCTCTCACAGCTGTGGATTCAGGTTCAATGGTGGATGAGAAGAGAGAGTGACACATGTGGTATTAAAACCTGGTTTTGTTGTGAGCCTAAAAGTGACACAAGTCTGTTTTTCTTCAATTTCTACCACTTAGCAAACCACCCATTGTTCAACCCCAGCCAGTCTTCTACTTATTCCACCAACGACCAGACCTTCTCTTTGCAGTATGGAACTGGGAGCCTCACTGGGCTCTTTGGCTATGATACCGTAACGGTAAGCAGTGGTGCCCCCTAAATTGGTTTCAGTAGTAGTAGTAGTAGTAGTAGTAGTAGTAGTAGTAGTAATTGTATGCCACCCATCTGACTGTGTTGCTCCAGCTGCTCTGGGTAGCTCCCAACAGAATATTAAAAACTGCTTCTTGCAACAGAAGCAGATAGATAATAATTCGGTGGTCAGGAAGGAATCCATTCTAACATTCCTAATGCAATGCATTAAGATCACACAGGTAACAAAGTATAGTGCCCTTGAGCACAGCCAAAGCTGCAGATGCAGTGGAGGGTGGAGAGGAACCCTCTTGTACAAATATACTTGGAGATCTTTTACAGCCAACCACGACAATGGGTTCTTCAATAGCACTCTATGAACTCAATGAAAGAGCATCATTATCAAGAAAGCCCACCCACTGTGGCATCTGACCTATGCAAGGCAAGCCAGTTCAGGAATATGTGCATCCATTTCAATACTATAATGAAGTTGCTACTGTGCACCAGGCAAGAGGATTTGTGCATAGTCACAGTGACCAGAGAGCAGTCATTCTCAAACCTGTTGTCACTTGTCCTTACCAGGTCCCCTTTTCTCCCAGTTGCATGGCACACAACAGCTTTGTGTGATGCCATTCTGCTATAAATCTTGATGGCAGTTGTCCACTTTATAGTGGTGCCCCTTTCTCTGTCACACTAGTATGAGAACTGACATTTCTACTTTGAAACTAGTGCAGTGACTGCTATCATACTCCATGCATAATACCCATTAGCTCAAGGGATTGATTAGATTAGTCTACTATATTTTTGAAGGTAGTAAACGAAGAGAGCTAACTGCATTTCTAGGTATTGTTATGGAGACCCAATGAACAGAAAATCAAGAGGAATGCTTGAAAGTTCAACCATCTCCTCATCTTGATAATGAGCCCAGAGAGGTTTCATTTTTCCATATATTTTGAGTGACTCAAGTCCATTTAGATCACTTGTTTCTCAGGATAAAAAGTGGTTAGTGAATTGTCCTGTAATATCCCCCATTGCATACTGAGCTATCTGATGCTGTGCTTTTCTGGCAGGTTTATTTTTCTCCCATTTGCAACGTGCTTATTCTGCTTTGTTGTGATGATGACTCTTTCCTACAATTCCCTTCTAGATCCAAGGCATTTCCATCAGCAGCCAGGAATTTGGCCTGAGTGAGACTGAGCCTGGCACAAACTTTGTCTATGCCCAGTTTGATGGCATCCTGGGCTTGGCTTACCCTGCCATTTCTTCTGGTGGTGCCACCACAGTCATGCAGGGAATGCTCCAGCAGAACCTTCTTGACGCTCCCGTGTTCGGCTTCTACCTGAGCGGGTACGGATGCAAAAAATTATTTTTCTTTTGCTCTTGCCTTGCCTCAATCTATCTCTCTTATAAGTTTCCCAAGGCACCTTTTAGTAGGGAAGGATGGCTTGGTCTTTTTCAAGTCCATATCACTTTCCCGCTTTGTTCATTCATAAGTACAAATTTTAAAAATCTGCATGAAGATTCATATTTAAATATTTTTGAATATATTTTTCACAGCATGCTTTTCTGCATATATTTTCTCACAAAATGTGCACTTTTTTATTCTACAATGTGCACTTTAAAAAGCATTCTGATTTGCTTTTTGTGTCAAAAACATTTCTTTGCAAACTTCAGAGAAAGGTGAAATATGAAGGATAACTACATTCCGATACACATGCTAGTCTGGAAGGGGCAGATCTCGTCAGGTCATATTGGAATTCACAACGCAAATTCCCAAGCCATCCTTATCTTTCAGGAAAAGTCAATATAAACCAGAAGCTACTCATCTATTTTGTTGCCATTGCTTTAACCTTGAAGTGTACCTTCCCCCATCAGTGATGGGCAAACTAGACAAAGGAAGAGAAACTCATGGGGATTTATTGACTCACTTCTATCATAAGTTCATTCATTCCTGTTCAACACTATCCAATGACAATCTCCCCTCAGTGGCCATGGCTGGTTCTCTTTTGACTACAGCTTTAAGATTGCAAGGACCTTGATTGCAAGGTTATAAGGCCACATATCTATAATAGCATTCAATTCAAAGTAACTTAAACATAAAACAAAGGAGATATTTGCTGCTCTGTGTAAAGCACCTTCCATTTTAGAGTCTCTCCAGGTTGGATCCAGGCTTGCAGTGTAGTCCTAGCCATGCCTACTCAGAAGTTCTATTTAATTCTGTGGGGCTTGCTCCCTTATAAGTGGGGTTACGATTGCAGCTTTAATCATGCTTAGAGTAGACCCACTTTAGTCTTGTCCCATAAATGGCAACAGGTCTACTCTTAAGTATGACTGATTCCAGGTCCAGCTTTCCATCTCTTTCAGTGAATGTATGTAAATAATGAAGTGTTTTGCCTTCTTGTTTCATTTGTCCTTCTAGGCAAGAGGGCAACCAGGGTGGTGAACTTGCTTTGGGAGGAGTTGATTCCAGCCTCTACTCTGGTCAGATTGTCTGGACTCCAGTCACCCAAGAAGCTTACTGGCAAATTGCAATCGAAAGGTGAGGCTATTCTCATAGATAATGTCTACTGGGAGCCTGATCAGGCTTCAGTGGAGGCTTGTGGTTGAAAACCTGAACAGTCCTTTGATTTGAGTTTTTGGACTCTTTAAATCTATTTCCCTTGGACCAGCTGAGTAATTTCCCCTTTCATCTTATTTTGCATACCGTGAAACATCATCCAAAGATGTTTTGGATAAGCATCCTTTGCTTATGCTGTAAGTCTTACAGCCCATCTGAAATTATAGTTCAACAAACTGCAAACATATCTTATTCAATTCATTTCTGGCTCTGGCTCTCTGCATCTTCCAGAACACAGAAAGAAGAGCTGTGATTATTATAGCTCAATTACAAAAACCTAAACAAGACTAGTTACAGGTAGGTAGCCGTGTTGGTCTGAGTCGAAGCAAAATAAAAAAATTCCTTCAGTAGCACCTTAAAGACCAACTAAGTTTATATTTTGGTATGAGCTTTCGTGTGCATGCACACTTCTTCAGGTATCTTTAAGGTGCTACTGAAGGAATTTTTTTATTTTGCTAAACAAGACTGCAACCCTGCTTTTGGTTATTATGAAAAGCTCAAAACCATGGCAGCTTTGATGATGCCATGAAAACATCAAAAGCAAGCAAGGAAGCATGGCATCCTATGGTCTTGCGGCTCCTTGATGCATCATCTTAATAGGAATATAACTGCTGACAACTTTTTAAACTCTTCCCCTCTAGCTTCTATATTGGCAACCAGATCAGCGACTGGTGCAGCCAGGGATGCCAGGCAATTGTGGATACTGGAACGTCCCTCCTCACTGCTCCACAGCAGGTCTTTGGAGAGCTGATGCAATACATCGGAGCCGAGCAGGACAGCAATGGCGAGGTAGGGGGGAACGCAGCTGTGGATTGGGGGCACGACCACTTAGCACCAGTAATCTGAAGATGCTCAATATCAGCACCCATGAAACTTAGCATGTTCTTGTTTGAACCCACACAGTGGATACAGGTCAAAGGATCATGCAAGGAGTGTAGACTCGGGGAAATTTATTTCTCTTATTCGGCTGGTGGGATGAGAGTGGGGACAGCGGTGGAGGAAGCCACTCAGGGCGAGGATGAGGCAAGCTGCCCATGGGGTGGGCCGCACCACAGGGCCTTCAGAGTCTGCCTGCCTCCTCCTACTCAGCTGCCCTACAGCTGGGGGGGGAGAGGCAGTGCATGGACTGTTTGGGCAGCGTGGAGCCTGCGCGTGCCCAAGCCACCACATCTTTCCCAGGAGAGACGCATGGCTCAAACGCGCTACAGGCCCCGCGGTGAGTGCTGCCCAGAATTTTGTCACTCCCCTCAGTGGTGACGGCCGGGGCGGACCGCACCCACTGCACCCCGCTTCCTCAGCCCATGACTGGGGAGTGTTAGCAGCTGTCAGAAAACTCCTCCATCATCTTCCTGCCACAGACTCCCACCTTGACTTTGAACAAACCATTGAAGATCTGCATTTCAGTTTTAACCACCAGGGAAAGGGCCCCTAAGGATCCTCGTTGCTTTAGTTACTGCTGGTAATGTTTGAAGTGCAATAGTGATTGAAATATGCTGCCGTTTAGCTCTTACCACATTTCTCCTCCCACAGTATGTAGTCAGCTGCAGCAACATCCAGAGCATGCCCACCATTACTTTTGTCATCGGTGGAAGCAGTTTCCCTCTGAGCCCTTCAGCCTATGTCCTTCAGGTATGTGAGACCACTAAAAAGCTATTCCCTGTTACTTACTTACTTATTTGTTTGCTTATTTAATAATCCACACCTTCACAAACAAATATCAAGGTGGTATACAACATGTAAGAATAAACTCATCGAAAAGCATTAATGGAAACATAACTGAAGACATCAGTTAATACTGGCACCAGGCACTGGAAAAGGTTTTATCCCTATGCTGATGGGTGTTTCAGTACTTAGGGCTGGTTGTCTCATCCAAGGACTTGCTTCTGGCTAAACTTCCTATGTGGTTTTTCATCTGCCTAGGGGAATATGTGATGTAAAGCAGTCTTTAAAAATAACCACTAGGAAACGTAGTTAGTGTCTATATCAATGTAGTAGGATGCAGGTGTAAAGTGCTTGTCTTCTTCTTTGGAGATCACTCATAGCTGAGTAAGATTGTCTTCCATAGACACGGTTTTAACAATGAGTCCGTAAGTGACCGTGGAGGCCAATTTTGGATCCACACGTCCTTCCACAGTGGGGACATTGGTTTCCGGGCGGGAGTTGATCACGGTGTGGAATTTGCCAAGCGTGCCTTCCTCTTAGCACGTTTCTCCCTTGCGTCCTGAGTTCGAGTTACTGGGATGCTGTTTGTACCCTTCTGCCTGCAGAGCAGTACTCTTACACCTCTGTTTGGGGTCAGTGTGCAACAGTACTTTACACAGCTGCTAATGCAAGTTTGCACGCTAACAGATACCTTTTTAACAAAAGCCAAACATTGACCAAGAAAACGGCAAAAATCTTGAAATTCAACATTCAGGTGCAAAGTTTGTGTGCTGAAATGTAGTGTTCCCTCATTTATTTGCAGTTTCTTATTTATGCCATGAAGTTAATGACAACTCCCACACCAAATAGATTTAACTGTGATTTTTCTTTCACAGAACAACAGCGGCTATTGCAGCATTGGCATCATGCCCACTTACCTGCCATCCCAGAATGGGCAGCCTCTGTGGATCCTTGGTGACGTCTTCCTTAGGTCCTACTATTCCGTGTACGATCTGGGCAACAACCAGGTTGGATTTGCGCCAGTAGCATAAACACTCCCAGAAGTCTTTATTGCTGCTCCAGGCCTCTTCCTGCTTCATTCCGCCTGCTTATTCGTTCTGATACATGCTGTAATCCACTGGCCTTCCTTTCTAAGGACTTGGAGGTGTTTCCTCTGCAAAAATTTGAAACCTCTGCTGTGAAAATTCACAACATGGCTGCTGGGCTTCTCTCCAAAGTAATTGCAAGCAAATAAAAATATAACCATACAAATAACAATTTGAGTTGTATGAGTTCTTGCCTGACTTGCTTGGGAGGAAATGTTGTTGTTGTTGTTGTTGTTGTTGTTGTTGTTGTTGTTGTTGTTGAATATTTGAATGTGTGTGTGTGTGTGTGTGTGTGTGTGTGTGTGTGAGAGAGAGAGAGAGAGAGAGAGAGAGAGAGAGAGAGAGAGAGAGATTCACAGACACATCATAAACATAACTAAGATACTTTTAAAAGGAGTAAAATAGTTGAAAATAGGTTTTAAAAACTGTACTGTATTAAACATAATACAAAATGAACACCAAAGGCAGAAACCTTTTCATCCACCTGGAAAAGTCTGAAAAAGCAAAAGTGTCTTTAATTATTTCTGGAAAGTATAGCTAGTGGGTACCTATCATATCTCAATGGGAATGTTGTTCCAGAGAACAGGGGCAACCACACTGAAAGCCCTGCTCTGCGTTGCTGGAGAGCATCAGCATCAGATTTAGGGCAGTGTGGGAAGTTCCCCCATATAGGGTGCAAAATGGAGAAGATCCAAAATTGAGAAGGTCCGTTTTTTTGGGGGGGGGGAATTATTGCCTCACACAGGGCACCATGTCACAAATGATTACCAAGGTCTGCCCCAAGAGCAGGTTTCTGAAACTATGTGACATCTCTGCTTTGAGAGGTTGGGGTTTTTTTGGGAGGGGGGGGGTGTTAAATCAAATTTTATGAAATACAGTAAATAAATAATTTCACCATCACATTACCCCAAAATTATCCCTCCACTAGGGTCTCCCAGGACAGAGAGACCAGCACAACTGGTAGTGTAACAACAAACAGGGGAGCACTTTTTTAAAAGTCCATTGTTAAAGTCAGAATGGAACTTCCTTTAAAGGTACTTCCTTTAAAGTCAGTGGGAATAAAAGCTTACCCATGTATGATTTTTTCCCCAATGAGCAGATCTGTAACCTGCAGGTAACCTCCTGAGCTAAGCAGAAGCACATCACACAAACCCTCCAAGTGTCCCTATTTTCCAGGGACAGTCCTGGATTTACAGAAGCCGTCCTGGTTTCTAATTTGATCTTGGAAGGTCCTGCTTTTCCTTAGGACGTCCCTATTTTCATCAGAGAAATGTTGGAGTGAAGTTATGTGAACCCCCACCCGAGCCACGGATTAGGGATCAGCAAGGGTCAGCAAGGTTTATCTTGCCTGGGCTGGATCTGTCCCGTGGAGATCTCTCCGTGGGCTGGATCATGCCCCCCCCACAACTTTCGGCGTCTGAGCGTATCCCCGCGCTACACTGGGCTGGTTTAACGCAGCACGCAAGCGGGCACCTCAGTTCGGGGGTGGCTCGTGGGCGGGTAAAAATGGGTTCTGTGGGACACTTCCGGCCCATGGGCCTTAGGTTGCTGACCCCTGCTTTAGATGGAAGACATCTCAAGGCAGCCCTGTATAGGGAAGCTTTTTAATGTTTATTGGTTTGTTACGTTTTTATATATGTTGGAAGCTGCCTAGAGTGGGTGGGGCAACCCAGTCAGATGAGTGGGGTACACATAATAACATTATTGCTATTATGGAATAGGACGTCCCTATTTTCATCGAATAAATGTTGGAAGGTATGCATCACAGGGAGAAATTATGAGCTCTGCTGGCAAATGTAGGGTTCCCCATATTATACTGTTTTGCTGATGCCCCAATCTCTGAGCGGTGAAACATGTCAGGGGTGCCAACACACACCTTGGATTTGATTTCCTTGAAATAAAAGTCATTGGAGATTTTGGAGATTTCTGTGATATAACATTTTCACATATGTACAGGCTGAGCCTAAAAGGAAGGTTCACAGCATTACCACTCCAACAGATCCTGCTTCACACCACATTTATAGGTGTCCACCAGGGAACAAGTCAAGACTTTCTGACTCTCTCAGCCCCATTTCCAAGACTTCCTAGCTATCCCTACATCCTTTCTGGAATGCTTCCAGGTTGCAACAGAAGCTCAGCTGGAAAGCTTATGCTGATTTGGGAAAGTACCACCAGCGCCAAGAGGATACCAACATGGTTAAATGGACAGAGTCAATGAAGCTGTTAGAGACAGAAAGGCTTCCTTGAGAAACATGATAGTCTTGTGAGGGGAGCAAAACGGAAGACAAACCTTGGCAAAAGAAATAGGCAGCCTATAAGAGATTGGGGGCGGCTGGGGGGGGGGGAGAGAAAGGAGCACATTGGTAAAAAACATAAAGACCAACAACATGCATTCTTTAAACACATTAGGAACAAGAAATACAACTAAGGAAGTGTCAGACCTTTGGATGAGAAGGGAAACAAAAGTGTGCTAAAGGAGGAAAATGACATTGCAGAAAGGCCAAATGAACTATTTTCATGTGTCTCCACAGGGAAGATGTAGGAAGATGCCTGAACCTAGGAAGGGACTCTGAGGAACTGAGGTAAAAAGTGGTGACAATAGATGAAATCCTAGGCCTAATAGATAAATTAAACCTGCCAAGTCTGGATCAAGGCAATGTGCAACCCCCAGAAGACTTCATAAGGACTTCATAAGTTCATAACCCCCAGAGGACTTCATAAGGACTTCATAAGTTGTTGTGTTTTTTTGTGTTTTTTGTTTACAAAGAGTGTTTCTACATGGATTTGTAAGGATTTTCTATTTAAAATCCACCTGGAAATGGAATGGAATAGAATTAGCCCAGCTCCTCTAAGAAACTTGGATATGTCAGATTTTGATGGGCCCATCTATTCTTACCTGCTTCCCCCCAAAGTTGAACCTTTTGTAGTTACAGTAGGAAAGTGATGGGAAATTGAAGTAGACTATTGATAGCTTAGCACACCGTTCTATAGCCGCTACCACCCCCCACAGAAAAATCAGAAAGTGTGTTCAATAAACAGCCGACATTGCCCACTTTGTGCAAACGAATTAGCATGGATGCTCAATAAGCAGGTCATCTGTAATTGATGCTAATCTGGAATAGTTTTGCATACTATTCAAGCTTTTCTTAAATTTTATCTGTGGGTGAGGAGTTCCCTGAATTCCCTGAATGTGCTGACAATCCCCCTTCACACCTCCCCCCTCAGTGTGGTGGAGAGGGTGGTACTGGCATGCACAGATCTTCCATGGAACAATTTAAAATGCCTGAATGGAACCACATAAATACGCAAGGTGTGAAAATGTGTTCATACAACAGAAAACATCTATTTCAATACCTCATTAAGTTCTATTAGGGAACTCGAGCTGTTGACAATTATTATCTTTGACATGCTAATCAACTGAAAAACCTAGATATTAAATGTGAACTGATCACAGCTTAGACCCAAACATGGCATTAAATATAATGTTAGCAAGCACAGCTTCCCAAGGGCATGACTCAACATGGCCCAATACCTTAGTGAAGATAACCTGGAGTTACAATATTTGTTCGACTCAGTGTATAAAAATGGAACGTATCTTTGTTTAGTTGCTTAGTCGTGTCCGACTCTTCATGACCCCATGGACCAGAGCATGCCAGGCACACCAGGAACGTATCTAGCCACACGAAAATACCCATCCCAGCCGCTGTGATTATCAAATTGTCCTTTACTGTTTCTGAAAAGGGTAGGAACAGATTATAAGGAATTTGGCTTATTAATATCTTATCGCAGATTTCCCCCCATACTGTATTAGCAAAAGTTTGTTGATAATCACCTTTTTATTTTTTACAAAAAATGAAGGGCACAAGTTGCATTTAAAACCAATCCAACAAAGGTCTTTCTATCACTCGTAAGCAATGGAAAGTGTAGATATTGATTGGGAATGCATGGTACGGAGGACATCAAGAGTAAACAGATAAGGCAGCAGAGGAGAGTAGCCCTGGGTATAAAAGTAGAGACATAACAGCTGTAGCTGCGGAAGGGATTTCTAGATTCTCTAGAATATCACACTGGCCAAGACACAGAGCATCATGAAGTGGTTGATCCTGGTACTGGTCTGTCTCCACCTGTCGGAGGGGCTGGAGAGGTGAGTGTCTCAATTAGGGTCTCATTCAGACTTTCTGTTGCACAGGTATGCACTTTAAAGCTCCAGGCCTGGGCAGTTTTTTGTTTTTGTTTTTTGTCCCTGTGCTTTATCATTGAATTGAAGCAAATGGATATCCACAGAAGACCCAAATGCCATTTGCTCCAATTCAGCTGCAAAACTTGGGTTTCCCCAGGGAAAGTGCAGGGACCCAAAAGCTTGGAGACAGGGCTTTAAATCCCAGACCTGTGACACAAAAGGCAGTCTGGATGAGCCCTGTAGTAATGAGTGAGATGGAAGTATTACTGGAAGCTAAATCAGATCACACATTTTCAGCCAATGACTATGTTCTTATATTTCCATAGAAAAGTTAAACCCTAGTTTTTCAGGCTTTGAGACTTATTCTTTCTGCCTTGTGCACTCCCTTGCTTTTATTTATTTAATAAAAAATAATATGATGAATAAAATAAATGATAAAGTAGCACGATGGACTGTTAGCAGTTCCCAGTACCAAAATAGAGGAGGAAGCTGATGAAGAAATAGGGCATAGGGGAGAGGTACAGAAGGACCAGCACTGTTGCTTTTGGCCTCCTGAGATCTTTGCGTCCTCTGCAGAGTCATTCTGAAGAAAGGGAAATCCATTCGGGAGAACATGAGGGAGAAAGGAGTGCTGGAGGAATTTCTGAAGAAAAACTATGTTGATCCTGCATCTAAATACCACTTGAATGAATACAACATTGCTTATGAACCAATAACCAACTACTTGAATGTGAGTATGAAAATAATAAAATATGCATCTTTCTCTCTTCTTCTGCCCATCTTGCCTTTTCACTTTCCAGTCTGTCAAAGGTTATATGGCCTCATGAAAGCAGCATAATTGCTCCTGTCAAGACCATTTTCACACCACTGTCTCTGTCCATGATGAATTTGGGGGTTGAACAGTGAAAGTGCTTCTCCACTTTTGGAATGATGGAATAAGTGAGCTTGCCCACTTTGTCACCTAGCTGGAGGGTTAGAGGTAATGGAGGGGACAACCGCAGCATAATTCTAATCATGTCACTTGCTAGGGTAGTGTAATGGTTAGAGAGTTGGACTAGGACTCGGGAGACCAGGGTTCAAATCCCCACTCAGTCATGAAGCTTACTGTATGACATTGGGACAATTGCTTTATTTTTTATTATGGTGAATGATGTATGCTGCCTGAAACCCTCTGTCCACTTACCTGAGAGTAAATTGCATCAAACTCTTTCCTTAATTGAACAGGAAAACAAGCTGCAGAGTGGTTATCTTTCTATGACAACCATTCAGTAGTTGGTGGTTTTCCTTTTTACTATTTTACAAGCTTGAGAGAGAGCCACTGAACAAAAATCTAAGCCTGCATACACCACTGATGAGATTTAGCTTAGGTGCGGTTCCAAAATCAGTCCTATGCAGTGAGCAAGCATAGAACTGAAAGCTCCTAGGCGCCCCACCAGGTCTAGGTTTCACCAGCCTCTACTGTCTACAAGATACGCTAAGGGGGATTTACTGGGGTGAAAACAGCAATGGCTGTGTGTGTGTATCCCTTACCTGAATCTGACAATGTTGTGGTGGTCGGCATCTGTCTGTATCAAGACACAATGGGGTGTGCCAGTAGGTGTGAACCAACAATGGGCCTTGTAATTACAGAAGATGATTAAATGACAACATTTTGATTCTGTGTTCTTGCCCTCAGCTTGCCACCAACCCACTGTATGATCTTGGAGAGTACTATTACTTACCTCCTATTGTGGGCTGGGATGCATTTTGAAAATGATCTGAGCTGCCATTTCTGAGTGGGGACAATAGTAGAAATGAAGGGGAAATGTTGAAGCTCAGTATTTAAAAATGTGACAACATCTTTCTTCTTACCCAAATTTTCTCCTTGGACAGTCATTCTACTTTGGACAGATCAGCATTGGGACTCCACCACAGGACTTCCTTGTTGTGATGGACACAGGCTCCTCCAATCTCTGGGTACCATCTGTCTACTGTAGTACAGCAGCCTGTGGTGAGTACTAACATCCAGCTGCAGAGAAATTTGTTTCTATGAACTTATTAGCCAATTTGGCTTGTTTTCTTTTTTAAAAAGCCAAACTTATCTCTTGTACTATTTTTAACAGGAATGGAAAAACTTATATTATAGTGTTCAAAATCTTTATAACTCTCAGCACTGACATTCTGACATAAAATAATAATAGAATATGCCAATGTACTGTATTAAAGAACACGACTCAGCTAGGAAGTGTTCATGTTATTGCGCTTTTTGTTTTGTTGTGCTTTACTCTAGAAAACCACAATCGATTTAACCCCAGTGCATCTTCTACATACTACAACAATGGACAGACCTATACTCTCTACTATGGGAGTGGTGACTTGACCGTCATGCTAGGCTATGATACTGTGCAGGTAAGTGACCATTGCATCACACATTCACCCACCTTAAACTTTGTGGCATTCTAGGAAATGTCAAACACTGGTCAATCAAAGAAAAAGCAGCCTGCTTGGAACTCAACCTTGCAACTGGAATTTACTTCACAAGCTAAGAAAGAAGGGGACCAACCAAAGCTTAAGATGGAAGCTTGTGGCCCAGATATTGCTGGCTGTGTACCACTAGGCAGAAATGAGGGTTTGCTTGGTTTTTTCACCACTGTCTACATAATGGGTACTTTGCCGTGGTGGACAAGTAGTTTGATCCTGATGACCGCCGAAGCTGTTTTAACATCTGAGGCAGAAAACTCAAAAGGTCATTTTATGATCCCACCCTTTTTATTCGTTCCTTTACAACAGGGGTCAGCAAACTTTTTCAGCAGGGGGGCCAGTCCACTGTCCCTCAGACCTTGTGGGGGGCTGGACTATATTTTTTGGGAGGAAATGAACAAATTCCCATGCCCCACAAATAACCCAGAGATGCATTTTAAATAAAAGGACACATTCTACTCATGTAAAAACACGCTGATTCGTGGACCGTCCGTGGGCCAGATTTAGAAGGCGATTGGGCCAGATCTGGCCCCCGGGCCTTAGTTTGCCTACCCATGCTTTACAAATTAACCAGGTCTAGTGTAAGGAGAACTTCATAAGCTTTCACAGTGAGGCATTGGAAATTATGTTCGTTTAGCCCACAGTCTCTTTGCCTCTTCGTTTTGCATTATTCTTAAAAATGGCACATATTGCATAGTCTTACTATTGATAATTTAAGTTATTCAAGCTCAAAATCATTGCTGTGCGTCCGATTGCAGATGAAACCCATTTTTCCTTCTGTCCCTCCCAGGTCCAGAATATTGTCATTCAAAACCAGGAGTTTGGCCTAAGTGAGAATGAACCAGCCACTCCCTTCTACTATGCCAATTTTGATGGGATTTTGGGCATGGCTTACCCCGCCTTAGCTGTAGGGGGGTCATACACAGCCATGCAGTCGATGATGAGGCAGGGGCAGCTCTCTGAACCCATCTTCAGCTTCTATTTCTCACGGTGAGATACAAAAATCCGTAAATTTGTCAGGAGGCATTTAGAAGATTGAGCTCACAGACGTTAATCTGGAATAACTAAATTACAACTCCCTGTAGTATTCTTAATGCTCTTTAAAACCATGAATATCATTCAGAGTTGAGATGGATATCCCAGCCATTTAAAAATATTTCATTTGGGGAGGGTTGCAACACATGCTAAGGCTTAATTTCCTCACATAGGAACATAGGAAGCTGTTTTATATTGTGTCTGGCTTTTACTCCACCTGGATCTGTATTGGTACACTGACTGCCAGTAGCTAGCCGGGATTTCCGACAGGGAGTCTTTCACAGCCCTACCTGAAGATGCTGGCTATTGAACTTGTGACTTTCTGTCCACAAAGCAGATGCTCTGCTAGTGAGTTATGGCCCTTCGCCATTAGCAGATCCTTCCTCAAAGACAGATGCTCTACCAATTCTGTAAGATGTAGCCTTTCTGCCTCCAGTAAGAGTTTATGCATATGATCCCCAAATGACAACCAAGTCCCCTATTTGCCTTAACACACTTTAGCCATCCTTTTGGCTTAGAAAATAGAGTGGTGAAAGGATGGGTTTTCTCCCTCCTTTGAATGCATGCTTATCAATCAAGAGAGAATCTGATCTTGAGAGGGGTGAGGGGAACCTTGTGGTCATTCAGGATTTGTCAGTCTGAAGTAGTCTGTGCCCAATTGTTTGTTCCCCTGTCCCCTGCTTTTATGTATGCAAATATAGACCTTCAAGACATTCATAAAGCTAGCATTGACTGGTTTTGTCCATTTCCCCAATCAACAGCCAGCCAACTGTTCAGTATGGAGGTGAATTGATCTTAGGAGGGGTTGACACTCAACTATACTCAGGAGAAATTGCCTGGGCACCTGTCACTCGTGAGCTTTACTGGCAGATTGGTATTGAGGAGTAAGTGATATTCATAATTCTCATTTCATCTATAGCTAATCATGGTTTTCTGCTTTGATTTCCCATTGCCATGTCTCTTCAGCCTCTTTGAATGTGCAGCATTTCTACAGAGGGGAATAGTCTTATTCTTGTTTGCTACTTTAAAGGGTGTGTGTGTGTGTGTGTGTTTGCATGTCAAGAGGTGGGTGTGTTTGTGTGTTCCAGCACTGGAAGTGAACCTTCAAAAACCAGGAGGATAGTGATCCATTCAAAGCTAGGCACTTTAAAGTTCTATTAATTTCAATGGGAGAGTTATGCAAAACAAAGAAAATAATTCTAAGAAGGAGCAATAGATAACAAAATGGTGTCCATTGCTGCAAGGATGAGGATATCCTTGCTGAAGTGTAGTAGTTTGTTTTTTTAGCAAACAAATGCTACATGAAAAGCTGCTGACAGGTGTGCTTGAGAAGCTCTCTGTTTCTAAAACACTGCCAAATGAAGGTGGCGTGGAAAAATGAGATGAGTCACTCATCACCTGTCACCAGGGAATAGTGAGATTTGAACCACAATATTTTGTGCAGCACCTTCAGTCCTAATGAATGGACCAGCTAATAAAAGGAAACAAACCATGCTCTTCCCAGCACCTTGAATGCTGCAAAAATACAGGATTCCAGCAACTGAGATTGGCAATCCTATGATGCTGCTTACACTAAGGCAGCTCCCCTGGTCCATTTTGTCTAGTATTGCCTAAATCTGCCTTTGCCAGCCTGATGCTCTCCAGATGCTTTTGGTCTGCAACTTCCATCAGCCACAGTGGCTACGGCAAATAAGACTCATAGCCCAAAGCATCTGAAGAGCACCAGGTTGGCAAAGGCCTTTCTGCATGGATTAGTAGCAGCTTTCCATCATCTCAGAGGTCTTTCCCAGCACCTTTTTAACAGGACGTGTGTGGCAAATCCCTGGGTATTACCATTTTGTCTGCACCCCCCAGATTACAAGCTTTTCCAACAAAAGTTTTTTCTTTTACTCAAAGCATAGTAGATTCGCAAATTTTGGGATGTCTCAGATTTGGTTTTCACATTTGCAAGTGGGAAACAGCATGGAGTTGAAAACTGTATTTTACTTTCCAGGAAAGATTGATCGGGAGTAAGTAAGCCTCTTTGGATTATAGTTTATGTGGCTATGTATGTGTTTCCATGGCCATAATAGCTGTCTTTGGGTTGTATCCAACTAAACTCTACACAGAGAAAACCCATTTAAATTCATGGACCTACAATGGCCATGTTATTTTCAATGGGTCTGCTCTGAGTAGGACTAGCATTGGCCACAACCCTTTGTAGCTATAGATGAAGACTCCACCATCTTTAATATTAGGTCTTTGTGTTTCTCTTATTGCCTGCTTTGTTCTTCGTTGCTAGCATTGTCCTTGCAACATTCTTTGCTTTTATCTCTATAGGTTTGCCATTGGGGATGAGGCTACCGGCTGGTGCAGTGAAGGCTGCCAAGGAATTGTAGACACTGGCACTTGCCAGCTGACCATCCCTCAGCAGTACATTGGGACATTCCTGCAGGCTATAGGAGCTGAACAATACAATGGAGAGGTAGGTGGAGCAGGAAAATTCCTGCAGCTCACTCTTCACCACAGGGGAACAGGCTCCATCTGAAATCTTGCACCTAGGATGCTGTACCCAGGTTAAGTACAAGAGATGTGTGCTCCTAGGTGAACACAGAGCCATTGCCCTCACTGCTATGGTAAAGAGAATGCTGGATTAGAAGACGGGTCTCAGCCTGACCCAGCAGGATAATTCTGACGTTGCTTGTTTATTATGTATTTGGTATCTCCATTTGTATTTTATTTATGTTAGAATTTGTTGCCATACTGTTCTTGCTTAAAACAAAAACCAAAAAACCCTCACGGCAGCTTACATAAAAATAATCAAGTTCAGATAATTTTTTCCCAAAAAAGGCTTAAAAACAAGGGGACTCTAAAAGGTGTCCGTTCTCTGTATGTGACTGGAATAAATCAAGCTTATGTTGTCCGTCAGTCTATTTTCTAGTGTGGATTGAGTCTGACCAATCTCTGGCCAATCTTCTATTTGTCTTCTTTCACAGTATGTAGTGAACTGCAACAATGTCCAGAACATGCCCACCATCACCTTTGTCATTAACGGATTCCGGTTCCCACTGCCTCCCTCTGCCTATATCTCTGAAGTAAGTGTACAATATTGCTTAATGACACATATTTTACATCAAGGCACTTAAGTGTTATGGAGTATCCTTTGCTTTATGAAAAGATAGTGTGGACGGCATTTCACGTCATTTTTTTCTGATCCTTATTTTGGGGACCTTGCATGGGTCTCCCCTTGCCATCTTATTTGTTTCCCTACATTTGTAAATGCAAAGATCTTTTCAAAGACTAGTCTGCTCTGGACTTTAACTCTAGAAGCAAGACGTGTAGTACTTACAAATTAGTGGTGGGGAATCCTTTAATTTTGTCACTTCTGCCAGAGCACGGATGGTGCTTGCTGCATTGGCATCCCTATTGATCATGTGTGTATTACAGTCAGTTCTAAACTTGCACATGTGGGTGGTCAGAGACCCAGAATTAGAGCACTTCTATTATGGATCTAACTCTCATAGCTACCATATGTACTTGCAAACAATCTCTTGGAAGTACATTCACAGCTATATAGTCACATTTCTAACTTGCAATCTAATCTGGACATGATTTCGTACATCTTTTTAAAAGGCTTTATCACATTTTCTTCCAGCAGAGATGGAACTTATAACACATTTTCTTTTATTTCACAGAGCAATGGATACTGCATAGCTGGAATTGAGCCCACATACTTGGCTTCCTCAAATGGGCAGCCCCTATGGATCCTCGGTGATGTCTTCCTTAAGGAATATTATTCTGTCTTTGACATGGCTAATAACAGGGTGGGCTTTGCACTATCGGCTTAGACAGCACAAAGGCCATTCCCTCTTTAGTCTCCTGCTACTGTTCTCTTGGACTCAAAAGAATCATATTAAATTATGTTTGAAGGAACGTTGCAGTTTCTGGATTTTCTATAGGCTGCCTGTCCCAGTTTGTATGTCATCAGTTCTCTTGAGAGCCATTGAAATGGAGAGATAAGAGTTTGGATTTGGATTTGAAAAGTTTGGATTGGATATCCTGCTTTATCACTACCCTAAGGAGTCTCAAAGCAGCTAACATTCTCCTTTCCCTTCCTCCCCCACAACAAACACTCTGTGAGGTGAGTGGGGCTGAGAAACTTCAGAAAAGTGTGACTAGCCCAAGGTCACCCAGCAGCTGCATGTGGAGGAGCAGAGACGCGAACCCGGTTCCCCAGATTACGAGTCTACCGCTCTTAAGCACTACACCACACTGTGGCTCTCAATTTGCCAGATTGTAGCCTCCTCCCCATCACAATTGCACTCTGCCCTGGAAGAAGCATAGCAGCCTTCTGGCAGGCTGAAAGGAGCTAAGTTTGCATGGGGGAGCAGGACCCTCACTGTGCACTTTCCTCGCTATTGCAAGCACTGAGTGCTTGTTGCGAGAAACTGAATCAGATCACCTAAGCAATCTTAAGCAAAAATATACATTTTAAATACTTGATTGAATGCCAGAACGAAGGGGCCAAGCTGGAATGTTAACTGCAAGAGAGTTCCACTATTGCAGAGCCTTCACCCCAAAGGCCCTGTCTTGGGTGCTCATCAACCTAACTGGTTTTCACTGGCAAGCACACAAGCAGCAGACCTTATATTATGGGCTGGGACATACCAGTACAGGCAATCTTTTAACTAACCAGACTCAAAACTATTTAGGCACTTTGAATTGGGCCAAGAAACATACTGGCAACCAGTGTAATTGGCACATAATCAATGTCACATATTCACACCTTCAGGCTCCTGCTAGCATGCTGGAGGCGGAGGGGTTTTTTTACCAGCTGAAATTTGCAAACCGTCTTCAGAAGCAGCCCCATGTAAATGGCATTGTAGTAACCCAACCTGAACTAACACATGGTGACCAAGGCCAGGTCATGCATCTCCAGACCGGGCTGCAGTTGGTGTTCAAGACCGAAATGATAGAATGCACCACAGAAAACTGCTACTACCGATGCCTCTACTGACAGTGGCAATTCCAAGAGCACTCTCAAGCTGCAAAGTCAAAACTTCAGGGGGAGTGGAATCCAGATTTGTGGGAAGAGATAAAAAGCCCCTCATCTGAATTGTCAGCTATTTGTGAAAGAAAAATACCAGGCTTAAGGACAAATGATGGTATTAACATTTAGCTTGACCCTCAGATGGCTTTAAAAATGATTAGTCAATCTCAATTATCAGTTTCAACACATATCTGACCCAGAACACTGAATATGTATCCAATAAAGTTAGTTTATATATGTGGGTGACATTTTAAAGATGATGAATACCACCCATAAACTATTTAGATCAAATGTTTCCTCACCTTCCATGAAATTATCTTCAGTGTTTCCTCTTTCCAGACATTCCATTCTCTGAATGATATAAGACATCTGCTTGATTTCCCCATGTTATTTCCTTCAGTTGAACCGCAAGAGATGTGGCTAAGTGTTCTAAGTCTGTGCATACCACATTCTGTCCAGGGCTGGTCCAAGACATTTTGCTGCCTGAGCTGAAGCAGGAAATTGTGCCCTCTGACTTAAGGTGCAGACTAGTCCCCAAAGCTGGTCAAGTAATTTTGGTACTTGAGGCAGAAAACTCCACAAGCACCTTTCTTGGCAGTAAAAATGCAGCAATAATAAATTAAATAACTAATCACTTGCAGCCCTTTCATAGCACCCCAAAATTAACTGCCTGGGGCAACTGCTTCATTCTGCTTATTGGTAGGGCCAGACCTGATTCCTTCCACTCTTCAAAAGACTTGTATTATTGTGCATCAATAAAAAGATGTCCTGTGAAGAGTACAAACTGAAACATTGGAGGAGCCTATTTTTTTCCATCCAAGATTTCCATCCAAGGAAAGCTGTCAATAACAACAGAAACACTTTCAATGGACAGTTCTGCTGACCATCTGGAAGCTTCACTGAAGTCCAGAACTGAGAGATTTTGTCATGTGATATGTTCACATTGAAATCCATCACCTTGTATCTTTCTTTTGTCTGTGTGTACATATGTATATGTGAAAAATGTTAACAATAAAAATATAATTAGAATGACTAAACCAATTATGGATAGTTTATCAATAGCTAAAATGGTCATGAGAGATAATACCAGATAATTGGGACAAACAGTATATGGTTCTCTTCGTTGTACCCTAGTTATGAGCTAATCAGAGGCACCTGATAGATGGCAAAATGGTGGCCTAAATGGCTCTTTGGTCTGATCCAAGAAGACTGTTCATATGCATATGTTAATAATAATAAAATGAAACTTGTTAAGCAATTGCAAATTGCAGACCACTGCATTTTATAAAGCACAAGCAGCATTTATGCCCTTTGATTCCCGCCCCCCAGCTATGTAGTTCAGTTGAGGCCACTGAGAAACACAAGGGTGTTGCTTTAGCATGTTTAGGGGAACCCTGAAATTTGCAGAAGTATGAATGAATGAATGATCTTTAACAAGGTCCAGCCTGGGGAAGATATCCTAAAAAAGCTCAATGGGGTCTGAGCATTTTCTGTGCTAGGGAATGCTGAGTGTCTTTGTGGGTGGTGGATTATGGGAGGAGTGGAAAGCAGTATTCTGGAAGAGGGAGGGTGTGACTGACCGGTGGGCTGACTGGAATCCTGAACTCCGCAAAGCAACACTTTGTTTCAGGTACCACTTTAAGTTTCTTTTAAAAACAACTGAGGGCTGCCCTGTGAGTTAGATCAGGACTGTGGCACCAGGGAGGGGTGTTAACCTTCTCCCTCCTCTCCTGTTTCCCACTGTAATGCCACACTGCCCAATCTGCTATGTGCCCTGCTAGGGATAGCTTGGGACAACCCTAAACTTAACCCCCAATGTTAGCCCGAAGATTGCTTGGTTATTAGGAACATAGAAGATAGAAATCTGCCTTGTACTGAGTTGCCTTGTACTGGGCCATTGGTCCCTCTTGCTCAGTGCTATCTATACTTACTAGCAGTGACTCTCCAGGCTTTCTCTTACCTGAAGATGCCAAAGGTTTGACCTGGGACCTTCTGCATGCAAAGCATGTGCTCTACTATGTGGGGCAATTGTGAGGATGAATTTGTTACATATTGGATGCTTTTGCCCTCCCTGAGCCAGGACTACAGTTTCAGACCATTAAATGGCTATAGGAAGTGAAACTTAATGGAGCAATCGAAACTGAAAGCTTTGCTCTGTTTGCACCAAACGAATAAGATGAAATAGAATCATAGAGTTCAAAGGGATTTCAAAGGTAACCTAGCCAAACCCAAAAATGATAAGGCATTATCACTACTCCAGCATTCCTGACAGGTGGCCATCCAGCCTCTGCTTACAAACATCTAATGAAGGAGAGTCCACCATATTGCAAGGCAGCCTTTGAACAGTTTGCATCATTAGGAAGCTTTTCCTAATGTTGAGTGTAAATAATTGTTCTTGCAGTATGAACCCATTGGTCCATATTCTATCCTTGGTGGCAACAGAAAGCAAATGTATTTGCTCCATCCTTTATGAAAGAACACAGTAAGTATTTGAAGATGGCTGCCACAATACCTCCTAATCATCTCTTTTTAGGGCTAAACATACCAATTCCATCAACCTTTCATCACAGGACAAGATTTCCAGGAACCTAACCACTTTTGTTGTGCTCCTCTGGACATGTTTCAGTCAGCAGTGTGGTGTGGCAGCTAAAAAGGCAAATGTAATTCTAGGTTGCATTTTAGATGGTGCAGCCTAGACTAACAACATTAGTCCTCCAGCTTGGGGAACACCTGTCCAATTCATACCACTGCACAGCCATGCTGTAGGAGTCATTGATCACAGAACAGGGCAATGGTCCTTTAAAGATAGCTCTTCCTGAGTGAGTCCTAGCAAGCTAAGGTTGTTGTGAGCTCTCCAGGGTGCTGACAAGCTGCCTTTTGACCCTGCCTTTCCCCCTGCTACCCTGATTGGGATCTGGCAGTGCCTACCAGAATTGACTGGACTACCAGACCTGCTTTGCCAGGACCCTGCTCTTTGAGATGTGCCCTTAGTCCTATCAACCTGGCCTCCTCTAGAACGTTAAGCCAGAAGAAGGCAGGACAGATCCCTAGATCCTTCCAATTCCCATTTGTGTCTCTTTTAAATGTGTTTGCCAGAAAGCTCCCTATGCAGCCACCCTGGTTTGTTTAGCGGTCTCCGGTTTCCCTGCTCACCACTGAGTGGATTGCGATTGTGTCTTAAATATCTCACGAAGGGGTTTAAGTGCAAATCCTGTCGTAAAAGACGTTTCAGGACAAACACCTTCTTGATGCTGGAGCAAATCTCTCTGAAGGTGTGTTGTGAACACGTCTTCAAAGAGGCTCATTACCTGAAATCCTTGTGACATCAGATGAGTGATGCCACCCACCTGCCAAATATGGCATACAAGGGGTAAGGCAGAAACAGATCTTGCCTGCTGAGGGGGGATATGCTCCCAGTCCTGGGACAGAGCCATCAAAAACCATGGATTATACTCCCCAAACACTCCCTTACTGTTTTCCCCCCTTATGTATTAGTGGTTACCCACACTGCCACTCTGGCTTAATTCACACTCCTGTTACCCATACATGATTTTATACCGTTCTCTAGCATTTAATTGCTCTGCTGTGCAGGATTCAGTTTAAAGTCCTCCTGATCAGTTTTGTGTGACTCCTGCCAAGCATATCCTTTAAAAAAGGAAAGGAAAGCTACATACATTATACACCGAACTGCACATGGGATGAAGCAAGATCATTCTGATCATTTGGCATAATGTCTATCAATATTTGTGACGTTACCAATGTACACATATTGTCAAAAGAATGGATCTTATATATGAACTTAGCAGCACAAACCATAATTACAACTCCGTGGGAAACAGTCCAAAATCTTACACTGGACACTTGGTACCACTCACCCTGGAATAAGAGCTATAATGGAGGAAATCATGTTGTAATTGTTACCTCCGCTTTATATGCATTATAAAATGAAATAATAAAAAACTTTACAAAAAAATGATATTCATGCGACATGCAGCTGGTGGGAGCTAAATACTATGTGATCAGAGTTTTGATTCAAAAACCTCATTGATAGTAGTGCTAGTATAGCTTTATATGATCCAGCATGGGCCAATATCTTAGTGAAGAGAAACCTGGAGTTACTCTTGATATTGGTTGGCATCAATTAAACCAAAATTGAGCCTATCCAGCATTATGTAAGCACTTGTCAGAATAACTGTGATTATTAACTTGGCATTTATAATTTCTGAAAAGAATATGACCAACTTTTCAAGGAAACTGATTATATTTCAGTAGATATCTTATCACTAATTTTTTTATTTGTCCCAATAGCACAGCTTTGCTCCAGATCCAGTTCTTATATCTAAATCTTTTTACAATCAAAGGCACAAATTGCCTTTTAAACCTTTTAAATGAAAGAATTAGATTCCCTATCATTCATAAGAAAACAGAAAGTGTAGATATTGAGTGTACATAATGATATAGGGAATCTGGAGTAAACAGATAAGCCAGTAGAGGACAGTTGCTCTGAGTATAAAAGTAGGGACACAGCAGCTGTAACTGTGGAAAAGATTTGTGGATTTTCTTGAAGATTGCATTGGTCAAGACACTGAGCACTATGAAGTGGCTGATCCTGGTCCTGGCTTTTCTCCACCTGTCAGAGGGCCTGGAGAGGTGAGTGTCTCAACAATAGCAACAAATGAGCTGAATATATTATTAAATCAAGTCATACATTTTCAGCCAATGTTCTTATAATGTTCCATAGCAAAATTAAACTTTTGCTTCTCATGCTTTGAGAATTTATCCCTCACACACTCTCTTGCTTTTACTGAAGGAATGGATGAATAATAAAGTAGCACAATGGGCTATTAGTAGCTCCCAATAGCAAAGAATAGGAAAGCAGGTGAAGAGAAGTGCATAGCAGAGGGACAGAAAGGCCACCCATGTTGCTTCTGGTCTCTTGAGATCTTTGTGTCTTATGCAGAGTCATTCTGAAGAAAGGGAAATCCATTCGGGAGAACATGAAGGAGAAAGGAGTGCTGGAGGAATTTCTGAAGAAACACCGTGCTGATCCTGCATTGAAATACCACTGGAATGAATACAACATTGCTTACGAACCAATAACCAACAACTTGAATGTGAGTATTGCATCAATATAAATCTGTACCTTTTCCCTCCTCCCTCTCAGAGTGGTAGAGAAAATACATGAACTTGCACATGGAGCTCAGCAGTTGATAATGCCATCAAACAACCCATTCCCTCTACAAGAAGAATGAACTGAACACTCAACTGTATGTGCTCAGAGGTGTGAATTGGGGATCTCTGTTTTATGACAGCAAGACACAGATGTTCAGGGTGCATTAATAAAACACACTGTAAATTATTTCAGCTTCTACTTTTAATTTTGGGGGCTATGGCTTCATGGTATCTTCTTTGCTTGCTCACTTGTCTGCTGAGCATTCCATGAGATAGACTAAGGATTATGAGCCTGGGTAAGTGATCCCGAAAGGACTTGAAGGTGGATGTTTTCACTACAGCACTTTCCTCTACTGAAGAGACAAAGCACGAAAATGTAAATGTCTTTATTGGGATGAACATGCCAAGCAAAGATGCATATATCTCTTCTCTGGATGTTGGTAGTTAGAGAAGAGGATTAGGGATTATGATTCTAGCATCTTGCATAACCCTCCTGTTTGCTTTGCTGTATGCTCTTGGAGAGTAGTGTAGTTTACCTTCTCTGTGGGATGCATTGCTAAACTGAAGTCTTCATGTTCTAAAGAGCCCCTTTGAGATCACTGGTAGCAAAGTACTAGCAAGGTGGTGAAATGATAAAAGCATTTTACGGTGTGGTGAAATGCCTTTATTCCACCTCATTCAAGCTTTCTCCCATGGCAGTCTTTCTACTTTGGAGAGATCAGTATTGGAACTCCACCCCAGAACTTCCTGGTTCTCATGGACACAGGTTCTTCCAATCTCTGGGTACCTTCTGTGTATTGTAATACTGCAGCCTGTGGTGAGTACTCTACACAGTTGCTGAAAGTGGCTGTTTGTCTTCAAGAAAGCACTTCATTTTGTTTAGAAATAATCCAACCTTATTTGTAGCTTCCAAACTTGGAAGATCATTATAATATATTGACTGACAACCCTAAGATTCTGCTCCCTCCCCTGCTTCTGGGCATGAACCCCTCTTTCTATGAGTTCAAATTCTTTATGTTTTTCAACGTATCATGAGCTATAATACTAGAGTTCATTTGAAGCATAGTGGGTGCACGGTATGGGTCAGAAACAGCAAATGGTGTTGTGATGGCCAGATACCAAGGTGCTTCTCAGCTAAGAAGTGCCATAAGGAATAGTCAATGCAAGCAGATCTTATGAAAGCAATAGAATATTGCATTAATCAAGATAGACAAATCTGTCTATTTCAGCTTTTCATTTCCCCCAGTCTTATGTTCCGTTTGTCATATTACTGTATCGGTTTGCAAATCTTCTTTTAAAAAGTCATCACAGAAATGCCCGTATATTTTAATGCGCATTTCTCCCAATATACACAATTTTGTATGATATACACATTTTCTGCAAGCAATTTCCCCTAATATATACTAGCCACAACAGTTATTTTCTACCTCCTCTGTTGAGGTCAGCATGACTCTGCTGGGAATCACAGGTGGGAAGAGAAAACTGTTTGTACTCACATCCTGCTTACTGGCTTCCAATAGGCATCTGATTGACCATCATGGCAACAGAATGCTGACCTAGATGGGCCATTACCACGATCCAGCAGGCTCTTCTTATGTTCTTATAGAATGCATTTTAGTCTGTTATTTTCACTCATATCATACATTTTTATGTACAAAAGTTCTTATGATGGAGGTACATTGTGAAGCTGTCCTCAAACCATGTTAAAATGATGCAGACCCTTATTTTGACCAACAAATGGGGACCTTCTTTGGTAAACGCAGTAACAATGTTTGTATATTTTTGTGAGACATGCCCCTTTCCTGTTGTAAACTGAATCTTGAGGAGAATGAACACTGCATGCGAATGGGCAGCTTTCATTGCCCCCCTAGAGAGAGATTTATAGTCTGTGTTTCTTTTTTATTCTAGGTAACCACCACAGGTTCAACCCTAGTGCATCTTCCACTTACTCCAACAATGGACAGACCTATACCCTATCCTATGGGAGTGGTAGCTTAACTGTCATGCTAGGCTATGATACAGTGCAGGTAAGTGAACTTTGCACTGTGAGCCACTCATCTTTAAGTGTGCCAAATTCTGGGAATAGTCAAACTAAGGTAAAGCTAACAATTCTGGGAATGCAGTTAACAATGGCAGGAATCATTTGCAGTATAAGAAAGTATCCTGTTCTGAACTCAACATTGAAATCTGAATTTAACAAGTACAAAACAATAAGTTCCTGAGGAACAGCAGTAGCTGGTGGTACCCACTGAGATCCAGTTTTGCTGAGATTGACACCACACCACATTTTGCAGAATCCACCCCACTGGGTCTCATTGTCTCTCTGTGTAGCATTATTCCTAAACTCATGAGTATTGCCTGTCAGTTGCCACAATTCACGTTGCAAGTGAACCCCATTGATTCCTTCTCCCCAGGTCCAGAACATTGTCGTTCAAAACCAGGAGTTTGGCCTGAGTCAAAATGAGCCTTCCAGTCCTTTCTACTATGCCAGTTTTGATGGGATTTTAGGCATGGGTTATCCCGGCTTAGCTGTAGCAGGTCCCACCATTATGCAGCAGATGCTAAGACAAGGGCAGCTTTCCGAACCCATCTTCAGCTTCTATTTCTCCCGGTAAGATCCAAAACCTGATATCTTTGTCAGGGGCATGTGCAAGACCACACTGAGGAATTACAGGCAGCCCTGTTAAGGGAAGCTTTTAATGTTTAATAGATTATTGTATTTTAATACTTCTGTTGGAAGCTGCCCAGAGTGGCTGGGGAAACCTAGCCAGATGGGTGGGGTATAAATAATAAATTACATTATTATTATTATTATTATTATTATTGGATAAATAAAGTACTCCTACATGGTTCCATCCATACAGTAACAAAACACAGTTGAGAATGAGTGTAAGAGCAATTGATGCAAATTAAGCTTTCTGTTAACTCTTTGATCCTTCTTAATAGATTATTAATAGATGATGGGACCCAGGTGGCACTGTGGTTAAACCACTGAGCCTAGGGCTTGCTGATCAGAAGATTGGCGGTTCGAATCCCTGTGACGGGGTGAGCTCCCGTTGCTTGGTCCCAGCTCCTGCCAACCTAGCAGTTCGAAAGCATGTCAAAATGCAAGTAGATAAATAGGAACTGCTACAGCAGGAAGGTAAACGGTGTTTCCATGTGCTGCTCTGGTTTGCCAGAAGCGGCTTTGTCATGCTGGCCACATGACCTGGAAGCTATACGCCTGCTCCCTCGGCCAATAATGCGAGATGAGCGCGCAACCCCAGAGTCGGTCACGACTGGACCTAATGATCAGGGGTCCCTTTACCTTTACCTAATCAACCTTCCCTTTTAATACCATCACTGGAGTGATGAAAGGATGGCTTTTCAACGGTGGAGTGAAATTCTGATCCTTGATTAATGTGGGGCAAACTGTGCCTGATTTGTTCTTTCCCCCTTTGACCTGCCAACTGTTTATTGCTCTACGTTTATGCTTTCTCTAATCTTCTCTAGGCTTTAGTTACAGGTAGGTAGCCATGTTGGTCTGCCGTAGTTGAAACAAAATTTAAAAATTCCTTCCAGTAGCACCTTAGAGACCAACTAAGTTTGTCATTGGTATGAGCTTTCGTGTGCATCACACTTCTTCAGATACCAAAAAGCTCATACCAATGACAAACTTAGTTGGTCTCTAAGGTGCTACTAGAAGGAATTTTTTTATTTTGTTTCGACTACGGCAGACCAACACAGATACTTACCTGTAACTAGAACTATGGGAGGCACCACATTGAGCCACATGAAATGGAAGTCCATCAACCTTACCAAGAAACTTACACAGGTACAGATTGACATCTTCTTTCTGACTAAATGCAAAAACCTGGACATTATACCTAAGGGTCTTGGAATTAAGAACCCTCTACAATCCACTTATACTACTGAATATGCAAGGAAACTATGCCACACTTTCTCCAAGAAGCTGCTCAAACATCTGATTGGCGTTCTGTACTCTAAACAGAAGCTAATAAAGGAGGAACTCTCTGTACTGGTCAACTGTATCAGAAATCACCCAGCTTGGCAAGGAAAAACAAACCATTTACCACTCTCAACTGGAGTTACTGATTTTTTTAAAAAAAAATTAAATTTTGTGTCTTCTCTAGGCTTATTTATCTGCAGACTTATAGAGCACCATCAATTTTGTAGGTAGTTATAATCCTTGTCTGTTTAAAACCTTTTTGTTTCCTCAGCCAACCAACTGCTCAATATGGAGGAGAAATGGTTTTAGGAGGTGTAGACAATCGGTTGTACTCTGGGCAAATTACTTGGACACCTGTCACCCGTGAATATTACTGGCAGATTGGTATTCAGGAGTAAGTGGCACACATAATTTTCATTTTATCTATACCCAGCGGTGCTTTCCTGCTTTAAACATGTTCCTTTTCCAGATGATAAAAAAGGCTTTGCCTGCTCTATGGAGTGGCAGCCTTTCTGCAGAGTGGGGTACTTTTATTCCTCCTGCTTACTGCTTTAGAATATGTGTGTTCTGGGCTTGGGACTGGAATGAAATGATTGCATCAATGGATATTCCAGCTGGATACAATAGTATTTAACTAAAAATAAAAATCCAAACAAGTAACAATATATTGCAGTATGAATTCTGAGAAAATATAGATTTTCTGGAACTGAAATGTTGCTTTGCGGAAAACATATAATGTCTGCATCTTTATTGTGCGCACATACATGAATGCATGTAAAATCCAGAAAGGCCATTAACAACTCTGTGGTAGCCAAAGATCCCTCTTTTGTGCCAGCCTCATGAGAAGCAGTAGGGTTAATATCTTAGCATGAAAATGGATTGGATGGATCAGTGCATAAGCTACTCCATTTAATATATGACAAGATGAATCCTATGGGGAAACTCTGTGTACGAAAGGAAGTGTAGGTGGGGAAGATCGAATCTTGTGAATTTTCTGTATAATATATGTGGAAGGAGGTGGCACATTTTGTCTCAATGTACAATGCACAGCTACAGAGGTGAGTCTCTGAGAACCCATTTGGGGCCTTAATATCGCTTCTTTCCTCTGCAGGTTTGCTATTGGCAGCCAGGCTACTGGTTGGTGCAGCCAAGGCTGCCAAGCAATCGTGGACACTGGAACATTTCTACTTGCTGTCCCACAGCAGTACATGGGGAATTTCTTGCAAGCTGTAGGTGGTCAAGAATACAATGGTGAGGTGAGTGGATGAGGTAATTTCAGAAAGCCACACCTCAGGAGACAGTGAGCTGCTTGCAGGAAACACAATGTGCTCACATAACTTTGTTATATGCACCAAAAAGAACGGAAAACATTTTGCTTGTTTTAGCCCGTTTTCTACAGGGGACATGACTCAACCAACCTCTACTCAAATAGTTAACCTTCCCTCTTTATTTGTTCTTTTTCAGTATGTGGTGAACTGCAACTATGTCCAGAACATGCCCACCATCACCTTCGTCATCAACGGATCCCAGTTTCCACTGCCTCCATCTGCCTATGTCACCAATGTATGTATACCATATTGCTAAACATAATTCCTCAGAACATGATGCGTTTTGAACCATCCTATGTTTGTAATACCTGTCTCCTTGATCCTTGCCCATCCTGGCTTATAAAAACGAGCCAGGAAGGGCTGGGCGATGGGCTCCGCAGGGTGGTGAATGCTTCCCTTTGTGAGGGAGCCTTCCCAGACCTGCTGAAAGAGCCAGTTGTAAATAATAAAATTATTATTATTATTATTATTATTATTATTATTATTATTCCATCATTATCATCTTCTGTCATCAAACCTTACAATTACCTGATTTCTGTTTTTAAAAACAGATTACGGGTCTGGTTTTTTGTTTTTTTAAAATACTAAGGGGTATATTTATTTACTCAGGAAAACTGTTGTAATGGTGCCTTGTATTTTTTTTCTCCTAACCCTTTTTTGTGAGGTCATTTTTATTTTATTTTTTGAGATTGTAGGCCTGACATGGATCTATCATTGATGTTAGAATTCGTTTCTAGATTTATAGTTGCAGACGGTTCCTAAAGAGATGTTTGCTTGGACTGTCGTTGCTAAAAGCAAGAGTATGAGTAGTACTATCACCTATAAAATAGTGAAAAATAAACCCCTCCATTTTGTCACTTCTCCCAGAGTAGAGATGATGCTCACTGCCCTGTCCTCACTATTGGCCCTGTCTGCATTGTGGCCAGCCCTGAATCTGGACATGTAGATGGTCAGAGACATACTGGAGCATATCAAATGTGGATCTCTAGTGTGTCTTTGCGAACAAGTCCTTATTCCAGACTACCTTGAAATGCTGTCTTATTTATTTCCCCAGCACAGGTTTAATTTGTTTTCTTTTGTTCCACAGAATAATGGATATTGTACAGTTGAGATTGAGGCTACGTACTTGCCTTCTCCAACTGGGGAGCCACTGTGGATCTTGGGTGATGTCTTCCTTAAGGAGTATTATTCTGTCTTTGATATGTCCAACAACAGGGTGGGCTTTGCACCTTCAGCCTAGATAAAGAAAAAAAAGCCCAATTCTTTTCTGGATCAATAGTGCTACTCTTTGGGAATTCAACAGAATCATTCTACATTGTTTGTAAAGGAAATTGCAGTGTTTTTAATTTTCCACAATTCATCTGCTACTGCTTTTATACTATCAATTCTCTTGAGATCCATTGCTACAGAGAAATAAATACCAATATGCCAAAATTTCTGCCTGTCTGTTTCAGTATTGTATGTGTGTGGGTATCTGAGGTTAATTTTAGGAAACAGCCTAGGTCGTTGCTTTTTTCTGTGTCTTGTCTCTTCAGTGTCTCCTCAGGTCTTAAAATCATGAGTTCTGAATCATGAACTAAGAGTCTATAATGAAATTTGAGGAACTCAAATTTGTACCCTATGGCATTGAACCCAATTTTGGAAAACTGAATAGGATCCATTTCTCCCAAGGAGTAAAACCAACTTTAGTAATAAAATATCAGCTTTAAAAGTTTGCAGGGTTACTGAGAGAAACATAAAAAACGAGCACAACATGTGTCTACATAAACACATTGATAGTCCAAAATTTCATTACTTTGGCAGTCATCATATTTCATCTTTTTAGTACTGGCAGCTCCGATAATGGTAATCATCTAATAAATGTAGCCTAGAAAAATAGAAGCCTAAAAGGAGGCATGGTATAAAATAATGAGCAGGGTCAAGAGAGTTACTAATTATTATCTCAAAATACCAGAAATTGATATAATTCAATGAAATTGATTGGCAGTAAGTTGAGGACAGCCAAACAAGAAGCACTTCTGCACACAATGTGCAATTGACTTTTGGAATTCAGTATCACCAAAGTGGTGATAGCCGTTAGTCCTAGATGGGTTTTAAAGAGGAGCAGACATATTAATGAAGGATAAATCTGCCAATGGTTATTAGCAATGATAGCTTAAATGGAGCTTCTCTTTTCAGAAACATTATTTCACTGATTGCCAGATTTGGGGGACAAACAGGAGATGAATATCTTCATCATGCCCCCACTCATGGCCCCATTAAAGATGATTGTATGCTAGACTAGATGGACTTTGGTCTGACCCAAGAAGACATGTATTTATCTGCCTATTAAAAAAGAAGAAACCTGTTAAGGAAATTCTATTTCATATTAGGCTATTATTTTCTGACACAATGCAGAAAAGAATCATTAATAAAGATGACAGACTCTGAGACCTAAGTCCATGGTGTGTATTTGTTAGGCTATTGTTGATGCACTGATACTTCTGCCAATGGATTGTCATGAGACTTTCTTGGGCGCTACTTACCTCCCAGCTACCACCCAGTCCCCTTTTGTGTAGAAGTAGTTGAGAGGGCATGCATCTACTAAACCACTGCTATCTGTGCTTCCAATTGCACAAGTTCCAATGCTGAGCATTGGAAGTAATCAGCTAATACTTGAAAGCGCTACTCAGCTCATGTGTGGGTGTGGAAATATGCAAGCATGGTGATGGTGATAACGCCTGAAGCTGTATATGCTTTAGTACTGAACTGAGGAGTGTATGTACAGCTATTGTATGCCAAGCATCAGGAAAAAAAACAAAAAGGGGGAAGAAATAAATTATTGCAATCAATTAATACACAAGAGCTCAGTCATAAGGCTCACAGTGGAAAAAGGTTTTCAAGAAATTGAGAGAATGGAGTAAGTTAGAGCCCTTTAAGACAGACAAGGTAGAGAAGGATCTTCTGCTTTTGAAACTGAACAAGTTGGGTGGAAGGAAAGTAAGCTCCTGGCCAGCAGATTTGCTCAGAAAACTGGTATCTGCACACGAGAATGCAGGAAACACATATATCACAGAAACTGGGATGCCTGCGACTGCCAGTTTTAGTTTGGAATGATAGACCACAGAAAGCCCAGCACCTGATCAAGTATGTGCACTTGTGAACTTGCACATATATGCAAGGTCTTATTGGGGGAACATGCACCATTCATTGAAAAGGAAATTACCAGTTCAGAGGTACTAGATTCAATTAATATGCTGAGGAATTATACATCTGCAGTTTTCTGTGAAGCCTTTTAATAAAGCTTGGTCTGGCAAAGTTTATTTTAAATCCTGCAGCCAAACCAGAGGGTTCAAACTCCTGCAGCATCATGGTATTAAAACAGGTAGATCTGCCACAAATAGGAGGTCATCATCATATAATCTTACACTGCTCTTGTCCAATGGTGATTCCTTCCACATTGTCATGTTGTCTAATGAAATTTTCAAAAATGTGGAGCACCTGCAGAAATTATTTCCCTTTAAATGGGTCACCTCCTCATTGAAATATTTAGGATTAAATATTTCTATTCAGTTTTCACAGTTGTATCAAACCAACTTTGGAACACTCTTGAATATGTCTGGAAAAATCTGGATGTATGGCAATCCTTGACTGTTATGTGGTCCCAGTCACCAGTCTAGTGGCCACATTCTGGATTAGTCATCTTCAAAGGTAGCCCTACGTAGTAGTCCAAGGTAACCAGGGCATGCACCACTCTGACAAGACAGTCTGCAGGCAGGTAGGGTCTCAACCTGCATACCAGATGGAGCTGGTAGACAACTGCCCTGGACACAGAATTGACCTGTGCCTCTGTGGACAGCTGTGAGTCCAAAATGACTCCCAAGTTGCACACCTGGTCCTTCAGGGCCATGGTTACCACGTTCAGGACCAGGGTGTCCCACCCGCCCCCTGTCCCCCCAAAACAGTTACTTCTGTCATGTCAGGATTCAGCCTCAATCTGTTAGCTACCATGCATCCTCCAACCGCTTCCAGAAACTCACATAGGACATTCACTACCTTCACTGGTTCTGATTTGAAGGAGAGGCAGAGCTGGAGAAATCATCTGCATACTGGTGAACACCCATCCCAAATGATCACCACACCACATTTTCTGTATTTGTTTCAAACACTCCAAGTTTACATCATGGAAGAACAACTGAGAATATGGCAGAATTCTTTTTTAGGTTTTATCTGGCATAGGAAAAGGCATTACGTAAGAAATTCAAACATTATAAGGAAAACCAAAAAGCAGGGAGCAGCAGTGCCAGATCTCATCTACTATTTTATTGCTTTACATTTGACACAAAAGGTAAAATGGAGAAGGGCTTTTTTGATGTCAAGCTGGGCTTCACGTTGAGCAACATGTGGCCATTTCTTATTCTCTGGAAGCTACTGCAGGATCTACAAAGCAAAGTAGAGGAGTGATTCTTAATAAAAACCTGGTTACAGCCAGTAGTATATTTAAGCTATGGGACACATGATGTATACATCTTTCTTCAGGACATCACTGCTAAATTGTCTCTTATTGCATCCAGATGTTCATCAGAATTCTTTTTCAACTTACAGGTAGGTAGCCGTGTTGGTCTGGATCGAAGTAAAATAAAAAAATTTCTTCAGTAGCACCTTAAAGACCAACTAAGTTTTTATTTTGGTATGAGCTTTCGTGTGCATGCACACTTCTTCAGATACAGTGAAATGGAAGTTTCCAGGCACTTATGTAGAGAAGGGGTGGGGAGGGGTGGGGATGGGGAGGGGGGATCACTCAGAAGGGTGGTGGAAATGGGTGATTGACTGACTGATAGCTGTTGATGACCGCAAACGACTGCAAATGGTTTTGCATGAAAAAGCAAGGGTTGAGATGGCTGAAGATCGCTTATCATGTATAATGAGATAAGAACCCGATATCTCTGTTCAAACCAGGTCCCTTACACAAACCAGGAAACCCAGGACGCCCCATCATCTCAGGTATTGGCACCATTACAGTGGGTGTTTCCGGCTATATGGACTCTGTTCTGAAACCATATGCTATCAGTGCTCCCAGCTACGTACGTGACACCACAGATTTTCTGAGGAAAATACAATATTTGAACAATCTTCCTAACAATACTATACTAGCCACTATGGATGTGGAATCTCTATATACCAACATCCCACACAATGATGGTTTACAAGCCATAAGGAACACCATTTCAGATAAAACCACAGCGGACTTTGCTACCAAACTCTGCCACTTTGTCCTTACCCACAACCACTTCAAATTTGGTGATGACCTGTTCCTCCAGATCAGCGGCACAGCCATGGGCACCCGCATGGCCCCACAGTATGCCAACATCTTCATGGCAGATTTAGAACAACGTTTCCTTAACTCCTACCCACTCAAACCTCTCCTGTACCTGCGATACATTGACGATATTTTTATTATCTGGACACATGGACAACAGACCCTGGAAACCTTCCACCAGACATTCAATGACTTTCACCCCACCATCAACCTAACAATGAACCAATCTATGCAAGAAATACATTTTTTGGACACTACTATAAAAATACAGGATGGACGTATAGACACCACCTTATACAGAAAACCAACTGACCGACAAACATATCTACATGCTTCTAGCTACCATCCCAAACATACCAAACAATCCATCGTATACAGCCAGGCCTTACGTTACAACCGCATCTGTTCCAACTCTACAGACAGAGAATCTCACCTAAGAGATCTACAGCAAACCTTTTTAGAACTAAAATATCCACCTGATGAAGTTAAACAACAGATCAACAGAGCCAGACAGATACCTAGAGAGAACCTGCTGCAAGACAGACCCAAAAAAGAAAATAACAGAACACCACTAGTCATCACATACAGCTCCCAAGCTAAAACAGTACAACGCATCATCAGAGATCTACAGCCTCTCCTGGACAATGACCGCTCCCTTTCTCAAGCTCTGGGAGGAAGACCTTTCATTGCCTACAGACAGCCACCCAATCTTAAACAACTCCTCACCCACAATAATACAACCACCAGACTTAACATGGACACTGGTACCAGAGCCTGCAATAAACCCAGATGCCAACTTTGCTGCCACATACACCCAGACAACACCATTACTGGCCCCAACAACATCCAACATACCATCTCAGGACTATTTAATTGCTCATCCTCTAACATTGTGTATGCCATCAAATGCCAACAGTGCCCTTCAGCTCTCTATATTGGACAAACAGGCCAAACCCTACGCCAAAGGATAAATGGACATAAATCTGACATCAGGAACCAGAAGACAGAAAAACCAGTAGGAGAACACTTCAATCTCCCAGGACATTCTATACAAGATCTCAAAGTAGCTGTCTTACTACAAAAGAATTTCAGAAATAGACTGGAAAGAGAAGTTGCTGAATTGCAACTTATCACCAAGCTCAAAACCATGGAGGGACCTGGTTTGAACAGAGATATTGGGTTCTTATCTCATTATACATGATAAGCGATCTTCAGCCATCTCAACCCTTGCTTTTTCATGCAAAACCATTTGCAGTCGTTTGCGGTCATCAACAGCTATCAGTCAGTCAATCACCCATTTCCACCACCCTTCTGAGTGATCCCCCCTCCCCATCCCCACCCCTCCCCACCCCTTCTCTACATAAGTGCCTGGAAACTTCCATTTCACTGTATCTGAAGAAGTGTGCATGCACACGAAAGCTCATACCAAAATAAAAACTTAGTTGGTCTTTAAGGTGCTACTGAAGGAATTTTTTTATTTTTCTTTTTCAACTGATCATCATCCTAGGCTAAGGAAGATTTTAAAAACTTTATAGACCTAGACCATTATCCTAATTTGCTGTTCACACAGATTACGGCAGTCTTAAAAAACACACACAGAAGAACCAACAAATATTTTTATTCCCTGATTTTCTGGGAATAACAAACATCAGCATAAAGCAGAAAGGCTACAACAATCTTCAACAGAAATTCCATTAACTTGATTGGGATACCTGCAGTTCAAAGTCTTGTGCAAAAAAAGGTCTTACAAAGGTAACAAGTTACTAGGCCAGTAAATTGATATGAATGTGGTGAACTCAGTCTACTGAGGAATGATCTCGTAAACAACTTACCGGTATATAAACAAATGGGGGGGGGGAAATCTATGAAAAGAAATTGCAGAAGGAGATTGGAAGATGATACAGCAGAGCTGGTCCACCCAGGAGGTGGGATGAATTGCCTACCTCAGGTGATGGAAGTGCAAGAGGTGGTACTTTGCCCACCCCATCACTTCTGGTACTGTCAAGAGGGAGGCATTTTGGTGTGTGGCGTTTATCCTCCCTGCCTGCAAGGGAGAAGCTGACTGGGAATGCTTAGAGAAGCGCTCTAGCTCCTGCCAAGTTTGTCATGAGCCAAGGTGCAGCAGTGGTAGAAGTGGTGAGGTGGAAACAATTCCTGTTCCACCTCAGGTGGCGAAACAGAATGGTCTTCCCCTGCCCAGAGCACTTTGTGTAATGCAAATGATCTTTTTTTATAAAAAAAATGTGTTTACCAATTAAGTACAGCTATATGGCTCAAAAATGGGCTTTCCTGGAGGAGATGCCTAGAACAAGTGGCATATATTTATCATTGGAGGACATGGACTAAGATATTAAGAAATTGAGAAATTGAGGCAAATTAATATTAACTGCATGGGTGACTTGTCCAAAGCACAAAGTGATTGCCAATATACATAAGGGTTCAAACCTCGGCTTTCCACATTTAAAACTAGCACAGTCCACTGGCTCCACAGTTGGGGAGGGAGTGAAAAAAACAAGCATACTGAATACCCATTCAGTATCTTTGTTTTTTCCACTCCCTCCCCAACTGTGGAGCCAGTGGATGACCTTGAAGGAAACTGAACAGAAAGTATGCAAGCAAAACATTGCCTCATTCCTGTGCCCAAAGATGTGTAGTCTCAATGCTTTGCCCTGACTACTTGGTAAAAACTCCATTGAGTTGGAGGGTTTTTCTCCTCATTTGCCCTTAAGAGTCCGCTTTACTTCTTCGAAAAACCACAACGAGCCCTTTCAGATGTTTATTCAGCTGATGACCGATAGCTTTCATTGCTCACTCTGATGGATAAATTTTATGTCACTTTACCCTGTGTTGGCTTTGGGATTGATAAGGATAGTTTTCCATGCTGATACGATAGAACAGTATAAATGGTGCCTGTTAATCTAATGTCTATAAAGGTCTTTAGCAGTTATTCCTGCACTGTATCATCAGTGGGAAGAAAGGACAATAGAATTAAAAGAACATGGAAAGAGCCATGCTGGGTCAGACCAAAGGCCCACCTAGTACCTTTGATTTCCTGTTTTCACAGCAGCCAACCAGATGCCAGTGAGCAGCCTGTAAAGGGGCCTGTGTGCAACAGGGCTGTCCTTACTTGCAATGGCCAGCAACTGATAGACAGCAGCATAGGAGGTGCAAAAAAGAGATAGGGACATACTTACCTATGTGGTGGAATTGCACAGTCATCCGGGAATTCTGGGATAAACTATACAATGAGTTTAAAAAGCTGTTTAGAATAACATTTAGAAAAAGACCAGAAGCCTTCCTCCTCGGAATAAGAGATAGGGACATACTTACATATGTGGTGGAATTGCACAGCCACCTGGGAATTCTGAGATAAACTATACAATGAGTTTAAAAAGCTGTTTAGAATAACATTTAGAAAAAGACCGGAAGCCTTCCTCCTCGGAATAATGTCATTGGAAATTTAAAAAGAGAAAAGACCATTGTTTATGTACGGAACAACAGCAGCCAGAATACTAGTGGCAAGAAAATGGAAAAATGAAACAGCACCTACGATAATAGAATGGCAGACACTTATGATAGAATATCTTGAATTGGCAAAGATGTCAGGGAAAGTAAGAGGGCTTTTAAACCAGAAAGTGTATAAAGAATGGAAAATATTTAAAGAATATCTAAAAACATATTGCTCAAACAATAACCTCCTTGTGGAACTAAACTGATTCTTGTAAAGTATACTGTATAACTGTTATGAGATGAGAACACAAGAAGATTAAGCAGAGTAATAGAAGGTTGTGTGCTAAGTATAAAGAAAAAAAGAAAAACACAAATACAATGCAAAGAATTGGAAGTTTTCTTTATTTAGAAACTTGAGAAATGATTCCATATGATTGTAAATGATGGTTTTGTATGTAGTGTTCCCCCCTTTTCTTTTATCTTCTTTCCTGTTCTAACTTTTCTTTCTTTTTAAATTTTATGTATGTATGTATATTTGTATTTTAACCCAATAACAATTTATATATATATATAAAGATAAGACAGCAGCATAACGCCTCTGACATTAAAGGTTGAGCACAGTCATTTGATAGCCTTATCCTTTATTAATTTGCCTAATTCTCTTTTTAAAGCCATCCTGGTTGGTGGCCATCACTAATTCTTACGGGAGCAGTTTGTGAAGTACTTTCTTTCTTTGGTCTATCCTGAATCTTCCAACATTCAGCTTCATTGGGGGGGCCTAGGGTTCTAGTATTAGGAAAATGAAAGAAACAAACATCACTCTGTCTACTTCGTCTACACCAGGCATCCCCAAACTGCGGCCCTCCAGATGTTTTGGCCTACAACTCCCATGATCCCTAGCTAACAGGACCAGTGGTTGGGGAAGATGGGACTTGTAGTCCAAAACATCTGGAGGGCCGAAGTTTGGGGATGCCTGGTCTACACCATGCAAAATCTTAAACACCTCTATCATGTCCCCTCTCGCTCATCTTATTAAATATATATATATCTAAAATGCTGTAATTTTTTTTTCACATAGATGAGTTGTCCCACTTTACACTGAATCTCATTTGTTGTGCATTGAGTCATTTTTAGAATATAAAATGGCTTGCTTAGAATGTCAGCATTCTGTATACTTGGGTTTATCCACAAGCTTGGCTACCCCACAATTCACCCTTGACTCCAGATCACTTATGAAGACATTAAATAGCAACAGCCTCAATGTAAGCCCTTGGTGGACCCTCCTTCTTACTTCCTTCATTTGTGGAGGTGATTTATTTATTTGAATGCAACATTTCTTGTCCTTTAACTGGTTACCAGTCCAGAAGAGGAACTGAATCTTGAATATTTTTTTTCTAGAATCCTTGATCTCAAAAGTCAGGCTGGATAAATCCCTACATTGATTAATCATTCAAATGTTTATTATTTTAATTGTTTCTAGGAAACAGGAATATCATGAAAAATCTGTGGCAGACATAACCCATTTGGTGAACTGTTAAATATTGCACTGGATCTGTCTATCATCTATCTATCTATCTATCTATCTATCTATCTATCTATCTATCTATCTATCTATCATCTATAGATATATGCAGGTGTCTATATATACATAGTGTATATACCCCCACATGCACAAACACTGAATCCCTTGATTTTTAGAAGAAACAATTGGATTGAGATGAAGAGAAATGGGGTGAAGAACAGTGATTGTTCTTTTCTCATTCTTGATAACCCCAATTTTCCTCTTGCTGTATCAGCGCATGTATTGTTTCTTATCTAATCTTAATTGCTTTATATACACAATTATAACTTTTAATGGAAAGTCAATGAAAGGATGAAAAAAGCATTTCTTAGCATACCTGATTGTGTTGATAGTGGTTGAGTACTAGGCTACAGCAATGGCAATGCCAGCCAATAAGGTGTTTTCATTTTTGGGGATGGTATCCATGGTATAAAAGCAAGGGCTGAAAAGTGAGACTTCAGGCCACTCTCTTCTGAGGTCTACTAAGCTCATCAGGTGTTGTTGTGGGAGAAACCAAGCATCATGAAGTGGGTGCTCCTGGTTCTGGCTTGCTTCCAGCTGTCAGATGGACTAGTGAAGTGAGTGTTCTTACTCAGTTTAATACTATATATGAAACAGAACAGCATAGAGACCAATAAGATGCAAAAATTGTTCGCTTGCAAATCAGATAGCATTATAATTTTTGGACTTTCATGGTGTAAGTCAGGAGTAAGGTAAAATTATATAGCACAGAGAGTTACGGTAGATGAGTGTACGGGGATGAGTGAAGATGTGAGAATATTTTTCTCCACATGGTAAGGAGGAGCTATGTATAAAGGGTGTTTCATGCAGTAATGCTCACATATTCAGTAAACCTAATTTCTTCAATTTGTTGAATGTGCATCCTTCCTTCAATTGCTGTAGAAAAACAACAAGAAGTGGGCAAGGGGCAGTCTCAGTGCAGCAACAGGAACAAATATGGTGGTGGTTCTTTGTCATCCAAGTTGTGTGGGGTCCTTGAATGGCAAGTATCACTCTATTAATTATATATCTATGCTCTGCTTTTTAATTCCATATAGCGTCCTTCTGAAGAAGGGCAAGTCTATCCGAGAGGTGATGAAGGAGAAGGGTGTGCTGGAAGACTACCTGAAGAACCACAAACTTGACCCAGCCAAGAAGTACATCTTCAATGAGTACAATGTTGCTTATGAACCAATGGCGTACATGGATGTGAGTCTCCCGTCCTTTCTTGTTAACTTGTCTATGTATCTTTGATGTTCTCTTTAACAAGCCTATATTTTTCCTCACTACAACAGAATGCTATTAGGCTGAGAAACCACATGGAATGTAAAGGTAAAGGTACCCCTGACAGTTAGATCCAGCTGCGGACAACTCTGGGGTTGCGGTGCCCATCTTGCTCTATAGGCCAAGGGAGCCGACGTTTGTCCGCAGACAGCATGACAAAGCTGCTTCTGGAGAACCAGAGCAGCGCATGGAAACGCCGTTTCCTTCCTGCCAGAGCTGTACCTATTTATCTACTTGCACTTTGAAGTGCTTTCGAACTGCTAGGTTGGCAGGAGCAGGAACTGAGCAACGGGAGCTCACCCCGTCACGGGGGTTCAAACCACCGACCTTCTGATTGGCAAGCCCTAGGCTCTGTGGTTTAGACCACAGCGTATTTCTAGGCTCAACCCTCTTAACAGTTCAAGCCTTTATGTGAGTACTGGGCATAGCTGCCAAGTTTTCCCTTTTCTCGCGAGGAAGCCTATTCAGCATAATAGAAAATCCCTTTAAAAAAGGGATAACTTGGCAGCTATGGTACTGGGCCTGAGTGCTCACAAAAGACTTACAAGCACTCGAAATGTGCACCATTGCCTCCCTCTTCCTCAGTGTGTGTAACTTACCTTTGGACCAGGGGAAGAAGGTAGCAGGAGAAGAGTTGACAGTGGGCCCTGTGGAGACCCAGCAGCATGAGATTCCACAATGATATAAGGCTGGAGAACTACCTAAGCATAGAAAAGATGCTATTTGCACAATTTCTGCTGGGAAGAATCCCCACTGCATGATGGAGAAACCACTGGTTGCTGCCATTGTTGATTATCTTCTTCCATCCATGGTCAAAAGCTCAATCCAATCCTTTAGAGAAGGGGGAAATGGTTGAAGTGATGGTGAAGCTATCTGAGACTCCATTCACCCTGCATGTAGTAGGCTATGAGCAGTGTCCCTCTTGCCTCAATCCTATCTGAGGGCATTCAAACCCCCCTATTTGAGTGATCACAACATCCCAAGGTGTAAATGTGAATGTGTGATGCGTCTTTTGAGAAATCCTATGCCTTGGGAAATCGATCAGGTTGGGAGCTTTTTAAATTCACAGAATCACTCATTCCATGCAAATCACAGAGCTAAGTTCATGCCAGAATTCTTATGAAATTCACAATGTAATATATTTTCTCCCCAGGCTTCTTACTATGGAGAAATCAGCATTGGAACACCACCTCAGAATTTCCTGGTGCTCTTTGACACTGGCTCTTCAAACTTGTGGGTGCCTTCTGTCTACTGCAACAGCCAGGCTTGCAGTAAGTCACCAACCCCCAACTTTTCAAAAGCTATCTTTATTCATAAAAGGTGAAGGTAAAGGTACCCCTGACCGTTAGGTCCAGTCACGGACGACTCTAGGGCTGCGGTGCTCATCTCGCTCTATAGGCTGAGGAGCAAGCATTTGTCCACAGACAGCTTTCGGATCATGTGGCCAGCATGACTAAGCCGCTTCTGGCAAACCAGAGCAGCGCACAGAAACGCCATTTACCTTCCCGCCAGAGCGGTACCTATTTATCTACTTGCACTTTGACGTGCTTTCGAACTCCTAGGTGGGCAGGAGCTGGGACCAAACAATGGGAGCTCACCCCGTTGCGGGGATTCGAATCGCCAATCTTCTGATCAGCAAGCCCTAGGCTCTGTGGTTTAGACCACAGCACCACCCACGCCCAGCTTTATTCATAGCCACAGCTAAGCCAGCTGTCGTGTGATGGAATACAGACAGAGCTTCAACAGATCCTTGCTGCCAAGAAACTGAATTTCTGTCATCCATGATGCCAAGCAAAGGCTTTTCTAACTGTATACTTCTGCTGATGCTGTACAACATTTAGGGTATATCCTATGGAAGGTTTCAGCCTTTTATTATATTTCTCTCCACAGCTGGTCATTCAAGATTCAATCCCAGCCAGTCCTCCACCTACTCCACTAATGGACAGACCTTCTCCCTGCAATATGGTAGCGGTAACCTTGATGGATTTTTTGGCTTTGACACCATGAGAGTAAGTGTCACTTGGCCTTTTTTTGGGTGTGTGTGTGTGTGAACTAGTCTAATGCTGCCAATGAATCACCGTCAAGTGAATCTGCTAATGCTGGGGTGGGGAACCATCCCTCTTAGCCAATATTCAGGGATGATGGGAGTTGTGGTCCAACAATATCTGAAGGGCACCATGTTGGCAACCTCTGTTCTAGAAGCTCAAAAGCAGGGTACTAAGATGGTGGATGCCCTCTTTTGACAATTTATAATTCTTTTCATTCCTATCCTATCTATGAATTTTACGGTGACACTTTCTCTTTGTCTCCTTTAGCTCCAGAACATTGTTGTCCCTAAGCAAGAATTCGGCCTGAGTGAAAATGAACCTGGTTCCAACTTTGTTTATGCCCAGTTTGATGGCATCCTAGGGATGGCTTATCCTTCTCTTGCAGTTGGGGGTGCTACGACGGCCTTAGAGGGGATGTTGCAGCAAAACTTGCTTTCACAGCCAATCTTCAGCTTCTATCTGAGCTCGTAAGAAACAGAAGCCATTTTTCCTTTAGCTTTCATGTCCCACACTCCTTTGCTTTTCATACATCATAGCATAAATATAAATGGGTTGGATCTAGAATAAATTAATCATGCTTTACTGCCACAGAAATAGATGAGATTTCAGTTAGTCATGAAGGCATGGAATTTTCTGAAAATCTCAGTATTAAGCTTCTCCACACATAATTTTTCTAACTTCCTTCTCACTCCATGATTTTGATGAGAAGTAAGTTATTTCCCTGAGTGCTTCTGCTATAAATACAAACACTTCTCAAATTTTATTTGCATGTTTATACACATTATTGTATGTGTTACTATACATGTTAATATTATGCATAGATTATATTCACTCCAGGTTTCCTAAAGTAGCCAGCAAAAAAACATACATACAACAATGTACATGGCTGTAGAAAAATAAAGGTAAAGGTAAAGGGACCTCTGACCATTAGGTCCAGTCGTGACCGACTCTGGGGTTGCGCGCTCATCTCGCATTATTGGCCGAGGGAGCCGGCGTATAGCTTCCAGGTCATGTGGCCAGCATGACAAAGCCGCTTTTGGCAAACCAGAGCAGCGCACAGAAACGCTGTTTACCTTCCCGCTGTAAGGTAAATGTAAAGGGACCTCTGACCATTAGGTCCAGTCGTGACCGACTCTGGGGTTGCGCGCTCATCTCACATTATTGGCCGAGGGAGCCGGCGTATAGCTTCCAGGTCATGTGGCCAGCATGACAAAGCCGCTTCTGGCAAACCAGAGCAGCACATGGAAACACCATTTACCTTCCCGCTGTAGTGGTTCCTATTTATCTACTTGCAGTTTGATGTGTTTTCGAACTGCTAGGTTGGCATGAGCTGGGACCAAGCAACGGGAGCTCACCCCGTCACAGAGATTCGAACCGCTGACCTTCTGATCAGCAAGCCCTAGGCTCAGTGGTTTAACCCACAGAGCCACCTGGATCCCTTATATGTATTAATACTTACAAAATTATAGCGCAGAAACAACATATTGCATGGGACTTGACTCTCACACATATACATATTTTGGCGTATAATTTTGCATTAAATGTTGTAGATAGTCAGTCATTAAAAAACAACCAACAATGCACAAGAAATTCATATGTACAGTACAGTGGTACCTCAGGTTAAGTACTTAATTGGTTCTGGAAGTCCATACTTAACCTGAAGCGTACTTAATCTGAAGCGAACTTTCCCATTGAAAGTAATGGAAAGTGGATTAATCCGTTCCAGATGGGTCTGCAGAGTACTTAAATTGAAAGTACTCAACCTGAAGTGTAGTTAACCCGAGGTATGATTGTACTGTACTCTCACTGTGTATTTATCTCAGATCCTTAATTGTCCTTGGAGGGAATTTTTGCATTTATACAACCCAAATGAGGGCCACCCCGTTACACAATGTTCTTTGCTTTAAACATTCCATAACGAATTATGAATGCCCAATCCTTTCTTTTTGTTTGTAGCCAACCAAGCTCTCAGTATGGTGGTGAGGTTGTCTTTGGAGGTGTAGACACTCGACTGTACTCTGGAGAGATCTATTGGGCTCCAGTCACCCAAGAACTTTATTGGCAGATTGGAATTCAAGAGTGAGTTGAAATTGTTAAAAAAATAATTCAAGAGCGTTGGAGAATTCCCATAATATCTATATAGTGCTGTGCTTTTGAACTCATGGCGACACCTTCTTGGATTTGAGCCAGACTCTTCTAGAAGGAATGC